>NC_089825.1:99554911-99854911 GCF_035046505.1 Tiliqua scincoides | reverse complement strand
GGGTCCTCTTCACAGGACTCTTCCCCCCCATCTGCTCTACAGGACAGGTAACTATCTTGCGCCTGGAACTCTTTCCCTTCTTCCCCCCCTTTTTCTCCCCTTCCCTCCCCATCTTTAGTTAGCAGCTGGGCTTGGCAGATCAAGGACCCCTAAAATCCTTCCCTACAATCTTTCCTTTTTCTAATTTCCTCAGATGCACCAAATACTCTTTACACGCAACCACCATGAAAGTTAGGTACACTGGATTCAAGTATTAGGACCAAGAAACATACACTTATCATTTCTCCATGTGCATTATGTTTACCTTTGTGCTTTTGTAATAAAACTATAATCTTTTATTAAAAGTTATCTTTTTCTCAGTTTCCTCTTTAAATTAAAGGGAATTTCTCTGCATTACGCTGTCTTGTTATCCAGCCTACAACCCTAAGGTTTCAATAAGCACAGTGTAATAAATCCCCTAAACAAAACAGCCCTTTGGGTAACAGTGCATTCCCCTGAGGTTGTCATCTGGTCTGGTACACACCTTCCACAAACACACCCCTGTGATGCCACTGAAGGTATATCGAGATCTTTCTCTTTCTGACCCAGCGACCCCACCAGTGCAGCAGAGTTGGGTGCATATTCTGATCTGATGCACCAGCCTAGAGCTCATTATGACTAAGTGGCCGAGAACTAGATGATGAACGTTGAAAGAAAAGGACCAGTTCTACGTAACATGACTGAGAAGCAGTGCTTCATAATGCTCAGAAGAAGCTGAGTTATTGCATCATGACCAGAAATATCCATGACTGGAAAAAAAACTGCATGCAAATTTCCAATAGTCAAGTAGGATATAAAGGTCCCTACTTGGAAAAAGTGTTCCTCTTGTGAAGGAAGGACTTCTTGGAGGACAATTCTTCTCTTAGAGCAGGGGTATCCAAACTTTTTGACAGGAGGGCCACATAATCTAGCTGACATGTGTTGGGGGCCAAGAAAAAAGAATTTCTTTACATTTAAAATTTGAATAAGTTTACATGAATGAATATATTGGAGATGGACCTTATATGAATAAAGGAAGGTTTCATGATAGCTCAAGGCCTATAAAAGACATTGCACAAAGCAAGGCTGGCCTTTGCTGCTGCTTCACAGATGTAAAACAACAAGCAGCGGAGGAAGCCCTTAGCCTGCAACTCACACAAGAGGTCAAACAGTAGACCCTTCCACTGAGAGTAGTCATGTCGGGCCAGCACAGACTCCAACAAGTCTCTGGAGGGCCAGAAGCTCATTGGAGACTGAGGACTCTCCGTGGGCTGGATTGGGGGTCCCCAAGGACCACAAATGGCCTCCAGGCCAGGGTCTGGGCAACCCAGTTTTAGAGGATGGAAACCATTGGGTTCTTTTGGTCACCTGTGCTGCCTTAGCATCATGCCTTTAATATGAACTTGGTATTTCCTTGTTTCAACATTTTGACTTCTGGGTTGTATCTTGTATTATTAACATTATCTGTAGATAGCTACCCAGGAGGTGCAATTATTGCTTCTGAAATGATTTCTCACCCCACCTTGGGGATTCTAAAGAATCAGGATGATTAAAAATGTAATATGCTGTGATCCAGCATTCATACTGTATGGAAACATAGAGAGAGAGAGAGAGAGAGAGAGAGAGAGAGAGAGAGAGAGAGAGAGAGAGAGAGAGAGAGATGCAAAACAACCATCATCTTAGAATCCAATTTAATTACTTCTTTCCTCTGTTAGCAGCTGCTTGGAGTTGAGAGCTGGTTTTAGAACAATAACATAGCATTTAGGGAGAAAAATGCAAATCAGGAGGCCAGTGTTGGAGGCCAAAATGGCAAAGACCTCCATGGCCACAGTGTCTTTCCCCTTGGTGCTCAGGTAAGCAGGAATGAAGGAGATCCACACACTGCAGAAGACCAGCATGCTGAAGGTGATGAATTTGGCTTCATTGAAAGTATCTGGCAGCTTTCGGGCAAAGAAAGCGACTGTGAAGCTGGTGAGGGCCAGAAAACCAACATAGCCCAGGACAGAATAGAGCATGATGATTGACCCTTCATTACACTCCACTATGATGTGCTCAGTCTGGGAGTGCAGGTCAACATCTGGAAAAGGAGGAGAGGTGGACAGCCATACAGTGCAAATCCCCACCTGAATGAGGGAAAAGGAAAGAACAGTGGAGTGGGCCACCTTTTTCCCCAGCCATTTCCTCATTCTGTTCCCTGGCTGGGTGGCCGTGAAGGCCAGGACCACAGTGATGGTCTTTGCCAAAACAGAAGAAATTGCCACAGAGAAAATGATGCCAAAAGCCAATTGTCTGAGAAGGCAGGACACCTTGCTAGGTTTGCCAAGGAAGAGAAGGGAGGAAAGGTAGCAAAGCAGGATGGAGGTGAGAAGAATGCAGGTGAGGTTTTGATTGTTGGCTTTGACAATGGGAGTGTTCCAGTTCTTTAAAAAGATCAGTATCACCATAATTGTTATTGCTGTAAAGGAAAAAGCAATAGAAACCAAACCAATTCCTAAGGGTTCCTCGTAGTTTAGGAAGGCTATCTGTTTGGGGATACATTGATCTTGGTTCTTGTTTGGGTACTGATCTTCTGGGCATTTGACGCAATGAGCTGCATCTGAAAAGGACAAAGAGAGTGTCAGTAGCTGTATGAATCCAGAAGAATGATGGAAGCTTGAAAGCAAACATTGGACAAGAATTCCTCACTTTCCTGGTGAACAATGCTTAGTATCAGGGGAATGACAAAATGCAGCAAGGGATAGGCAGCACTGAACTGTATAATGGACTGAAGTCTTTCGAGGTTCCTCCCTTGTTATACTTGTAATCAGTTTCCTTTTAAGAATCCCTGCAGCATGATTTAAGTGTTTGGAGAAGAACAGACCATACCTAGTCATATGTTAGGGTGTTAGGGTGGACAAATATTTGCAAATATTTCCTGGAAATTCAGGGTACTGTCAATCACCTGTCTGGTTAGATATCATGTCATCTGGACACGCAGTACAATCATAGCAACAGATTGCTTTCCCTTCTCGAACCGTCTTGCTGTGTCCGACATGGCAGATCTCAACACAGGTTGAACCAGGCGGATTCTAAGGAGAAAGAACGGAAGAAACGCTGAAACAAACATTGGATGCCGATCACCACGACCATCCTTCTCTTTCAGTGCACTTCAGCTGATCAAGAACAGGAGATCAACTTGATCCTGACCAGCAACAGAGAACTCCCCTGTTGCCAGCGACCTGCTGTAGACTTCTGTGGTATTTGACTTCAGGGAGAGTCGGTAGAGAGATTTGTTTTTCCTGCTGGGATTCAAAACAGTTCAGAGCACAGTCCAAAAGAAGTAGGAAATACACCAGAATTTGGTTTAATCCCAAAGTGCCTTTCTGCTAGCAGAAAACTCAGCGTGCTTTTATTTCATCAGGGAATTGGCAATTGCACTGGCATTCCTGGCCCCTGTGCTGCCCGGGGCAAGGATCACAGAATACTGCCCCCCCCACCGGTTTCCACCGCTTACCATCGCGTCCAGGCTGCTCATGGTCTCCTCTGGCCCTCTGAAGGTCTTAAACGGGCTTTTAAACATAAGGGCTTTTAAAAGCCTTCCAGAGGTTTCAGAAGGCCTCCGGAGGGCAGAAGGAGGCCATATGCAGCTTCCCCAGCCCCCAGAAGGTCTCTCAAGGGCAGCTGAAAGTGTTGAAAGTGGTGGTTGGGAGGCATGGATGGAGGCATGGATGCTGGCAGGGGGTAGAGAGGTGGAACCCTGGGACGTCTGTCCCCCTTTACCCTCCATGGTACATGAGTGCCCAGTAGCAATTAGATTCTGAATGGGGTAGCATCTAAGAATAAAAAGAATGGGACAAAAGAGGAAGCTTCTTTTAATACTCAACACTATGGCCATCCTCCTTTTTTCTGTGTGTTTCAACTTGTTAAAAGGTGGGGCCCTCCTGTGAGTGGGGCCCAACTCAAACCCCAGCTCTCTACTCAATATTTTTCTCAATATAGGTATATTTATTTACCATCTTTTCCTCCATATAGATATTTGATTAATCAACATGAGAGGCTACGAGCCTTGCCAATATGTTTAAAATAAGTTTATTCTGTGTCTGTAGAGGACAGGAATGACCCAGTACAAGTTTAGGTTAAAGTGGATGAGGATATTTATTTTAGGCATGTGTACTAATGGTGCAGTCGTAGGAATCCTACAAAACCTGGATAATACTGATCTGTGACTCTAAGGCTGCAGTCTTATTCAGTGCTTCTCAAACTGTTGGTCAGGACCTATTCGGTGAGTCGCAAACCAATTTTGGATGGGACCCCATTCATTTCAATGTGCATTTTATTTTTAATATATTAAACTTGATGCTACCATGATATGTATGTTGGGGAAATGTTTCGGATCTGTACTTTTAACAGGCTACTATGTATATGCTTTTAACAGTCAATGGGTGTTACTCGAGGTACGTGTGGATAGGTTTACAGCTTCTGGGATGTTTGGGGAAAATAGATCAGTTAAAATTCATTTGGATATTAATTTTAGGTATATGTATTAATGGTTTGTTTCAGCATTCCTACAAGACTTGTACAATACCAACTGTGACTGTAAGGCTGCAATCCTATATACACTTTCCTGTCAGTAAGCCCAATTCAACATAGTGAGACTGATTTCTGAGTAGTCAGGTATAGGATTGCGCTGCAGGGGTAAAATCCTTTGGTCACCCTGCACTGCTAGGACTCACATTCCAGCATTGCAGGAAACTTTCTGGCTGCCACAAATGGAGACTCAAGTAAGTTGTTGGCAGGGTTGGGTATTGGGCAGAGAGGAGGAGTAATAGTGCACTTCAGGGGAGGATCAGGGGTCGGTCAGGGAGGGAAGGGGTTGATCTGGTGGGAGTCATGCATGTCAAATCCTATCCCCTAGTTTTCAAGCTTCCCCACCCTCGGGCTCTCCTCGGGCTTATACCAGTTATAGAGCTGGCATAGATACAAGGAGACCCCTAGGCTGTTAGGGGGCCTTTACTGAGGTAAGGGGAAAGTATGCTCCTTTATATCTCAAAGGCCTCTCAATCCTGCCCCCACCATAGTATGCAGTGCATGCCTCCAGGAATGCTCTCATGTTCAGGAATGTTCCCAAGTAAATGAAGAGGTGACCTTGCTGAAGGATTTTAGCCCTACCTGCTGAAATCTGCTATTCCACACAATGGCCTCATCATGGATGGTAAAACCTTGACTTGGAGAAATCCTTCCAGCTCGGTTCTTAAAGAAGGATTGATTGGGGAAAGTGACCCAGTTGATGACATCAAGTCCAGAAGACAGTCCCTGATTGGCAAACCAGACTTCATGGCCAGCACCATTGTTAAAGTGGACATTCTTCAAAAAAGAGTGCATCTAGATTGGACAAAAATAGAAAACAGCTTACAGCTTCAATGTATATTGCGCACTGTTTTACCAATCCCCTGGTCAGAAAAGGCACCTGTAAACCTGGGATGTTCAAGTTAAAAGAACTTTTCCTTTTATTAAAAACTATTAGAATATGCTTGGCGGATCTTCCTCATCTTCCTCTCCTCTCAGCTCACCATCATATCCAACATTTCCAAACTTGGCAACACTGATGCAACTGTGCCAATGGGGCCTGCTCTGCATCCTGCAGTGTGGGGGAAGTCACAGAGGCCTTGTCAAGGTCAGGGAACAATTGTTCCTTTACTTGGGGCTACAGTGCAGCTCATTGGTGCTGGAAACTTGCCTGCTTACACCTGAGGAGCCTCTCCTTGCTTCTGCTTTCTTGGATGTAAAGAGAGCCTCCTCAGGTGTAAACAGGAGGGACAGCTGTGGCACTTTTCCAAGGGCTACAAAGGGCAGTTCTGTCTCACCCGCGGCCTGTTCCTCTTGTATTCCGCTTTTCTTACATTTTGAAACTTAAGGCTTCAACGCTATGCGGTTTCCTAGGAGTCAACCCCACTGAACACAATGGACTTACATCTGAGTAGACATGCATAGGCTTGGGCTGTAAAGCAATGTGCATGGGATATCCAAGAGGTCTGTTATGAAAGTCCTGTAAGGTTCAGATCTGCTTAGCTTTAGCAATATGCCCCCCCCCCATGTGCCTGGGAACATGATTTCACCCACACCACCCATTCAATCCACAGCAAGTTTACATAGAAGTGATTTCCACTGTGCTCCAATTATCTTCCTAGTGTTTGTGCTTGGGATTGAACCATACATAACCGTTTGAATACAGTGAGGAATGTACCTGCCAGGGTTCAATGTTCAAAGCTTTGCCTGTGTCTCTGTTCAGCATTGTTTTCGGCCAGGATGTATATATGGCATTTAAAGCATGTGCTACAGCATAGAGACCATTGTAAATACGGTAGCTCACATCACTCATCTCCATCTCAAATAGAGTCTGAGGCAGGCTCTCCAGTTTCTCCTCTCCGGTACAGTGTTTACAAGTTTTAATTTTCCCATCACCGCAACACCCGAATGCAGATTTGTAGAAAAGACAGAGAAAATGTGCAAGTGACTTTTTAGGCTTCAGAGTCTGAAGGAAGTCCTGGAATCCTGGCACGGGCCTTGTGGAGGTTGAGAAAGACAAAGTCCCATGGAATGTTTTTGCACAGAAGCCCTCAGTGTCAACAGTGCTGAAGAAATCCCACTGAGGTGACGTGATCCAAACCTTCCCTATAAAACGTTTATATCTAAATTCAGCTACATATAAAATGGCTGCCAATGGTTTCAGAGTCTGAGAGTCCCCATCAACAATAACAACGTTGACTGTAGTGAATAAAAGTGTGGAGCGTATCCTGAATATGTTTTGCAATAATGCATTTTGAGTGGTATCAAAATTAAGATCCTTGACAACGCCAGTCCTTTCTAAGAATGCAACACAAATGCTGTTCTGGCTTAGCAGTGGCGTCAGCCTCTGCAGGAAGCCTTCTCCACTCTCATCGTCTGAAACAATGAGGCCAATCCATGTCCATTGGAAATGCAGCAGTAGCTGGACTATGCCGGTGGGCAGAGTACCTTCCCTTATTGTCATCCAGTATAAAGAAGGGAAATTATTTTTTGTGACTGGTTTCTCATACGTACCATAAGTAATCTAATGGGGAAAACATGGCTCATAACAGTTTTGAAAATTAACCATAGTTTCCAAACCATAATATTTATTACAATCCAGACTTTTGCTTATCAATTATATGCTAAGTATACTGAACAATGTATCTTTGTAAACATTCCCACCAATAAATTATAATAAGTCTGCAATCGTCTGCACACTTTCCTGGGAGGAAGCCCCGTAGACAGTGGCTTAGCTAAGAGGGTGCAGGGGGTAGCAGTTGCATCGGGCATCAAACTTTAGCGGGACAACAAGCTGAGCTTGACACTAGTGACCAAAATTGTGAAAATATTGGTATGTATGAATAATACCATCAAGTTATATATCATTGGAAAGGTAATTTAATGCAGAATGCAATGAAGCAAAATGGCATTGGAATATCTGTATTCTATCAAAAGTTGTGGCCAATTAACCAGAAAATAAAAACAATTGCCTTATGGAACAAAAAGTGGTTTTTCTTAACTCAAAACTGACCTATGAGACTAATTGTTCTGAGAGCCAATGACATGTTATTATGTTATTGACTTGTTGCAATCACATATTATCATGATACAGCATGAAACCAAGAAGGTGTTAATATGAGTAAGCTCTTATTTCCATGTATCATAATACAGTTACCCCACTAACTGGGTATAAAGGCACTTTTTCAAGGTGTGCTCCTCTTATATTTAGCAAGGGGAGAAAAACCATCCCTCTTCACCCCATCACAGTATCTTGAACCAATTAGGGGCACATTTTTCATTTATTTTATCTGGGGGGGGAGCTACAAATCTTCTTTGACCCCAGGTAGAAAATAGATGCCTTAGCTATGCCACTGAGAAAGCAGAGCAAGTGGGTGGTGAGCTGCTGGAGGAGGAGGTGTGTTCTTCCCAGTTTTCACTTTTTTAAAATCCCAGATGTGACATCACTTCTGGTTGTGACATCACTTCCGGGGCAACATTTTGAGCTTAGCACTGGGCTACACAATCATTAGCTATGCCACTGCCCATAGAACACAATGAGACTTACTTCTGAGTAGTCATGCATAGGGTTTTGCTCTCAAAGAGCTACAACACATGTCCTTTCACCATGTCCACAAACCATCACTTAATGCCCTGAAATGGATAACGTATTTGATTCAGACCAAGCTATTTTTTTTGCCGAGCTTCAAGTCTCCATTTTTTGAAAGATTAAAATCACCTCTATGGTTTGTATCCCCAGAATATGAGACATGACTAAGCAGTATTGAAATCAGTGCGACATGATTGGTGTGCTAAAAAAAGGCATACACTGATAAAGTCCCAAATAATATAAGAAGTGAAGAGCGGTTTTATTCCACCCATTCATGCATCTGAATGTACATACCTGTGGAAACTTGTAGTGGCTAAGAATGTTGGCCATTTGGATGACATACTCTACCGTGAATCCCCCAATGACAGACAAGACATCACCTTTCTTACCACACTTGTAATTGGGTACATTCCTTTGCTGTTTGAAGAGAAGATGCAAGATGGACTTATATGTGGACATTCCTTCAAAAAAGTTGTCATAGATTTTAAAGCCCAAGGTCACATTGGGCAAGAGGTTGGGTTTCCTATTGATCTCATGAATGGCAAAAAGGAAGGCCAGGACATGCTGATAATGTTTGTATCCTATTCTGAAATTAGATTGACATTGTGGCAGAGATAAGGTCTAGAACATTGTCATGTGCACCACATATACATTTACAGTAGTACCACCCACAATGGCATTTCCTTGAGCACTGTTTTGCTACAGTGTTGTTCATCCTGGGCATGACTGACATCAATTGTCAATCAGAGCAGTGTATTCTGGCCAATCAGTGTCAGGTTCTTGTCCCATGAAGAACAATGTCTTTTTTAGTGCTGGTTTGCACAGCACTCCGTTTTAGGGGACAATGACACCCACACTATTGGATATACACTTGTACAGTGAAAAACTCATCCCAAGTACAATGAGAAAGGAAACAAAACTAAAGAGGTGTAAGGAAGGGGGGTGCAGGAATGGAGTTGTTCATCTGACCAGAACAAAAATGATTACGTAAGGGAACATTTCTTCCTTTGTCCTGAAGTAAGTCTTAGCTGCTGCAATGGATCTACTGTGCCTGTGATTCTACTGCTGCAAGTCCAAGTGAATATGTGTAGGTGGTTTGTGGCCAGGAAGGGAGTTAGGATATAAACAGAGGTGCTTTCAACAATATCTGCTCTCTTCCTGACCATGGCACAGCCCCAACCCCACCCTGTTCTTCCCAACAAGCTGCACCTGTTGAAATTCCACCCCAGTGCAGTTGTTTGATCTCTAGTCTTCATATTTCAAATAGCATGATGGGTACCAAAATAAGAAATAACTTACGAGAAATTGCCTTTCTTCATTGCTGGTAGTCTCTGAAAATTAATTGCAGTGTGTACAGGATGTAAAAGAGAGAGGACCCCACCAATGACAGCATCTCCTAGCCTGGTATCCCCATAGCTTCCTTCAAATTCACATTTACTGGGCACATTCTCCCAACAGAGAAGAGAAGGGAGAAGCAGCAGCAGGAAGAGCAGAAACAGCCACAGGGCTGCAAATGCATGTCTAACCCAGTTGCATCTGAACTTCTGCATCCTGAACTACAGTTCCAGCTACAATGATATCTCTGTGTCTGGCATCCTGATGGAACCTCACAGGAACCTCACTCAGCAGCATGTGTGGTCACAGAGATGTCTCCCCATAATGTTTTGAAGAAGAAATGTTTGGTGATCTCTGTTCCTCCATGGGGCACTGATACAGTTCAGAATAGATTCATCTCCTTTTGAAATATGGATGCAATTCTTACCAACTTTGCAAGGAAGGCAATAACAGTTCTTTGGATAATTACAGAGTATCTAAACATCTCCCTGATCGTCTTTGTGAAATGAAAAACATACATGTTTACGAAGCTCAAACGGTATGCAATTTTGTGGAAGGGAGTCTGAACTGGGATCATGGTGAGATGTGGGTTGCCTTCCTTGTGATCCCCATTCAGATTTCACCCCTTTCCATAGATGAGTTGCTATATGTTAGATAAATCTGATAAAGGAGTGCTAGGCAGATGGGCCAAATTTTATTATACTACATATGAAAAATGGTCTGTTGGAATTTTTTAAAAAACATTGGGGATAGTATTTAATGTAACAAAACAATGGTGGATGGTAGGGGCGTTTAGGATTTTAGGACATATGGTTACATTTCCAATCATGCTCTTGTGTGAAAATTTAAACATAAAGAAGCACCAAATGGTTTGTCAAGGCAAACATTGTTCTGTTTCAAATCTTGCAGCAGTTCCCAAACTGGGAGTCTGAAACCCACCAGTGGGACTTGACCCCATATTTGTTTGGGTGTGAAACTGACAGGGCAGACTGTGCATCAAGGGTACAGCAAGCTGCTAATCGGGAGGGGGGAGAGCACTCCTGCCCAATCACCATTATAGCCACATTCCTTGGCATTTAGAAATCAGGCTGCAGCCTCTAGGGCCTCTACAAAGTTTGCAAACTGCTGGAATATTGTATAGTGGTGAGATCAGGAGTGGAACCAAAGCAAGTTCCTAAAGAACTGCGGCCACATCCTCAAACTTTTGCTCCATTTGCCAGGTCCTCCAACTGCTGTTTAACTTCTAAAAAAATAAAAACGAAGGCAAAGTAGCCATCCCATGCCATGAATTTATTGTTATATTCTGACTACTGTTTTTATGGGTTCTGCTAATGTGTTTTTTAATATGTTTTTATCTGTGAAATTATGTTTTAATTTGTTTTATATGTTGTTAGCCGCCCTGGGTCCCTTTTTGGGAGAAGGGCGGGATAAAAATAAAGTTTTATTATTATTATTATTATTATTATTATTATTATTATTATTATTATTATTATTATTTACTCTGGCACTGACTCGGGTCTGAGGCCCCTGACTAGGAAATGAGTCCCCACGCAGGCAGAATCAAGTCTGTCTCTTTCTGGGTGTGCTTGCTTCCTTTTTTTGAGTTGAGAAAGATTTTGTGGGGCCATCATTCAGACCGGGCAAGCAGTAGGGCATTTCCAGCCGGGAGGCAGGGAAGACTTAATGTTTTGGTTTTGCATTGAGAAGGAGGTGGGGGGGAGGCAGGTGGGCTCCCTTGTCCATCTCTAAAGGAACCAGTGATAATTGGAAGAAGGTTTTTCCCCTGGACGAGTGAGGGAAGAAGACGGCGGGGGTGGTGGGGGTGGTAATTCATAGCCATCCAGGAGTAATGGCATGGTTTCAGCAGGTTCCTTGAATGACTGGTCACAAGGAAACTACTTATGAGTAGAGCTGCAAAGGAGTGGGTCATACTGGTAAGCCTGCCCGCTGCTGCTTGTGACCCTCCTCCCTCTTGCCACTTCTGTCTGCGCACTCACAGTTTGATCCACCCCCTCCCGCCTTCTTTACAGATATGATGGGGACATCAGGGGAGTATTAAATGAGAACTCCAACATACACATAAACACACACCCTGCCAGCAGCTCCGTTTTTGTCCACAGAGCTGCAGTTGCCTTTTTTACCTAAAAAGTCAAGACTTGAGTCTTTTAGAGTCCCCAGAATGCTCTAGGCACTCGGAAAGTTGGCTTGTTTGGGCTCCTTTTCGAGTCAAGTTAAAGGGGGTTGAGACTCACAACTTGACTCAAGTCAAGCTGCACTGGTTTTGCCCATCTCTGCATTGGTGCACCTTATTGGTTGCCTGCTGTGTCACAATAACACATCATTGGTTCTTGGAACAATCAGTGTTATTGGTGAGTTTTGAGTTCAGCAATTCACTTTTTGTTACTTAAGGCAGTTGTGTTTTCTTTTTGGGGTTTAAATGGCCCAATGTGTGATAGAATACAGATAATTCAACATTTATTTATTTATTTATTTATTTATTTATTTATTTATTTATTTATTGGATTTATATTCCACCTTTCTCCCCGAAGGGCACCCGAGGCGGACAACAATCAAGTTAAAAAATACAGATAAACATTAAAAATACAAACATTTAAAAACAATTAAAAAGATAAAATACATAGCAGCAGACTGTAAGCACACAGTAAAAGACATAAGTTTTAAATTTATATAAACAGCCCTTATAAGTGCCTCAAAGGCTTTCTTGAATAAAAAAGTCTTCAGGCCCCGCCGGAACGTTAATAATGAGGAAGCTGCTCTCAATTCAAAGGGGAAGGAATTAGTGCAGGTGCCACTGCCGAAAAGGCCCTGTTTCTGTCCGCCCTTCCCTTCACCACTCTTAATGATGGCACAACCAACAGGGCCCCTTCTGATGACCTTAGAGAGCAGACCGGATTATACGGAAGAAGGCGGTCTCTCAAATACGCTGGTCCTAAGCCGTTTAGGGCTTTAAATCTCATAACCAGCACCTTGAATTCAGCTCGGAAACAAATGGGCAACCAGTGCAGCCGCCGGAGTAGCGGTGTGACGGAGTCAAACGCTGAACCCCAGCAACTACCTGAGCCGCTGCATTCTGCATTAGTTGTAGCTTCTGGACCGTCTTCAGGGGCAGCTCCACGTAGAGCGCGTTACAATAATCTAATATTGATGTCACTATGGCATGGACCACCAAGGCCAGATCCGCCTGAGACAGGTACAGCCGCAGTTGGCGCACCAGCTGAAGTTGGTTTGTTTCATTTATGTTCTGCATGCAATTACTATTCCCACATATAACATTCAAATCCCATATAACATGATGCTGTTATTCATAAATACGAAGAGTCTAAAAGGTTTCCAAAATGTCAGCCACTAGTGGTTCCATCCCCCTGAGGGTGTCAGCCGATGCAGTACGCACCTTCCACACCCCTTCATGATACCACAGATGGCATATTGCAATTTCTCTCTTTCCGACCCAGTGACTATTGTGCTGCATCACAATAACACCTCATAGGCTGAGAGGTTGGGAGCCATGCAACACAAATTCCCACTTGAATGACGGAGAAGAAAAGAACAATGAAGTTGGCCACTCTTTTCCCCAGCCATTTCCTCACCCTGCTGCCTGGCTGAGTGGCCAGGATTACCATGGTAGTTTTTGCCAACACACAGGAAACTGCCACAGAGAATATGATGCCGAAAGCCGACTGCCTGAAAAGGCAGGACCCTGTGCCAGGTTTGCCAACGAAGAGCAGGGACGAAAGGTAGCAAAGCAGGATGGAGCTCAGAAGTGTGCATGTGAGATTTCGATTGTTGGCTTTGACAATGGGGGCATTCCAGTTCTTCAGAAAGATGAATATCACCAAACCAGCCATCACTGAAAAGGAAAAGTCAATGGAAACCAAACAGATTCCTAGGGGTTCCTCGTAGGTTAGGAAGGCTGTGCTTTTGGGGATACATTGAGCTTGGTTCTTGTTTGGATACTGATCTTCGGGGCATTTGGCACAATCCACTGCATCTGAAAATGACGAACTTTTGAATGTATGATTGCCTTTTTAGTGACTTAAAAATTTTTTGTTTTTAATATTTTGGTTTCTGACAGCTCTTTCTCTTTTCTTTTTAAAATTATATTATTAATTATGGGCCCAATCCAAAACAGTGCGTGCCAGCTTACCACCAGCGTGCACTGTCGCAAACGTGCCATAAAGCACATTCACAAGGCCCTAGCGCCGGCGGAACTGCCAGGCGGCCGAGACGTTGGTGGGGATGTAGGCGGAGGCGGGAAGGAGGTATTCCAGGGCGAGGGGAGGCAGGGAGATGGCGGGGAGAGGGTGAGGAGGAGGGACTTACTCTCTGGTAAATGTGGATAGAATTGCAGACTGGTTGGCAACCTTCAGTCTCGAAAGACTATGGTATAAGCCTACAGCACCTGGCATTCCCAAGCGGTCTCCCATCCAAGTACTAACCAGGCCTGACCCTGCTTAGCTTCTGAGATCAGACAAGATCAGGCATGTGCAGGGTAACAGTTGCTGCTAATTGCAGACTGGGTCTGCTAAATTTACGATCATATCAATATTTTCATATTGGTGTGAAGATTTGTTTTTCTTCCTCAGCGATTACCAAACTCGTGACCGCTGCATAATGAAACACGAGTCCCCATTCGGACTGGAGCTTAGTGTTCCTCCAGGCTGCCACTGACTTCTAGCTGGACTGGGGGACAGGGACACTCTGGGCAGTTCCTTCTGTTCCCTGGTGTCCCAGCAGGCTGCGCAACAGGACATTTCGGCAGATGCAACTCCTCCAAGCATCCTTGTCCCCTGATCTAGCTAGAAGTCGTGCAACGACCTGGCGGAACAGTAAACTCTGCTCACGGAGCAGAAGGGTTACTCCAAACCCCAAATCTGGCCCCCAAACTGGGGTTTAGAAGGCCCTGTTGTACCCAATACTTTCAGAGAGTTTTGTGCTAACAGTGTTGGTGCATGGTTTGAACAACTAAGTATCCAGATCTGCTTAGCTTCAGCTAAGGCAGTGGTTCTCAAACTTTTTAGCACTGGGACTCACTTTTTAGAATGACAGTCTGTCAGGACCCACCAGAAGTGATGTCATGACCAGAAATGTCATCATCAAGCAGGAAAATTTTTAACAATTCTAGGTTGCAATCCTACCCACACTTACTCAGGAGTAAGTCCCATTTACTATTATTGTGAAAAGAATATACATAGTAGCTTGTTAAAAGTACAGGTCTGTTACATTTCCCCAAATGCAGTCACATACCATGGTAGCATTAAGTCTAATATATTAAAAATAAAATATTGAAATAAATGGGGACCCACATAAAATTGGCTCACGACCCACCTCATGGGTCCCGACCCACAGTTTGAGAAGCACTGAGCTGAGGTTTTCCCCTCTGTGAATATCTGGGAACACGATTTCACCCACATCATCCATGCAATCCTAAGCATTTTAATTACTGGCAATTTGAGCTCAGCAGCAACTGTCTCCCTAGTAAACATGCTTGGGATGGCACTGTACATAATCTTTTTTTCATAGAGATATACCTGCCAAGGTTCAATGTTCCTCTGTTGAGCATTGTTTTTGGTCTGGACATATATATGGCATTTAAAGCATATGCTACAGCATGGAGAGCATTGTAAATAGGATAGCTCTGTCCAGTCATCTCCATTTCAAACCAAGACTGAGGCAGATTCTCCAGCTTCTCCTCTCCTGTACAGTGTGGACAATTTGTTAGTTTCTTCTCATGGCAGCACCCGAATGCACTTTTGTAGAAAACACAGAGAAAATGTGTGAGTGACTTATCAGGCTTGAATGTCTGGAGGAAGTCCTGGAATCCTGGCACGGCATTGGTAGAGAATGAGATGGACAAAGTCCCATGGAATGTTTTTGCACAGAAGCCATTAGTATCAATAGCACTGGTGAAATCCCATTGAGGAGGTGTTATCCAAACCTTCCCTATATGGAGTTTGTCTTTAAATTCAGCAACATATAAGACTATTGCTAAGGCACCCAACGAGTGAGAATCCCCATTGACGATTACCACATTGGCTTCAGACAATTGAATTGTGGATTGCATATGGTATACATTCTGAATGAAAGGTTGCAAATTAAGATTCTTGACTATCACTGTCCTTTCCAAGAAGGCCACACAAATGTCATTTGGAGCTAGCAGTGGTGTCAGTATCTGCAGAAAGCTTTCTCCATCATCATCATCTGAAACAATGAGGCCGATCCATGTCCATTTGAAATGTCGCAGTAGCCAGACTATTCCTTTGTTCAAGATACTTTCTCTTGGTGCCATCCAATATATAGAAGGAAAATTATTTCTTGTGACTAGTGCCTCCTATGCACCATAGGTGATCTAATGGGGAAATCATGGCTCATTATGGCTTTAAGAAATAATTGCAAGATTTCAAACCAACTACAGGCTGTGCCTTGTTAATCACTGATTTGGTATCCACTGATTTGACTCACCACTGATACTGGGGTCCACCTTTAAATGCCTTGTAACAAGGGGAAAAGTGACAAATTCCATTTTCCGACCTTTGTGCTGTTAAACCATACCGGTTACATGTTTCTTGGGGATAATGATAGCTTTAAAGACCCACTTCCGCGTTTCTTGCTCCTCCATTGTCACCCCAGAATGCATCAATATAGACACTATACCACATTCAGCCATAATTTCATTCCATTAGATTCCATTATTCACCCCATCTAGTGGCTGAATGCAATCTTGTGTCTATACCGATGCATTCTGGGGTGACAAAGGAGGAGCAAGAAACCTAGAAGACGATCTTCTCAAGCTATTTTTCCACTGATTTAGTATCCACTGATTTTTTTAATCCACAAAGGTTTCTGGAATGGATAATGAGGCACGACTTGGAGTTTCTTTCCATTTGCTGAGATTCGTAAGTTTCCTTTTTTAAGTTATTTAAAATATATTGAATTGAGTAGCTTTTTAACTGAGAAACTTCACATCTGAGATTTTTAGCAACTGACAGCCCAATTCCAATGGGCCTGCCCATGTTGCTGCTGCATCCTGTGTGGGCAGGGAGGCGGCTGGAGGTCTCCCATAGGTAAGGGAACATCTATTTCCTTACCCCCTACTGAACCCGAGCAGCTGCTATAGGTCTGCTCAGATCTGTGCCAGCGATTGAGCTAGTACCCCATATAAGGCTTGCATGCTGAGGACAGGGGATAGCATCAAGCAGCATCTTCTGCTGCCATCCCTGTCCCCCCCAGGCCTGACCCACTCTCCTCCCCACTCTCCCTTGCCTCCTGACTTCTGAATAAGCATCGCATCATTAATTGCAATTCTTTCCATACTAAAAAGGGAGGTTCTTTGCTGCTGAATGTTGGGAAAAATATAGACATTGAAAGAAAGCAAGGAAAGTAAAGTCACCACTGCACAGAGAAAGGATTCTGGGAGCCTGATTCTTAGATAAAGGACGACTATTGTCTCAACATTTTCCTCGGAAAGCAAGCTATTTTTTTAAATCTTAGTACATTCATCCAGCAGGCGGGTCCTAAGGGAAAGCCCTGCACCAGGCCACCCATGGCATCTCCTGGGCACCCACTGCTGGCATATTGGATGCTTCAGCTGACACCAGTACTGAGAGTTCAAGGTATGGCCCAGCTTGCTATCCCTTCCTATAGGTCAGGGCCGAACCCACCAAATCCAGATTCCAACCGGGCCAGCCACTAGGAATACATTATGATAACTGAACAGCAGTCACACACCATCCATCCATGAGCTGGAATGCACATACCTGTGGAAACTTGTAGAGGCCAAGGATGGTGTCCATTTGGATAGCAGATTCTACAGTGAATCCTCCAATGACAGACAAGACATTCTCTTTCTTACTGCACTGGTAATTGGATTCTTGACTGAAGAGAAGATCCAGGATGGTCTCATATGTGGTCTTTCCTTCAAAAAAGTTGTCATAGATTTTAAACCCCAGGGTCGTGTTGGGCAGGAGTCTGGGATTTCTATTGATCTCATGAATGGCAAAAATGAAGGACAGGAAATGTTGATAGTTATCGAACTCTATTCTGCAACGAGATTGACACTGAGACTTAGACATCCAGGGATAAGGTCTACTATAGAATGGTGTCGCTAAGGGGGGCGTGGGGTGCAGGCCGCACCAGGTGACACCACTACTGGCCAAAATTTTTAAAATCTTGGTATTTTTGAATAATACAATCGTGTTATATGTCATTCGATGTGTAATTCCATGCAGAATGCAATGAAACAAACTACGTTGAACTATCTCTAGTCTATTAAAAGTTATAACCAAAAGATGGGTTGGGACAATGGTGCATAGCAATGCCCACCACACAGGGCATTGCCCCACTCACAGCATGGGAGGAAATCCATCATGGGGGTGATTCACTGGCCTCCTGCACTGGTTGATACAAGCCCTAGTAACACCAGTGCTACCACATAAACATGCAGACTACATATACAATTTTGCAATACCTCCCAAATGCTGTTTCCTTGATCACTATATTACTACAGTTCTGTTCATCCTGGGTGCAACTGCCAGCTATTGCAGTCAAGGGGAGCAGTGTATTAAAGCCAATCTGCACTAGTTTCCTTCTCTAATGGCTACACTTTCTCATACGCAAGACAGTTCTCCTTCCTTACAAAGGGGAACCGATAGACTTAGTTCTGTCTTAGAAAATGGAAAATTTGGGTGCAATCTTATGTACTCATTGTAAACAAAACAGATTACTCATCGCTTCTTAGTTAGTATATATAGCAGTGGTTCCCAAACTCCCAACTACAGGGGAGTTGGGGACCAGGGGTTTGTGTGGGCAGGGAGGGAGGTGGGGAGCGACAGTTCTGCAGAAATTGCAGTACTGCCACTACAAGGGACTTTATACAAACCTGAGGGGCAGCGCTGCCATCCTGCAGGGGATTGGAGGCTCACAGCCCCCTCTGATCTCCTCTGAAGCTTGTTTTCAAAGCCCCTGTTCCCCCAAAACTAGAAGTAACTTTAGATCAGAGTTTCTCAACCAGTGGTACAGGTAACACCAGCGGTACTTGAGTTGGTGTCTGGTGGTATTCACAGGACCTCAGGACACCTGCTGCTGGAGAGACCAAGAACAGGACAAAACAAACAGTGGTGGGAGGCTCAGCTCAGTGGGCAGAGCTCCAAAGGTTGCTTTCTGTGCCCAAAAAAGCCCTCCTGTCTGTCCACCCTGAGCCTCTTACAGCTGTTTCTCGTGTCCCATCTGGCCTCCCAACCCAGAACTGATGACATCATTGTCAGTTATTTCCAGTGGTACTTTGAAAAGGTGGACCATGTGAAGTGGTATGGCAGAGGACAAACATTGAGAAACACTGCTTTAGATTGAAGATAAGGACTTTGTATACAGAGGTATACATAAGCTATACATACATATATATATAAGCTGCAGAGGAGATCAGAGGGAGCTGCAAGCCTCTGAGCCCCTGCAGGAGGCCAGCTCTGCCCCCCAGGTAAGTAAAAAAGCCCCTTGGCAGCAGTGGTGTAGCTAATGATCATGTAGCCTGGGGCCAAGTTCAAAGTGTTGCCCCGGAAGTGATGTCACAACTGGAAGTGACATCACACCTGGGCTTTTAAAAAAGCGAAAATTGGGAGGAACCCACCTCCTCCCCACAGCAGCTCACCACCCACTTGCTCTGCTGTCTCCCCCCAGTCAGTGGCATAGCTAAAGCATATATCTGCTACCTGGAGTCAAAGAAGATTTTGTAGCCCCCCCCTCCGCATGACAAAATCAAATTTAATTAAGTAAATAAATTAAAAGCTATTGGTTCCATGCTGTATCATAATAACATCTCATTGGCACTCAGAACAATCAATCTCATAGGTCAGTTTGAAGTTAAGCAAATTCACTTTTTGTTCCACAAGGCAGTTGTGTTTTCATTTTCTGGTTAATTGCCCATAACTTTTGATATAGATATTCCAGTGCAGTCTGTTGTATTTCATTCTACATTAAATTACCTTTCCAATGATATATAACATGATGGTATTATTCATACATATCAAAATTTTCATGATTTTGGTCACTCAAGCTCAGCTTGTTGCCCCCCTAAAACTTGATGCCTGGTGCAACTGCTACCCCCTGCACCTTCTTAGCTACACCACTGCTTGGCAGCAGCACTGCAATTTCTGCAGCACTGTCACTGCCACCAGAGCAGGGCTACTCCCCTTGAAGGAAAATGCCCTGCTTCCAGTTGCCTTGGTGGGTCTCAACCCAAAACGTTGGGAAACACTGATGTATAGGATTATGTTGTCATACTCCCAAATCTGAACAAAAACCAACAAAGAACAAATGCAATTCTATACCAGGTTACCAAACAGCAAATGTCCTTGAGCTTATAAAGGCTAAGTTCTGAATAAATATGCATAGAATTGCAATGCAAGTATTTAAAATTAGATTTATCCATTTTTACAGACCTTTCCATATTCAGAATTCTCCATGCACCACACTTTGTAGAGGACATTTGCTTCTGAACACAAGCAGATGATCTTTCCCTCATTCATCATTACCTGGCAGCAGTGCTTTTTTTGTAAATAAAAAGGTGCAGGAACTCACAACTTGTTAATATTTATTTATTTATTTATTTATTTATTTATTTATTTATTTATTTTTAAACCATTTTTTATTGGAGAAATAAAATATTTTTATGTGCTTCCCCCCTAAAGATGAACTTACTTCTGAGTAGACATGCATAGGATTGGGCTGTCAATCTCCACATCCCCTTCCCCCTAGCTATTTTTTCTACACAAGGGGAAAAATACTGTACAGGTGCACTTGTAGCGTGTAGTATGTAGTGTGGCACTACTTCGAGGAGAGGAAGCAGTGAATGGATTCTGAAAAGTTCCATGTAGTAAAATTACTCTAAGCAACTGTGGGAATAAGAACAAAAAAAGGAATTCTGTCCTTAGGTGCACATAGAAACAGCTACGTTTGCAAACAAGCAATTAAATATGGTTTAATTCAGGTATCAGAATACTCTGTGTCTTTGGGAAGGCACTTGGCATGCAATTGTATGTCCTCTGGTGCCCTGAGCAGCTGCTGTGCATTGCTGGAGAGGAGCTGCAAATGCTGGCTGGCAGAGGGCATGCTTGTGGGGGAAGGATGAGGAAGATCTCTGGCAAGGCTGGACAGCACATTGTACACACGTAGAATCCCTTTTCACCTGCCCTTAGCATGTGAAAATGGGTGCAGATATATATCTCTGCCAGGATTAAGAGCCCAATCCTAGGTATGTCTACTCTGAAATAAGTCTTGTTCTAGTCAATGGAGCTTACTCCCAGGAAAGTGCCTAGGATTACAGCCTAAGAGCCCAATCCTATGCATGTCTACTCAGAAGTCCACTTTAGTGAATGGGGCTTACTGTGGATAGGATGGCAGCCTCAGAGCCCCTCCTGTGCCTTGTCTACTCAGAATTCAGTCCCAGTAGAGGCAGTGGGGCTTCCTCCCAGGAAAGTGTGGAGAGGACTGCAGCCACAGAGCCACGCCTCTGCTTGTCTACTCAGGCTGCAAGGCTATGACACTTTCCTGGGAGTAAGCCCCATTGAACACAGTGGAACTTACTTCTGAGTAGACATGCCTAGGCTCGTGCTGCAGATTGGTACGGGGCTGCACCACCCAGCTGCCTTCCCCTCCTCCTCCGCCAAGCCAGTACCTGGGCTTTCCATGGGTGCTGCAGCCCGTCTCCCTGGCTGGCTGTCCGTCCTCCTCCTCGGCGTCGGCGCGTGTCCCCCGCACCCTTCACCGGCTTGGAAGCTGCGCTGAGAAGTAGAGCGCGGGGGGAGGGGAGGCGGGCTGGGCTCAGGCGAGAGCTTGGAGATGGGGGCAGGAGGGAGTGGTTGTGTGGTCAGGCAGGGGCCAGGAGCCCGCCCACCCTGCACCCCCCAGCACCCACCCAGCGAATGCCTCTATTTTGCTCCCCGCCTCCTGGAATGCCTCCAAAGGGGAGGGGCCCCTGCAAAAAGGCGCCGGAACTCCGTCCCCCCGCATTGCATTAGAAAAAAAGCCCTGCCTGGCAGCAACATTCCCCTGCTTAGACATCAATACCTTGAGGCAGATTTTCCTTTCTAAAACCCAAAAGGATGGAGAAAAGGTTTTCTTTTCACTTCTTGCAATCACAGCTGGATAGCACCATTGCAGGGGCAGCCAGGCAGCAGAAAAGGTACCCCACAAACATTCATGAGTGATGCGAGAACCTCTGGTCATTTCTTCATCAGAAGAGTCAAGGTTTGGCAGAAACAGGGTGATTGTGCCCCCTCCGCACATGCAAAATTCCTTCAACATGTAAAAGCCACAATACACAGCACTGGTACCAGAAATCTGAGAGGAGACCTCATATGGGGGGGGGGGGGACGGGGACACTTGGTAACTTAAATATGAGTTGGCCAAAAATAGCCACAAATTCTGAAATGAAAGCAGAGGTTTTAATGCACACCAATTTATTCTACTCGAGAGGCATGACACTGGGCTCCCTGAAGTCTTTTGAAATAAAGAACCCTTTGAACAGATTTGTTCAGCGCTTCTTTGACCTCCTTGTTTCTCAGGCTGTAGATCAAGGGATTGGCAAGAGGAGTTGGTATAAAACATATAAGGCTGATAGAATGGGGCACTTTATTAATTAACGTGCACTAAAGGAAAAAGTGCAACAGCGTGCCTTAAACTCCACCCCCAATGGTGAAGGTACTGAATGAGGGAAATGGTTGTGTCTTCCTCCCCCATGAGTATATGGGTGTATCATCTGACTCAAGGTTGCACTCGGTGAAGCCCAAGAGAACCTATCACAGCCAACCTGTAGGGGTTGAGGCAGCTGGAAGTGCAGACCAACAGGTAATGCTTTGCATTGGCTTTACCACTTCCAAGCCAGGGGGCTTGCCAGCCAGCCTCATCAAGCCGGAAAAGCAAGCTTGAGCGATCCTGGCCCAGCCCTTGACTTTGATTACCCCAGAATGGATGCTGGATGATGATACCTACTTAGCTAATACTTTACATTGCAAATTAGTAATACAAGAAAGTCAAGTTCCTCAAATGCAGCAGGAAATTATCACAGAACTTCTTTTCTTAGGTCACAATAGACAAAATGTGCAAAGTTAGGAAGATGAGAAAAAAGGTGTAGCATTCTGGGGGATGATGACACTTGGTAAACTGAAATATGAGTTGGCCAAAACCAGCCACGAATCCAGAACAGAAAGTAGAAGTTTTAATGCACACCAATTTATTCTACTCGGGAGGCATGACACTGGGCTCGCTGAAGTCTTATGAAATAAAGAACAGATTTATTGAACAGATTTTGAACAGATTTCTTCAGAACTTCTTTGACTTCCTTGTTTCTCAGGCTGTAAATCAAGGGATTGGCAAGAGGAGTACATGCAGTATATAGGACGGAGAGGATTTTGTGTAAAACACGTGGCATCTTGTGTTTTGGCAACACATACACTATGATTAGGGTCCCATAGAACATGGTAACAACAATGAGGTGGGAAGAGCAGGTTGAGAATGTTTTCTTCCTCCCATCAGTGGATGGAATACGCAGGATGGTGGATATCACAAAAACATAGGAGGTCAGTGTTAACAAGAATGGTGGGAAAGTGGACAATGAGGAGAATACTAAAGTTGTCCATTCTATTATGTACGTCTCACTGCAGGTAATTTCCAGGAGAGGTGAAAGATCACAGAAGAAGTGGTCAATTTCATTGGGGCCACAAAAGGTTAATGTTGACACAAGGTACAACATGACATACATGGATGAGAACCCGCTAACCCATAATCCAGCTGCCAGGCTAAGGCATACCTTGTCTTTCATGATCATCACATAGTGTAGTGGTCTGCAGATGGCTAGATACCGATCTAAGGACATCACTGCTAGGAGACAACATTCTGTAATGGCCAGGGAAGCAAATACGTAAAACTGAACCAAACATCCCCAAACAGAAATGGTTTTGTCTCCACTTGCAAAGTTAGCAAGGACTTTGGGCAGGATGTTGGAGGTGTAGCAGATCTCCAACAAAGACAAGTTTCCCAATAAGAAGTACATGGGTGTGTGAAGATGACCATCAGTCACAACGAGGGCTATGATGAGGATGTTCCCTGCCATGGTTAATATTTAGATCAGGAAAAACAGCAGAAACAGCAAACTCTTGAGTTCTTGAAGATCTCCAAACCCCAGGAGAATGAATTCTGTGAGGAGTGTTTGATTTCCCTGATGGTTCTTCTCTTCCTCCTAGAGGCAAGTTTAAGATATGACATCCTAGGAACTTATGACATGTCCGCCACTGCATTTTGGGTCTTATAATCTATTAAGAGGCATTGTGAATCAGCAGCTGCTTATAGGGGAGGAAATAACTTTTCTGAAAGCAAAAAAGGAGGTTCTACCTTAATCTCAGACAACACTCCCTCCATCTCAGCAGGAAAAAAATGGGTGTGAAGGCCTTTGCTGAGCAGAAATGATGAGACAACTGTTTTTTTATTTTTTTTCTCCCATCCCCCCAGCTCTATTATTGTTTTTACTGACTATCGGCAATTTTGATCTACTTTGAGCTTCCCTCGATCTGGTAGAAATCTATTGTTTGCTATTGCACCAATCTATTGCACCATGTTCTTCCTTACCTCATCAGCCTGTCGCACGAGAGAAGTACATTCCAGACTGTTCTTTATCAAGTCCATTTGTTTCAAGTTTCTCATTCACTTAACTATTAAAAATATCTAACGGGGTACCTGTTACCTGTTGTTATTCTAGTTGAGTATTCATGTTATATATTAAATGAGTTCCCTTCCCTAGGAGATACAAATCTCTTATGATCAATTATATGTATTTTCTTAATTTATGAACTCTTCCTTAGGGCTGTGGCAGATGGAATTAAATTATTGACAATACAGGTTTAGATTTTAGTGCAAACAAAATCAGTGATCTCATTATTTTAAGAATGGTATGTCCCCCGTGGGAATTAGGTGGATGGAATAGCAAATATATTGCTGATGGGAACCCACTACACGAACAAAATAAAGTGAACAACATACAAGAAAAGAAGCAACTGGAAATCTTCTACAACCAAACAGAGGATGATTTGCAGGAGGCATCAAACTTCTTTTATAAAATTCCTCTTGGAATGTTGGCACAGGGGCATCCCAATCCCAATGAAACTTAGGAGGTGCCTGGAGGTCTCCCCAGGCTAAGGGGATACATGTCCCCTTAGCCCAAGTAAAGACCCAGCCTACCCTTTTGGGCTTCTTCGATCCGTGCCAGCTATTTAGCTACCACAAATCCGGCAAGCCCCATGTAACGCTGGGCAGGTCAGGAGAGGGATTAGGTTATGGCAGAGGTCTTCTCTGCCAATACTGCCCCCTCCCAGGCCTGATCTGCCCCATTCCAACCTCCCTACAAAACTGCCTCCTCCCCACCTCCAAAATGCCCTCCTGCCACCTTGGCCTGGCTGCCACTGTAACTGCTCAGTGGCCAGGTCCACATGGCAATGGACACTGGAAGCCTGCTGCCTGAGTTAAGGCTGTGCAGAGACCAGGATGGAGCTGGGAAGGGGGCAGTATGGGGTGAGGATGGGCAGAATAGGGTGGCAATGAGGGCAGGTAGAAAGGCAGCTCGGACCCAGGAAGGGGATGGGTTTAGTGACTGTGGTGACCTGACCCCTCTCCCAGGCTCGATCTGCTTTCGTCTGTCAAAGAGGACTTGTGCCAGCAATATCACTGGTGCAAGTCCAGCTTGACCCACTGGGTTCACAGAGGCTTTCACAGGGCAAGGGAACAGATGTTCCATTATGCTGAGGAATCCTTCAGAGGCCACAACTCCCTGCAGGATTCCGTGGACACTGTGTTGGCACCCCTGCATTACCACATGGGGAGCTGCAATGGTTTGAGCTGCCTGGATGGTATACTTAAGGCTCTAATCTCATTCACACTTAATCCTATTGAATTCCATGGGGTTGATTTCTGAGTAGATATGTACAGATGTGAGGCTATAATTCTCAAACCTGTTTTCTTGGATTAATTTCTTCAAAAGGTGAATTTAAACCGCCATTTCGGTTTGTGCTGCTAGTCATTCTAGACTGTCAATTACTTACTTCAGTTAAATATGGCACCCCACTCACGTGCCTCCTTTCCTCATGGTGGCATTACATCATGCCTTAAAACTGTAGTCTGAAAGCAGATGGTTTGGCATAAAGTCACAAAAACGCAGCTGCCTTGACACGTGTATGCTTGGAGCAACTTCACCCCAAAGCAGCCATTTTAACCACTGTGCCGTTGCACACTGGTGTGCTGCGAATGGTCTGCAGGTGTTCTGTGGGAGTTTGGGAAAGGGTCACTTATTAGTGGGACCATTAAGGGATGTGAGACCCCCACCAACAGCATGGTGTGCCTTGTCAATTGTCAAAAGACTGATGGTGCACCTTGACAATTTTAGTACCTTGTCAGTGTGCCACAAGATGAAAAAGATTGAAAATCACTGCTCCAAAGGAACAGACCCCATATTGTTTGTTTAGCACAGATAAGACAATCACATGGGCATGCACACATCTTAGAATGCCCGCCAGAATTCTTAGGTATACATAAGAAGCCTATAAATGCTAGACATCAACTCTTACACCAGCAGCAGCAAACACAGCAGAACAACAAAAACAACAACTTGAGAATAGAACATGTGTGTCTCTAGGAGAAGAAGGTCAATATTGAGCCAATTGTCATTGGAGCTTTTGAAGCAGTGCCTAAAAGTCTGAAGAAACACCTCAACATTCTTGGTCTGGAGCAAAATCACACCAGCTCAACTCCAGAAAACTTCATTGCTTGGAAATGCAAGAATCCTACAACAATATGAGATCTCTGTAATTCCCAGAATTTTGGCTAGATCCTGAATTGCAGACTATAATCAGTCTAGCAGAGGCTGTGATGAATAAATTCTTCCAACTCACAATCTTTTATATAGGAGAGGTACAGACATGTATTTACATATTTAAAATACTTTTTTATTTTTGCATTTCAACAAAGATGTTCATCATGTGGTTTACATAGCAGAATAAATTGTGGGACGAAATAGGTTCCTGTCCCAAAGGGGTTCACACTGAAAAATATATACAGATGCAAAAAAAAAAAAAAAAAAAAACAACCCAAAAACCCCTGGTAAAACACCGGTGATGCTATGCTGGGATAAGTAGCATAAATAATTTTAAGTAGGTTTAGGACTCAGCTCATGCTACCTTATTCTTGAAACAATGACTCGGCCTTCCTTTGGTCTTATAACCTGAATCACTTTGCCAATGTATGTTCTAATGGCCTCTTTCACTTCTCTGTTCCTCAGACTGTAAACCAGGGGGTTGACCAGGGGTGTCAGGATAGTGTAAAAGACAGAGAACACTTTGTTCAGCTTTCTCATTTTTTCTGGATTTGGGAGAACGTAGACAATGATTAGGGTACTGTAATAGACGGTAACGACAATGAGATGCGATGAACATGTGGAGAAGGCCTTCTGCCTTCCAGTGGCAGACGGGATTCGTAGGATGGTGGTGATGATAAACATGTATGACGTCAGAGTCAATAAAAAGGGAGGCAGGGTGAAAATAGTGGAGAACACAAATCCCATCAATTCAAAGCTGTGGTCTTCACTGCAGGCAATTTGTGCTACAGGAGCCAGATCACAGAAGAAATGGTTGATTTCATTGGGACCACAGAATGTCAATCTGGTCATCAGATACATCATTACTGACATGGCCAGGAACCCATTCATCCAAGACCCAACAGCCATGATGAGGCAGAGTCTGTCACTCATAACAGAGGCATAATGTAGGGGCCTACATATTGCTATGTACCTGTCATAAGACATTATAGCTAGGAGGCCCAATTCGGTGAGCACCAAAGCAGTAAAGAAATAAAACTGGGCAATGCAGCCAGGAATGGAAATAGCTTTCTCCCCAGTCAAACCAGCAAGGATCTTGGGCAGGATGGTTGAAGAGTAGAAGGTCTCCAGGCAAGAGAGGTTTGCAAGGAAAAAGTACATGGGAGTGTGAAGGTTATTTTTTGCCACAACTAATACAACAATGAGGATGTTCCCAGCCATGGTGAGGATGTAAATCACTAGAAATAAGAGGAAGAGGACAACATTGAGATTCTGAAAATCTCCAAAACCCTGAAGAATTAATTCTGTGTTGATGGTTTGATTTCCCTCTTCTCTGATTGCCATCATCTGCATCTAGGGGGAGAAAAACAATACCGCAGTTCAGTGCAGTTTTAACCAAGAGCACCTATTACCTTCACTAAAATTTCTATTGAGAATGATTCTGAGCAGGCATCCATGACTGCCTCTCCCATTGTAGGATATGGTGCACATCCCACTGTCACAACTGTATCAGCAATGGAAAGTTGGATAGGATTGTGCCCTTAATTAAACTGAGTACATATGAACATTTTTGACAGTTAAACCTTGCACCAGTTCCCACCCACTGCATTTCTACCATCTTACATTTTTTCAGTGAATGTCTGTTGGATGTATATTCATTCAGAAATAACATCTCTCTCTCTCGCTTTCTCTTTGTGGAAACTAAACAGTGCATTCATTTCAATCTCATGTTAATGGATTTTTTAAAATAGTTAAACAATGTTTGCATCCCTTTCTCTCCTTTTCATTCACACTGATTCAAAAAGACCTGGTAACTAACACCAAAGCAAGAGAAACTAGTTATCCGATTGGTGTGATGACAATTTCAAATACTGGAAATCCACACCAATGGTACCATTAAAAGCTGCACCAGAGGGGAAGCAGGTCAAGCGATAAAGCCAAATAAACAGCATGAAACAGTCAGTTTAGGAATCATAGCAACTCTGAACTGCAATTATTCTCCCTTGAGTGCTATCAGTATGATAATGCATAGATAAGGAAAACGTATTTGCCACGTACTAGTTAAAACTTTGTTTACCTGTACTGCTGGAGTCAGGCTCTGCTCTTATTTAGTTTGCAGTGAAAAACTAGCAAAAAACCTATGATAGAACATAAATAGCTCTTTAACACATTTGAACAAAAATAAAATTAAAATTAACATAAGAATGCCAGCAAACATTGTATATGATTGGGTAAAATTGGACAAAAGTGGAAAAGCATGTGGACGAATTTTGAAATGTGGTTATAATCAAAAACGCTGAAAGAACAACGAGCTGAAGCTCAAGTGGATGAAAGTCAGGGTACTGCTGTAAAAATCTCTCTGGGGTAATCGGTTAACCCAAAATCTCCAAACCCTCCACTCCCCGACTGTGCTGCTGCTGATTTCTGAACCATTCCTTTTCTGGTTTCCCTGATGGGTCTTAACCCACCAGTTTGGGAACCAATGTGCTAGACTAATGATTATGCACTCTGATTATGCAGGGGTTTCCTGGCAGTGTGATGTCACAAGAGGGTCATCACACTATGACTTCATAGTCTCTTGCTTCAACTATCAGAACATCGCCCTCACCAGACCAGAAAAAAACAGATCAGACCAGACCAGTTTAGTAAGTGCTTCTTAGTTACCTGAATTTTTGCATTTTTCATCTTTACTATTATAAAGAGAGTTAGTGAGAGGAAGAGGGAGGGATTACGAATTAGTGACCTTATTGGTTATTGTGTAAAGGTATTAGTAATGATGTTGGTTCTGATGATCAGGAGAGGGTGCATTTTTATTATTCTCTTCCTCCTATCTATACTGATTGAAAGGTGATAACATACTGAAAGATCTAAGAAGGATTTATTAATAGCTTCTGTGTCCTGAGCGTCTCTGCTACTTCAGGCAATCTTAGGAAGTTGTCTCTGGCCAGCCAGGAAGGTTACCTGAGAAATTATCTGATACTCAGGACCAGATTGAATGCTTCAAGACAGCCAGCCTTTTCCTTTGTGTGTGTCTTCAGAATCCCACCAGATGAGGCATGGCAGCTGCAAAAGAGACTTCTTTGCTATGATGGGCTCCCCATTTTCTTGAGTAGTGAGAAGATTTGATGGCAAACCTGAGATCACTCAGTTTATTTTGGAAGAGAGAGCACAGGAGATTTTGCGACACAAAAGTCACAAATCCTGTAAGTATCTGCAAGGAAGATGAGGGTTTTTTCCCCCAGTAGTTTACCATCAAAATTGGGAGGGGGGCTATCTCAAATTTGCAAGTGCTTCCAGTTCTGTCATCTCCAGGAAGAGAGGCCCCACTGATAGGTTGGTAGCTGCTGGGCCTGCCACTGCCTGGATCACAAGGAATCGTACACTAACCATGAGGTCAAGATTGGAAAAAGCCTCACCAAGTGCCTTTCACACTTGTTTCTTGGTCTCATGCTCCATTTGTAACAAAACTGCTGAATGCGATTTCAGGAACATTAACTGTGGAGCAGTAATTCAATTTGGAGGAGATGTGACTGACAAAAAGCCAGGGAATGGTGACATTTGGAGGAAAGAAAAGTGCGGGGGGTGGGGAGACTGAGTGACGCTATTGGACTCCACTGGGTGCCACCTCTATCTTCTCTGTCTTGCCCCTTGGTGTCTCTCAGGCAGTGATGAAAGATGCCCTGCTCAGATCCGAGTCTGTACTCACCCTCCTGGCTGAGAGGATCATCAAATATGAACGAAGGTGAAATATCTCTTCTATAGAGACTGGGGAGTGGTTCATTATTTTCAGCTTTATACCTGGCCTTTCAATTCAAATGATCCCCCTGGCAGCTTAAAATAGAACAAAGCAAGCCAAGAACTTTGAGTCCTCTGACCAATGACAGAGGCCAGAGCTTGCTGCTCTGTTGCATCCCCCTTACCAGTCACTGAGCAACTGGAAGTTAGGGCAGAGTTCTTTTCAGGTGGTGGGGTGTGTGTGAGTTGCGTGCAGTTGCGACATTCTCAGCCAATGGTTGTGGGGCAGCTGACCTGGCCTGTACCATGATATTCATCCTGGGGAGACCAAGTGCTGCTTCTCAGGGGCCCTTAGTCCCTAGTGAACATCTCTTCACAGCAAATAGACATTGTCAGAATGGAGTGAATGATGAACCGGGGTAGGAATTCTTCGTTCTGCAGGCAAGGAAACAGAACAGTTCAAGCCATGGGAAAAGACACAGAGGAAGTTGGTATTCTGTATGAAAGGAAAGGATGTCTCATTGCCTTGGTTTCTACACAGGCAGTTCAACAAATAGCAGTAGCAATAGTGAAAAGAGTTTGGAAATGTTGATTTTGAGAGGGGCAAGAGAGGACCATTTAATTCCCCCACCCCTGAGCATCTGACTTTCCTCCCTTTTCATCTGCACCAGGGAATCCTCAGCTGTGGAAGAAGCTCCACTGCTGATCTAACCACTTGTTGGTGTTGGAGCCCAAAGTTCTCAGCCAAGGAGCAGCCTTCCAGCAGGTGAGGTTTCACAATCCCCTGCTCACTGCCAGATGCACAAGTGCCTGGATTGCGCTCCCTCTTCACACAATGTCCTCTTTTTCTTTCCACCCAGACGTCCCTTGAATGGGAACAGAGCTTGCACTCCTCTGACCCACTCTAAGGATGCTCCTTCCTGTCCTCTCAAGGCCTGAGGGTGACCTTAGTCACGACAACTGTCATCGGCACTGCAACAAATACTCCTGCTGGCCAGGGGGCATTTTTGCCCCAGACAGAGAAGGAAGAGGCTACGGAAAGCAGCTGTAGGATGACTTCCTCTTAGGAACATTCAGCATCCTGCTGCAGGGCTGGTTGGAGCAGGACCCCATGACAGAACACATCCTGGGAATTGACACGGTAAGCTCACAGAGGAGAACCTGTCATCCTCCAACCATATGGTATTTATAGAAGAGAAAGATACCAATATATAAGGACCAATAAAATGATCCAAGTCATGTCTAATTGGGTCCAGATACCAATGTCTTTAATCACTGTTTCCCAAAATGCCAGCTGTGCCTAGAACAAATATGACCCTTTCTGGAACGAAAGGCAAGTACAGAAATAGACATTTACCATTTGCTGTGGGAACCTCAGCACAACCCATCAAATCCAGCCTCCTCCACTTCTCTGCTGACCACCCTCCTAGCTCCTTTCCTAAATCAAATTTTAGAAACTTATAAGTAACACTTCTTTTCAATTCTCTTCTCCCCAGATGACATTATATTTAAAGATACTGATGAACAAGAAGAAGGATGTGTACTGGGTTGTACTGGGTAGTTTGGGCAGCTGGCTACTTGGCCTTTAGGATGTGCAGCAAAAGTCCCTTATTTTGCTACTGCAGATGAAGTAACTAGGTTCTGGAATAGGAGAGTAACCACTTTCAGTTCTTTCAGAGGGAAGGCCTGGGATAGGCATTGAAGCGCATCTGCCATTTTGTTGCCCATTCTGCCCATTCTCTCCAGGTCACCCCTCTAAGTAGTAATGCTTTTCTTACTTTTGTAGAGATTTTTATCTCAATATGATGGGAAGAGCCCTTTAAATTAAAGGAAAACAGTCCTTTACAATAGTTAGAGAGAGGGCAGCCAGCTGACAAACCATCAATCATTCTCTCTCCAAGTGACCCCCTCCCTTCCCCCTGAACACCTGAAAGAAAGATAATCCTTTCTAAGGGGCTGGAGAGAGAGTGATTGTTGAATTGTTGTCTTAATGACTCTATCTTAACATCACAAAAGTCAGCAAGGCTGTTTTTAAATAGGGGAGCAAAGGGACCTTTTAAATTGACTTGCTATAGTGCAATTTTTGCCATTCACTTGAGTTCTCCGAAAGGAACCCTCTGGAATAATGAGGCTCAACATGTAAAGTAAGAAAAAAGAGGAGGAAAATGGGATCTTTCTGTGGGAAGGAAGAAAAGGAGAGAGCCTCATAATGGAAAAAGAAGAGAGGAATGAAAGAGACATAAGTGTGGAGAAATGGAGCCTCATAACATAGGAGAAAATGTGGAATGAGGGAGAGCCAGTGGGAAATAAAGAAATAAGACCCAGGTAAGTGGTGACCTAATGATTGAGGCTGATAAGAAATGGAGGAATAAAAGAGAGCCAAATGTGACAAATTAGAGCCTGATCAATGGGGGTGAGTTGGAATCAGGAAAGCTCAGTGGGAAGGAAAAAAAGGGAATGAGGCACAGGTAAGTCATGGCCCAAGAGAGTTTGACAATGAAAGCATGAAAACCAGGAATAAAAGAGAGCTCACTGGTGGGAGAGAAAAAAAAGAATAAAGGAGAGAGGATTATGGCCAAATAGAGATTGATAATATAACAATGAGGGAGAAAGAAGAGCTCAGTGTGGCCACTTTGACTCTGATAATGTAGGGAAAATGGAATAAGACACAAGGAAAAAGTGACCAAACTAAGCCTGATAATGAAAGACAGAAGAATGAAAATAGAGCCATGTGGCACCAGAGGGATCCTGCTAATGTCAGAAAGAAAATGCTGAGAGCTCAGTGTGGCCAAATTTAATTCACCACAATGTGAAGAGGAATAAAAGAGAATGATGGTGGTGAATTCAGGGGGGCTGAAAGGAGAAAGGAGTGGAGAAAGGGAATGAAAGGGTCAAGCGATTGAAGAGTGTGATCACAGAAAAGAAAAGGAATTAGAAAGAGGTGGTGGGAAACGGAATGGAAGAAATAAAATGGAGGTAGATAGTCAGAAACTGCAAAGAAGGAAGGGGTGTTGGGGACAAACTGAGGCATAGGTCAGAAAGACGATAAAACATCTCAGACCTGTTTGCAATCTGAGGCAGAGATAGGAGAGTGAAATAGGGAGGAAAAGGAAGTGGGGACATTTTTACATGCAGAGAAACTTTCACAGATCTTCAAATCAACATCTTCAACTCTTTCCAAACAAAAAGCAGAAGGTGGAAAAGAGAAGTAATAAACAAGTGCAGTATAAGAACAGAGCACTGTGGAAACTACTATATTGTGTTACATTTTCAAAATTTCCTCCGTCTTGCTGGGATGCTGTTGTTTTGATGGAGTCCTTGCGGCAATTGTGGGAAGGAGTTTGTGTCTGTTTAGACTCTGGCACTTTTCTTGGACAGAGGAAAACACAGCAAGGCTTGCAAGTTCTTCTTATTCTTGCCTTATGTGCCCCAACTCTCCCTTGCCTGCAGTACAACTTTCTTATAGGGTGCCACCATTACTCCAGCTGGACGACATCAAGGATGGCAGTCTGAGTAGTCTCTGGTTGCTTCCACCCCCACCTCTTTCCTGGAAAGGTCCACGTAAAAGAGACAAGCAAGAGAAAATGTAGAGCACGTCTATGTAACCAAAGTCCGTATGGTTTCATTGGCCCATCCAGTTCAATTCAAGAAAGGCATGGAGGGGAATATAAAAGTCCAGTTCTTCCCATTGGATTTGGAATCAATTCAACACAGACTTGTACAGATACAATATCATATTCTGCAGAGTCATTATTCCTGCAAGGGCAACTCTTGTGACTTCACACAATCTTCTTGCTTCTCAAGTTGGCCTTCTATTAAAGTTACCAACAGTGTTGCCAGATGCAATGGACAAATGTTCTTTGAATTCAAATGGAAGATTCTTTTATTAAATCTGAATAAAAATATTCATTTTTTTTCATTGCTTGCTGTTTTATTAGATGGTTAGTACCTTTGCATCACAGAACACTAAGGGTGCAATCCTAACCAACTTTCCAGCACTGGCATAGCTGTGCCAGTGGGGCGTGTGCTGCATCCTGCAGTTGGGGGCACTCACGGAGGCCTCCTCAAGGTAAGGCAATGCTTTTTCCCTTACCTCAGAGTTTCATTGCTGCAAAGTTGGTTAGGATTGCGAAAAGACGCAATCCTAGGTCCCCCTTTGGCTGGTGCAAGTCCCTTATGCCAGCCCAGGAAGGCTGCAAAGATGCTATGTTTGCACCTCCTTGAGTGTCAGCTAGGCCAGCGTGCAGAGGTACGCTGGCCCATGGAGGCTGAATTCAGCCTCCGCGCAAACAGAGGGACTGAGCCTTGTGTCTGTGTCTGGGGTGGGTGGGGAGGAGGTGGGAGGGAGGCATTCTGGGTCAGGTGGAGGGCGGTCCCGTGGGCAGGCGGGTGAGGAGGTGGAGGCACAAGTCTGAGGAGATCATAGAGGCCCATAAGGGGAAGAGTTTCCCCTTACCTTCAGCTGAGCCACTTTGCAGCCCTATCTTGCGCTGGAGACAGCGCAAGCCTCCTGTCTTGCCTATTCTGGAAGCTCAAATAATTTTTCCAGTTCAATATGTTAATGGATCACTCAAAAGAGAACAGAGGTCCTCATCTGGTCTACTACTGTCCATTCAACATCTCTCTGCTCAGGCACATGATGCATTGTCATGAGACTTGACTTACCCCAGTTGCAGGGAGGAGAGCTGTTTGGACTTGCTTTGCTTGGAAGAAATTATTGATTCTTCCAACCTCTTCTTTTGGGCTATTCATCCCAATAAATCTTTGGTGATAGAGATACGGAGTAAGATCCAAACAATAGTAAACTGGTTTCTGCCCTGAAAGCTGATTATTGAAAGAAATTATTCTTAAGGCATGGTGATGAATATTTATACAGTTCTTCAGAACTATAGTTCATGCATTCACTGGGGAAAGGGAATGTCTATTAAACCAATTTCATTTCACATGTAGATATATCCAGAGAAAGAGAGCAACAAGTGACAAATTTGGTAGAAGGAAAAAAGAAAACAATTGGTCATACCTCAGGAGTGCCTGAGGTTGGCACTATGACCCCATCTCCCACTGTTGGGCACTGACATTAGATAACCCAGCAAAGGAATGAACAGCAGCATTGCTTCAGAGAAACCACCAGTGGAGACTGCCTTTGGCTCACGTGAAGACGAGTCCAGGTGAATCCTCCAGGAGTTGTTTTTTGCATGTGACTTGGAATATTGTAGTGAAGGTGACTAGTGGGGATCTGAGTGCACCTGAGAGGACAAGGTATGATGGCCAGAGGTTCAAGGTTAATGTTTCCATGTGAGTCAGAGACAGCAGGACTCAATCCTTGAATGTGTGAGTAATGAGGGAAAGAGTGTGTCTCGGCTTGTGCCAAGGAAAATAGCTGTTTTGGTATGTTGCCCCCCCCCCAACAGCAGGAAGAGCAATGGAATGTTAACCACACCTCTGAGTTTCTTTTATTGCATGGGATTTGCCTTGAAGATGAACTATTTCATTGAGGCAAGATGAGCGGAGGGTAAGCGCACACGTCAAAAGGTGCACTTGGGGTTGGTAGATGCAAGTACCTTGTGGGTGAAGATACTGTGGATACACATTCCAAAAGGCAGTCCCTTAAGTTAATGGACAATCAACAGGACAAAACGTTGCTGGCTAAGCCACAGGAAGGATACAGACATAAAGCTTAGTTAGCTTTTTCTGGAGCATATGAACAAAGCTGAAAGGGGAAATCACTTTTTGTTGTCTGAGAGAGATGCAGAATCCTTATTTAAGCCAGGGAGCTGAGGATCAAACTAGATGGGGTTCAACAGATACATGAACAGACACTTAACTGTGTGTATGTTTAGTGAAAAGCAACAATGGGGACTAGGAACTTGACTAGAACAGTGGAGGGTGGAAGGGTGCCTTAACTCATTTCCCCTGACTCATTTTTCCTATCAAAATTGTCTCTGCTCCACTGCTTTTCTTCCTTTAGGGCAAAATGTACAATAAATTATCCAACAGCATTTTAATTTCCCTAATTTATTCACAACTATTTATTTATACACTTATATCCCACCTTACTGAGCAAGGTGGCTTATTTCCTAGTGAATGACAACAAATAAGCTTCATGATTCTATCATATCTGGCCCTTACGAGTAACTACCAGTTGCCACAAAACTGAAAAGGTGGCAAAGAATGAAGAAATCAGAGTGCTCTGGGATTTTAGAATACATTTGCCACACAAAACACCAGATGTGACCATCACTGATAAGAAGAATAAGAAAGTCAGAACAGTAGACAATGCAATACCTGGTAACAGTTGAGTAGAAAATAAAGAACTGGAGAAAATTGCCAAATATTAAAGACTTGCAAATGGAAATTGAAAGACTGTGGCACAAGAAAGCAATGGAGATCCTCCATTTTTCTGTGTGTTTCCACTTGTTAAAAGGTGGGGCCCGCCTTTGAGTGGGGCCCAACTCAAACCCCAGCTATCTATTTGATATTTTTCTCAATATAGGTATATTTATTTACCATCTTTTTCTCAATATAGATGTTTGATTAATCAACATGAGAGGCTATGTGCCTTGCAAATATGTTTAAAAAGATTTTATTCTGTGTCTGTAGAGGACAAGAATGACCCAGTACAAGTTTAGGTTAAAGTGGATGAGGATATTTACTTTAGTCATGTGTACTAATGGTGTAGTCGTAGCAATCCTACAAAACCTGTATAATACTGATCTGTGACTCTAAGGCTGCAGTCTTATTCAGTGTTTCTGAAACTGTTGGTCAGGACCCATTAGGTGAGTCGCGAACCAATTTTGAATGGATCCCCATTCATTTCAATGTGCATTTTATTTTTAATATATGAGACTATATGCTACCATGGTATGTATGTTGGGGAAATGTTTCAGATCTGTACTTTTAACAAGATACTATGTATATGCTTTTAACAGTGATAGTCAATGGGTCTTACTCGAAGTAAGTGTGGATAGATTTCTGGGATATTTGGGGGTAAGTGTGGTAAGCTTCTGGGATATTTGGGGAAAATAGATCAGTTAAAATTCATTTGGATATTAACTTTAGGTATATGTACTAATGGTTTGTTTCAGCATTCCTACAGGACTTGTACAATACCAACTGTGACTGTAAGGCTGCAATCCTTTATACACTTTCCTGGGAGTAAGCCCAATTCAACGTAGTGAGACTTATTTCTAAGTAGTGAGGTGTACGATTGCGCTGCAGGGGTAAAATCCTTTGGGCACCCTGCACTGCTAGGACTCACATTGCAGCATTGCAGGACACTTTCTGTCTGCCACAAATGGAGTCTCAAGTAAGTTGTTGGCAGGGTTGGGTATTGGGCGGAGAGGAGGAGTAAAAGGGCACTTCAGGGGAGGAACAGGGGTTGGTCAGGGAGGGGAGGGGTTGATCTGGTTGGAGTCATGCATGTCGAATCCCATCCCCCATTTTTCAAGCTTCCCCACCCTTGGGCTCTCCTTGGGCTTATACCAGTTATAAGGCATAAGGTACAAGGAGACCCCTAGGCTGTCAGGGGGCCTATCCAGAGGTCAGGGGAAAGTATGCTCCTTTACATCTCAAAGGCCTATCAATCCTGCCCTTCCTCATCTTCTTCTCCTCTCAGCTCACCATCATATCCAACATTTCCACATCTATGGGCCCAATCCAAACTTTGCAGCACTGATGCAACTATGCCAATGGGGCCTGCTCTGCATCCTGCAGTGTGAGAGTAGTCACAGAGGCCTTGTCAAGGTCAGGGAAGAATTGTTCCTTTACTTGGGGCTACAGTGCAGCTCATTGGTGCTGGAAACTTGGATAGGATTGGGCCCTATTGAAGTATTCAATTTGTTCCTCTACTCAAAGGTTTCCAGGGAGCTTTGTGGGAGCTCTGTCTCTGTCTGGGTGTGCTGGCTTACATTTTTCGAGGCGTGAAAGACATTATGGGGCCATCCTTCAGACAGGGCAAGCAGCAGGGAAATTCCAGCCAGGAGACAGGGAAGGGTTAATGTTTTGGTTTTGCACTGAGAAGGAGGGGTGGTGGTGGGGAGGTGGGAGCATCTCTGAAGGAACTGATAATCATTGGATGCTTTTTTACCCTAACAAGTGTGGGAAGAAGGTGTTGGCCAAGGGTAGTGGTGGTTCATAGTCATGCAGAAAAAATGGCATGGTTTCAGCAGGCTCATTTAATGACTGGCCACAGTGGAACTACTTTTGAGTCGAGCTACAAAGGAGTGCATCATCCTGGTAAACCTGCCAGCTGCTGCATGTGACCCTCCTGCTGATGCAGGCTGGTGAAGGCCCTGGACCAAGCAAAAACAAGGCATTAAAAGTTCAGTCATTTAGCAGTTAATGGGAGAATGTATACAAGCTTAATAGTGCTTAGCATAAACAAATATTGGCAATAAGGTAATTAAACAAATTAGTCTCACATGTTTAATTTAAAGCCATGAAGCCACTCATGCTAACAGACCAAATGTTTAATGAAGCCAATGTTGTGCCATGCTGTGAATGTAAGTAGCCATTATGCTGAAACTAATCATTTATGTTTACTTATGTTAATAATGTTAATGAACCAAAAGTTTATGGATGTTTATAGTTAAAACAAAATGTTATGCATTTCACAAACAAATATTAAGAAATAAGGAAAATGTCATGTTCATATGCTTAGCATTTCACAAACAGACTTACAAAGAATCCGTTTCTCTGGTCTGATGTAGGAAGTGCAGGCTATAAATCAGCAAGGAATATTTTTTAGCTAAGCTGACAAGGAGATAAGATTTTGAGCTTCAAAGGACAAAGAAGCTGGAGTTTAATTGGTTTGATGAATGAGGCTAATCTGTAGTTTCATTTTTACACCCCCAAAGCTTGAATGTCAGAACAACTGAACAGAGAATTAAAAGGGATTTTTGCATTCAGGCTTTCTTAGACCAGAGAGAAAAAGCATTTAGATTTCTAAAACTATTATTTTATTAGGCTTCTCTTTAAATCAAATTACAGTCATGTATGCATATATTGAAGGCTGGGAGGAGCCAATATAGCAAAGTTTCATGTCAAAAAGAGATTTAGTAGTCAGGAAGCAGGATGGCTTGCTCCAACTAATTGGAAAAACATATCTCTTGACAACATAAATCAGAGTGTGGGGCTAAGAAGAGACCCAATTAGGAACATTTTAATGAGGAAGTCTTAGTAATGCAACTTCTTATCTTGTTTGACAAATGGAGGCAGGAATGGACAGGAACCAGATAATATGAAAAGCTCTAATTGGCAAAACGTTCCTAAGAATCTCTGTCAAGAGGTAAACGCTGGCAGAAGGAGCTAGATTTAATTAAAATAAGGAGGAAAGTCTCTTAAAATCTTTATTTACAACTAAGTTTGTTTTGTATAGTTTTATACCCAAAGGTAACAGTACACATATGGAGAATCACAACTAAAGAGGACTTGGTTTAAACAATGTTGGCACACAGCTCCACAGTGTCTGGTACAAAGAATGTTGAATAGATAAGCAGATGGCTGTTTGAAACATGTCAGGGTCAGGCCAGTGAGGAATGGCCAGAGATAAGCAAAGACATACCAAAGGCCAGTAGTAATTGAGTAAACAGTGCCATCTAGTGGTTGTTAAAATATATGTCTCAATGTATGTTTTCAGTTATAACTTGAAACTAGCCAATCAGATGTTTGTAAAGTGCTGTATCTCTGATGTCATAACCCCAGCCAATGACAGTGTGAGATTTTCAAACAAAGAAGCCAAAATACTATTTAAACAAAGGGTTCACACTGGAACATTGCTTTTCTCTGCAGGCACTGAGAGTTCCCACATAGCTCTCATTGCTCTCCTCATTTGGACAGAAGTCCCCAAGAGGCCCGTTGCTGGCAATGAATAAAGCTTGTAGACAATCACCATTCTTGACTACTGAGTTTGCTTTTGAACTTTGCTCTCGACCTTGCAACACTGCCTCTTACTGCTTCTGTCCCTACTCTCACGCAGTTTGTTCCACCCCCTTCCACCTTGTTTACAGATGGGATGGGGATAGCAGGGGAGTATCAAATGAGAACTGCAACATGCACACACGCACGCACGCGCACGCACACGCACGCACCCTGGCAGCAGCTCCATTTTTGTCCACAGAGGCACAGCTGACAATTTTGCAGAAAAACTTGGGACTGGAGTCTTTTAAAGTCCCCAAAATGCCCTCGGCAACTCAGAAAGTCTGCTTGTTAGCAGCGGTGTAGCTAGCGAGCAGCAGGGGGGTGGTCCACCCCAAGTACCACCCTTGGGGAGCGACACCACATATGACCTGTTAGGGGTGCCCCAAAAGGGGTCTCTTGGGGTCACCCAGCTGGCTGCCGAGGGTCAACTGGATGGTCTCTTGGGACGCCTGGGTGGGGTGTCCACCTCCCTGGGGTTCCTTGCAGGGGAAGCCTCAGACCAAGTCAGGGAGAGGGGTTCACGATACCCTTGTCCTCCTCCCTGGAGGCAGGACCTAAGGCCTTTGGTCTTCAGGCAGGAGCTCCTGACTTCCCTCTCCAGAACTGCCTGTCATCACAGGCTTCTCTGATTTTATTCACCCCAGCCACACCCTCGACTCCTCCCCTTCCTCCCTCTATAGGCTTAAAAGGGCCCTGACCCTAGCCTGCTTCCCTCCTCTTTGGTGGTTAATGGTGACTCTGCCCTGCTACCTGCTCTGGTCAGGTGAACTCTGTGGGACAGTCTCTCCCATCTAGCTGGCCTGTGTCTTGTCTGGTCAGCTGGAGAGGCAGTGGTGGCTCTATGTCTAGGCGGTTCTGCTCCTGGCCTGCAGCCAGATAAGGCAGGGGTCGGACAAGGGACCCAACATAGCTAACATCGCAGAGGTTAGGAATAACCCCATCGTGCTACATACCGTTGGATGCTGAATTTCTAGCTGAATGCAGTGGGAAAAAAATGGGGTAATGTATCTCCTTTCCATCAAATGTTATGGCCAAAAAACAGGAATCCCAAAAATGCATGAAGCCCTATGGAAAGTGAAATTGAGACATATTGCATGTTTACTTATGAGTAGGCAAACTTTCCTTAGTCCCTTTGAAAGAGCAGACTGAGAGGAATCCAAAGGCACCAGAATGGTTCCTATCCAATGAAAACAACCCCCAAAAAACACCTAAGAAGGAAGTCCCTCCCTCCAAGCAGACGAATGTATTGAGCCCTATGGAAAGCAAAAGTAAGCCACATGTCAGGTTTACTCACGAGTAAGCAACCGTGCCTTGGCTGCTGGTCAAGTCAGGCAAAGGGGAATGCAAGGCTAGCTACATGGTCCCAATCCGATGAAAGCGGAGCTCAACCAATGCTCCAGAAGGCAGCACCCCCCAACCCCAAAATAATGGAACAGAGGCATCAGCTGGTAAGGTCAATTTTTCTTTGTTTTTAGACTTGTAAAGCCGGGTGGGTCCTGATAGTGATATGCTTGAAATATAAAAACTTACACTGAACTGGGCACTGGGAGGGCTGGAAATCTCACTATTGGGGGAGGGGATGTTATAGCAGACAGGCTACAGAGAATATCCACTTGGTGAAACAGGGCTGGCTTCCCCTTATTTAATTATTTGTTTTTCTTTAATTTTATTTTGAATTATTTTTTTTATTTCGCTTTATCATGCAACTTCCAGTCATGACAGCACTTCTGGTGGGTCCCGGACAGATTGTCATTCTAAAAAGTGGGTCCCAGTGTTAAAAGTTTGAGAATCACTGCCTTAACTCAAAACAGGTCAATGAGACGTCCTCGGGGGAGTGGGGGGTGGGTGACACCCAAGTGTCTAAAATTCTAGAAATCATGACTTTGAGGAATAATACCATCATGTAATACACCATTTGCTGCAGAATTTCATGCGTTGCTTGTGGGGAAATATTCACTGCATTTATTTTCTGCCTTTATTATTATTCACTTCATGTCATGAACATTACTATCTCTCACCTTCCTCACCTACCTCACAGGGTTGTGAGGACAAAATAAGGAGAGGAACCATGCATGCCACCCTGAGCTGCTTAGAGGAAAAGTGGTATAAAAATGTGAAGGAAGGAATGAATGAATGAATGATGTTTTATGGGGTGACAACAATTGATGGGCCCTGGGTGTCAAATGAGGTAACTATGCCACTGCTTGTTAGGGCTCCTTTTTGTGTCAGGTTAAAGGGGGTGGAGACTCATAACTTGACTCAGGTCAAGCTGTGCTTCACTTGCCCATCTCTGCATATGAGCACCTTATTGGTTGCCTGCTGAGTCACAATAACACATCATAGGCTCTTGGAACAATCTGTCTCATTGGTCAGTTTTGAGTTTAAGAGATTCACTTTTGTTACATAAGGCAGTTGTGTTCTCTTTTTCAGATTAGTTGGCCATAATATATGACAGAATACAGATAAATCAACATGGTTTGTTTCATTACGTTCTTCATGAAATTATTATTCCAATGATATATAACATTGTGCTTTTATTCAGAAATACACATTTTCCAAAAGTTTCCAAAATGTTGGCCACTAGTGGTGCCATGCCCCTGAGGGTGTCATCTGGTCTGGTACACACCTTCCACACACACACCCCTCTGATGCCTCTGAAGGTATATTGAGATCTTTCTCTTTCTGACCCAGCGACCCCACCAGTGCAGCAGAGTAGGGTGCGTATTCTGATCTGATGCACCAGCCTAGAGCTCATTATGACTAAGTGGCCGAGAACTAGATGATGAAAGTTGAAAGAAAACAACCAGTTCTAAGTAACATGACTGAGAAGCAGCGCATCATAATGTTCAGAAGAAGCTGGGTTATTGCATCATGACCAGAAATATCCATGACTGGGAAAAAAAGTAGATACTGCATGCAAATTTCCAATAGTCAAGTAGGCTATAAAGGTCCCTACTTGGAAAAACTGTTCCTCTTGTGAAGGAAGGACTTCTTGGAGGACGATTCTTAGAGGATGGAAACCATTGGGTTCTTTTGGTCACCTGTGCTGTCTTAGCATCATGCCTTTAATATGAACTTGGTATTTCCTTGTTTCCACATTTTGACTTCTGGGTTGTATCTTGCATTATTAACATTATCCGTGGATAGCTACCCAGAAGGTGCAATTATTGCTTCTGAAATGATTTCTCACCCCACCAAATGGATTCAAAAGAATCAGGATGATTAAAAATGTGATATGCTGTGATCCAGTATTCATACTGTATGGATACATATAGAGAGAAAAACATGCAAAACAACTATCATCTTAGAATCCGATTTAATTACTTCTCTTCTCTGTTAGCAGCTGCTTGGAGTTGAGATCTGGTTTTAGCACAATAACATAGCATTTAGGGAGAAAAATGCAAGTCAGGAGGCCAGTGTTGGAGGCCAGGATGGCAAAGACTTCCACGGCCACCACGTCTTTCCCCTTGGTGCTCAGGTAAGCAGGAATGAAGGAGACCCACACACTGCAGAAGACCAGCATGCTGAAGGTGATGGATTTGGCTTCATTGAAAGTATCTGGCAGTTTTCGGGCAAGGAAAGCGACTGTGAAGCTGGTTAGGGCCAGAAAACCAACGTAGCCCAGGACAGAATAGAGCATGATGATTGACCCTTCATTACACTCCACTATGATGTGCTCAGTCTGGGAGTGCATGTCAACATCTGGAAAAGGAGGAGAGGTGTACAGCCATACAGTGCAAATCCCCACTTGAATGAGGGAACAGGAAAGGACAATGGAGTGGGCCACTTTTTTCCCCAGCCATTTCCTCATCCTGTTCCCTGGCTGGGTGGCCATGAAGGCCAGGACCACAGTGGCAGTTTTTGCCAAAACACAAGAAACAGCCACAGAGAAAATGATGCCAAAAGCTGATTGTCGGAGAAGGCAGGACACCTTGCTAGGTTTTCCAAGGAAGAGAAGGGAGGAAAGGTAGCAAAGCAGGATGGAGCTGAGAAGAATGCAGGTGAGGTTTTGATTGTTGGCTTTGACAATGGGAGTGTTCCAGTTCTTTAAGAAGATCAGTATCACCATAACTGTCATTGCTGTAAAGGAAAAAGCAATAGAAACCAAACCAATTCCTAAGGGTTCCTCGTAGTTTAGGAAGGCTGTCTGTTTGGGGATACATTGATCTTGGTTCTTGTTTGGGTACTGATCTTCTGGGCATTTGACGCAATGAGCTGCATCTGAAAAGGACATAAGAACATAAGAACAGCCCCACTGGATCAGGCCATAGGCCCATCTAGTCCAGCTTCCTGTATCTCACAGCGGCCCACCAAATGCCCCAGGGAGCACACCAGATAACAAGAGACCTCATCCTGGTGCTCTCCCCTACATCTGGCATTCTGACTTAACCCATTCCTAAAATCAGGAGGTTGTGCATACACATCATGGCTTGTACCCCATAATGGATTTTTCCTCCAGAAACTTGTCCAATCCCCTTTTAAAGGCATCTAGGCTAGACGCCAGCACCACATCCTGTGGCAAGGAGTTCCACAGACCGACCACACGCTGAGTAAAGAAATATTTTCTTTTGTCTGTTCTAACTCGCCCAACACTCAATTTTAGTGGATGTCTCCTGGTTCTGGTATTATGCGAGAGTGTAAAGAGCATCTCCCTATCCACTCTGTCCATCCCCTGCATAATTTTGTATGTCTCAATCATGTCCCCCCTCAGGCGTCTCTTTTCTAGGCTGAAGAGGCCCAAACGCCGTAGCCTTTCCTCATAAGGAAGGTGCCCCAGCCCCGTAATCATCTTAGTTGCTCTCTTTTGCACCTTTTCCATTTCCACTATGTCTTTTTTGAGATGCGGCGACCAGAACTGGACACAATACTCCAGGTGTGGCCTTACCATCGATTTGTACAACGGCATTATAATACTAACCGTTTTGTTCTCAATACCCTTCCTAATGATCCCAAGCATAGAATTGGCCTTCTTCACTGCCGCCACACATTGGCTCGACACTTTCATCGACCTGTCCACCACCACCCCAAGATCTCTCTCCTGATCTGTCACAGACAGCTCAGAACCCATCAGCCTATATGTGAAGTTTTGATTTTTTGCCCCAATGTGCATGACTTTACACTTACTGACATTGAAGCGCATCTGCCATTTTGCTGCCCATTCTGCCAGTCTGGAGAGATCCTTCTGGAGCTCCTCACAATTGCTTCTGGTCTTTACCACTCGGAAAAGTTTGGTGTCGTCTGCAAACTTAGCCACTTCACTGCTCAACCCTGTCTCCAGGTCATTTATGAAGAGGTTGAAAAGCACCGGTCCCAGGACAGATCCTTGGGGCACACCGCTTTTCACCTCTCTCCATTGTGAAATTTGCCCATTGACACCCACTCTCTGCTTCCTGGCCTCCAACCAGTTCTCAATCCACGAGAGGACCTGTCCTCTAATTCCCTGACTGTGGAGTTTTTTCAGTAGCCTTTGGTGAGGGACCGTGTCAAACGCCTTCTGAAAGTCCAGATATATAATGTCCACGGGTTCTCCCGCATCCACATGCCTGTTGACCTTTTCAAAGAATTCTATAAGGTTTGTGAGGCAAGACTTACCCTTACAGAAGCCATGCTGACTCTCCCTCAGCAAGGCCTGTTCGTCTATGTGTTTTGAGATCCTATCTTTGATGAGGCATTCCACCATCTTACCCGGTATAGATGTTAGGCTGACCGGCCTATAGTTTCCCGGGTCCCCCCTCTTTCCCTTTTTAAAAATAGGCGTGACATTTGCTATCCTCCAATCTTCTGGTACCGTGGCCGTTTTGAGGGACAAGTTGCATACCTTAGTCAAGAGATCTGCAACTTCATTCTTCAATTCCTTAATAACCCTTGGGTGTATGCCATCAGGGCCCGGTGACTTATTGATCTTTAATTTATCAATGAGGTCTGAAACATCTTCTCTTTTAACCTCTATCTGACTTAACTCCTCGGTCAGGAGGGGCCGTTCGGGCAGCGGTATCTGCCCGAGGTCTTCTGCCATGAAGACAGATGCAAAGAACTCATTTAATTTTTCTGCCATCTCTAAGTCTCCTTTTATCTCCCCTTTCCCTCCCTCACCATCCAGAGGGCCAACCGCTTCTCTGGCGGGTTTCCTGCTTCTAACATATTTGAAGAAGCTTTTATTATTCCCCTTAATGTTGCTGGCCATGCGTTCCTCATAGTCTCGCTTGGCCTCCCCTATCACCTTCTTACATTTCTTTTGCCACAGTTTATGTTCCTTTTTATTCTCTTCATTAGGGCAAGACTTCCATTTACGGAAGGAAGCTTCCTTGCCCTTCACAGCCTCTCTAACTTGGCTGGTTAGCCATGCGGGCACCCTCCTGGATTTAGTGGAACCCTTCTTTCTTTGCGGTATACACCTCTGCTGGGCCTCTATTACTGTTGTTTTAAGCAGCCTCCATGCACTCTGGAGAGACTGGACTCTTTTTACCCTCCCTTTCAACCTCCCCTGGCAACTCAACTCTCTGACAAAGAGAGTGTCAGTAGCTCTATGAATCCAGAAGAATGATGGAAGGTTGAAAGCAAACGTTGGACAAGAATTCCTCATTTTCCTGGTGAACAATGCTTAGTATCAGGGGAATGACAAAACGCAGCAAGTGACAGGCACCAGTGGAGTTAAGTGCACTGAACTGTGTAATGGACTGCCTCTGAGGTCTTTCAAGGTTCCTCCCTTGTTATCATTGTAACCAGTTTCCCTTTAAGAAACCGTGCATCATGATTTAAGTATTCAGAGAAGAACAGACCATACCTAGGCATATGTTATGGTGTTAGGTTGGACAAATATTTGCAAATATTTCCTGTAAATTCAGGGCACTGTCAATCACCTGTCTGGTTAGATATCATGTCATCTGGACACGAAGTACAATCATAGCAACAGAGGGCTTTCCCTTCTCGAACCGTCTTGCTGTGTCCGACACGGCAGCTCTCAACACAGGTTGAACCAGGCGGATTCTAAGAAGAAAGAAGGGGAAGAAACGCTGAAGCAAACATTTGATGCCCACCACCACGACCATCCTTCTCTTTCAGTGCACTTCAGCTTATCAAGAACAGGAGATCAACTTGGTCCTGACCAGCAACAGAGAACTCCCCTTTTGCCAGTGACTTGCTGTAGACTCCTGTGGTATTTGACTACATGGAGAGTCGGCAGAGAGATTTGTTTTTCCTACTGGGTCTCAAAGCAGTTCAGACCACAGTCCAAAAGAAGTAGGAAATACACCAGGATTTGGTTTAATCCCAAAGTGCCTTTTTGCTAGCAGAAAACTCAGCGTGCTTTTATTTCATCAGGGAATTGGCAATTGCACTGGCATTCCTGGCCCCTGTGCTGCCTGGTGTCAGGATCAGAGAATACTGCCCCCCCTCACCGGTTGCCACCCCTTACCATCGCGTCCAGGTCACACGTGGTCTCCTCTGGCCCTCTGGAGTTCTTATAAGGGCTTTAAACATAAGGGCTTTTAGAAGCCTTCCAGAGGATTCAGAAGGCCTCTGGAGGCAGGAGGAGACCATATGCAACTTCCCCGGCCCCCAGAAGGTCTCTGAAGGGCAGCTGAAAGTGGTGAAAGTGGTGGTCGGGAGGCATGGATTGAGGGATGGATGCTGGCAGGGGGTAGAGGGGTGGAACCCTGGGACGTCTGTCCCCCTTTACCCTCCATGGTACACGAGTGGCCAATAGCAATTAGATTCTGAATGGGGTAGCATCTAAGAATAAAAAGAATGGGACAGAAGAGGAAGCTGTCTTTTAATACTCAACACTAGGGACATCCTCCTTTTTTCTGTGTGTTTCAACTTGTGAAAAGGTGGGGCCCTCCTGTGAGTGGGGCCCAACTCAAACCCCAGCTATCTGATATTTTTCTCAATATAGGTATATTTATTAACCATCTTTTCCTCAATATAGATATTTGGTTAATCAACTTGATAGGCTATGTGCCTTGTAAATATGTTTAAAATGATTTTATTCTGTGTCTGTAGAGGACAGGAAAGACCCAGTACAAGTTTAGATTAAAGTGGATGAGGATATTTACTTTAGTCATGTGTACTAATGGTGTAGTCGTAGCAATCCTACAAAACCTGGATAATACCGATCTGTGACTCTAAGGCTGCAGTCTAATTCAGTGTTTCTCAAACTGTTGGTCAGGACACATTAGGTGAGTTGCGACCCAATTTTGGATGGGTCCCCATTCATTTCAATGTGCATTCTATTTTTAATAGACTTTATGCTACCATGGTATGTATGTTGGGGAAATGTTTCAGATCTGTAATTTTAAAAGCATGTATATGCTTTTAACAGTGATAGTCAATGGGTCTTACTCGAGGTAAGTGCGGATAGATTTAGAGCTTCTGGGATGTTTGGGGAAAATAGATCAGTTAAAATTCATTTGGATAATAACTTTAGGTATATGTACTAATGGCTTGTTTCAGCATTCCTTCAAGACTTGTACAATACCAACTGTGACTGTAAGGCTGCAATCCTATATACACTTTCCCGGCAGTAAGCCCAATTCAACCTAGTGAGACTGATTTCTGAGTAGTCAGGTATACAATTGCACTTCAGGGGTAAAATCCTTTGGTCACCCTGCACTGCTAGGACTCACATTCCAGCATTGCAGGACACATTCTGGCTGCCATAAATGGAGACTCAAGTAAGTTGTTGGCAGGGTTGGGTATTGGGCAGAGAGGAGGAGTAATTGGGCACTTCAGGGGAGGAACAGGGGTCGGTCAGGGAGGGAAGGGGTTGATCTGGTGGGAGTCATGCATGTCAAATCCTATCCCCTAGTTTTCAAGCTTCCCCACTCTCGGGCTCTCCTCGGGCTGATACCAGTTATAGAGCTGGCATAGGTAAAAGGAGACCTCTAGGCTATAAAGGGGTCTATAGAGAGGTCAGGGGAAAGTATGCTCCTTTACATCTCAAAGGCCTCTCCATCCTGCCCCCACCATAGCATGCAATGCATGCCTCCAGGAATGCTGTCATGTTCAGGAATGTTCCCAAGCAAATGAAGAGGTCACCTTGCTGAAGGATTTTCAGCCCTACCTGCTGAAATCTGCTATTCCACACAATGGCCTCATCATGGATGGTAAAATCTTGACTTGGAGAAAACTTTCCAGCTGGGATCTTAAGGAAGGATTGATTGGGGAAAGTGACCCAGTTGATGACATCAAGTCCAGAAGACAGTCCCTCTTTGGCAAACCAGACTTCATGGCCAGCACCATTGTTAAAGTGGACATTCTTCAAAAAAAAGTGCATCTAGATTGGACAAAAATAAAAAACACCTGATACCTTCAATATATATTGCGCACTGTGTTACCAAACCCCTGGTCAGAAAAGGCACCTGTAAACCTGAGATGTTCAAGTTAAAAGAACTTTTTTCATTTATTGAAACGTATTAGAATACGCTTGGCAGATCTTCCTCATCTTCTTCTCCTCTCAGCTAACCATCATGTCCAACTTGTCCACATCTATGGGCCCAATCCAAACTTTGCAGCACTGATGGAACTATGCCAATGGGGCCTGCTCTGCATCCTGCAGTGTGGGGGAAGTCACAGAGGCCTTGTCAAGGTCAGGGAACAATTGTTCCTTTACTTGGGGCTACAGTGCAGCTCATTGGTGCTGTAAACTTGCCTGCTTACACTTGAGGAGCCTCTCCTTGCTTCTGCTTTCTCGGTTGTAAAGAGAGCCTCATCAGGTGGAAGCAGGCGGGGCAGCTGTGGCACTTTTCCATGGGCTACAAAGGGGCAGTTCTGTCTCACCTGTGGCTTGAATCACACGTTCCTGTTATATTCCACTTTTCTTACATTTTGGAACTTAAGGCATCAACCCTATTAGGTTTCCTAGGAGTCAACCCCATTGAACGCAATGGACTTACATCTGAGTAGACATGCATAGGCTTGGGCTGTAAAGCAATGTGCATGGGATATCCAAGAGGTCTGTCATCAAAGTCCTGCAAGCTTCAGATCTGCTTAGCTTTAGCAATATGCCCCCCCCCATGTGCCTGGGAACATGATTTCACCCACACCACCCACTCAATCCACAGCAAGTTTACATAGAAGTGATTTCTACTGTGCTTCAATTATCTTCCTAGTAAGTGTGCTTGGGATTGCACCATACATAACAGTTTCAATACAGTGAGGAATATACCTGCCAGGGTTCAATGTTCAAAGGTTTGCCTGTGTCTCCGTTCAGCATTCTTTTCGGCCTGGACGTATATATGGCATTTAAAGCATGTGCTACAGCATAGAGACCATTGTAAATACGGTAGCTCACATCACTCATCTCCATCTCAAATACAGTCTGAGGCAGGCTCTCCAGTTTCTCCTCTCCGGTACAGTGTTTACAAGTTTTAATTTTCACATCACCGCAACACCTGAATGCCAATTTGTAAAAAAAGCAGAGAAAATGTGCAAGTGACTTTTTAGGCTTTAGAGTCTGAAGGAAGTCTTGGAATCCTGGCACGGCCTTCACGGAGGTTGTGAAAGACAAAGTCCCATGGAATGTTTTTGCACAGAAGCCCTCAGTGTAAACAGTGCTGACGAAATCCCACTGAGGTGACGTGATCCAAACCTTCCCTATAAGATGTTTATGTATAAATTCAGCTAGATATAAAAGGAGTGCCAATGGTTCCAGAGTCTGAGAGTCCCCGTCAACAATAACAACGTTGGCTGTCGTGGATAAAAGTGTGGAGCGTATCCTCCATATATTTTGCAAGAATGTATTTTGAGTGGGATCTGAATTAAGATCCTTGGCTCCAGTCCTTTCTAAGAAGGCAACACAAATGCTGTTCCGAGTTAGCAGTGGTGTAAGCCTCTGCAGAAATCCTTCTCCATTATCATCGTCTGAAACAATGAGACCAATCCATGTCCATTGGAAATGCAGCAGTAGCTGGACTATGCCGGTGTGCAGAGTACCTTCCCTTATTGCCATCCAGTATAAAGAAGGGAAATTATTTTTTGTGACTGGTTTCTCATACGTACCATAAGTAATCTAATGGGGGAAAACATGGCTTATAACAGCTTAGAAAATTAACCACCGTTTTCCAAACTAAAGTACTTATTGTACAATCCAGACTTTTGCTTATCAATGATATGCTAAGTGTACTGAATAATGTATCTGTCTATACATTCCCATCATTAAATTATAGTAAGTCTGTAATTGTATGCACAGTTTCCTGGGAGGAAGCCCCATAGACAGTGGCTTAGCTAAGGGGGTACAGGGGGTAGCAGTTGCACTGGGCATCAAGCTTTAGCAGGACAGCAAGCTGAGCTTGACACTAGTGACCAAAGTTGTGAAAATATTGGTATGTATGAATAATAGCATCATGTTATATATCATTGGAAAGGTAACTTAATGCAGAATGCGATGAAAAAAAAATGGCATTGGAATATCTGTATTCTATCAAAAGTTGTGGCCAATTAAGCAGAAAATAAAAACAACTTTGACCCCAGGTAGCAAACAGATGCCTTAGCAATGCCACTGAGGCAGCAGAGCAAGTGGGTGGTGAGCTGCTGGAGGAGGAGGTGTGCTCCTCCAGTTTTCACTTTTTTTAAAGCCAGGGTGTGACATCACTTCCAGTTGTGACATCACTTCCGGGGAAACATTTTGAACTTAGCACTGGACTACACAATCATTAGCTATGCCACTGCCCATAGAACACAATGAGACTTACTTGTGTACTTCTGAGTAGTCATGCATAGGGTTGTGCTCCAAATGAGTTACAACACATTTCCTTTTACCTTGTCCACAAGCCATCACTTAATGTCCTGAAATGGGTAACATATTTGATTCATATCAAGCTATTGTTTTGCCAAGCTTCAAGTTCCCATTTTTTAAAAGATTAAAATCACTTCTATGGTTTGTATCGCTAGAATATGAGACATGACTAAGCAATATTGAAATTTGTGTGATAGGATTGGGGTGCTTAAGCTTAAGAACAGTATATATAACTGGCTGCATTTATGACACATTTTCTTGGGATTCAAACCTGGGTGCTATACACTGAAAAGCATGTTTAGGGCAGGAGGTCTGGCTCAGTGGTGGAGCTGCTGCCTTGTATCCCTGAAGATCTGGGGACACCAGTTCGGAAAAACCAGAAGTATCTGGGAGCTCTCGACATGCTGATAAGGAGTTGACCATCAGTGGCAGGGAGGAGTTGCTGTCAAGTTGCATTGGAGGCGAAGCAGCCAGAGGGAGGCCAGACTGGGAAGGAATTCAGCTGTAATGAGGCTTTCTATGAAAGATCAGAACTATTCTATTATAAAGGTTCCTACAGGGTTTAGAAAACCTTGCTATGCAAACCACCTTGAATTAAAGTCTGAGGAGAAATCGGATGACCAAGAAAGGCGGTATATAAATACCAACATTAGTATTGTCAGGTGTCTTGTGGGGGCGAGGCGGTTGTTGTCTGTGGAGCTTGGTTCCCTTCCTCCCAGGCCTTCCCAGCAAGGGAGAGGAGGCCTAACGAAGGGTGGAGGTGAGTGCCTCTGGAGCCTCAGCTGGGTGACCAAAGGGAAGGGGTCACAGCACCCTTATCCTCCTCTCTGTCTCTTGAAGGTGGTGTTCACCAGTGGGGCAGCAGGAACCGCTCCACACCTTGCCCTCCTGATCCTCATCACAGGCCTCTGTTATGAAGCCCTCTCTGCTCCCCCCTTCCTCCCTCACCCTCCTCCCACTTCCTTACAGGGGCCTGGGGCTCTGGTCCCTGCCTCCCTTCTTTCCCTCGTGTTTGGTGGAACAGGCAGCTGGGCGGGCGCTCCCAGGGTCCAGGCAGCCTCTCCTCCTCCTCTTTGGCTGTTGCTGTCAGTGGGGGGGGTCCCTCCCCAGCCTCTCCAGGTCAGTCAGGGAGGGAGGGAGGCAGCGACCCCGACTATTATTATTATTATTATTATTATTATTATTATTATTATTATTATTATTATTATTATTATTATTATTATTATGAGCTGGAGGTCTCTCTGCCCACATCTGGGTTACAGATCAGTCATGTTATGTCCTCCTATACAACTGAGATCTCAAGAACCTCCTCAAATGGTTATTTCTTCTGAAAAAACGATTTAATTATTGCACTGCATTGCCCCTTTGCAATACTTTTCAAGCTAAAAAAAGGCATTCACTGATAAAGTCCCAAATAATATAAGAAGTGAAGAGCGGTTTTATGCCACCCATTCATGCATCCAAATGTACATACCTGTGGAAACTTGTAGTGGCTAAGAATGTTGGCCATTTGGATGACATACTCTACCGTGAATCCCCCAATGAAAGACAAGACATCACCTTTCTTACCACACTTGTAATTGGGTACATTCCTTTGTTGTTTGAAGAGTAGATCCAGGATGGACTTAGATGTGGCCATTCCTTCAAAAAAGTTGTCATAGATTTTAAAGCCCAAGGTCACGTTGGGCAAGAGGTTGGGATTCCTATTGATCTCATGAATGGCAAAAAGGAAGGCCAGGACATGCTGATAATGCTTGTACTCTATTCTGAAATTAGATTGACATTGAGGCAAAGATAAGGTCTAGCACATTGTCATGTGCGCCACATATACATTTACAGTAGTACCACCCACAATGGCATTTCCTTGAGTACTCTTTTGCTATAGTTTTGTTCATCCTGGGCATGACTGACAGCTATTGTCAATCAGAGCAGTGTATTCTGGGCAGTCATTGTCAGGTTCTTGTTCCATTAAGAACAATGTCTTTTTAGTGCTGGTTTGCACAGCACTCAATTTTAGGGGACAATGACACCTACAATATTGGATATTTGCTTGTACAGTGAAAAACATCATTCCAAGTACAATGAGAAAAGGAAACAAAACTAAAGAGGTGTAAGGAAGAGGGGTGCAGCAATGGAGTTGTTCATCTGAGCAGAACAAAAATAATTGTGTAAGGGAACATTTCTTTCTTTGTTCTGAAGTAAGTCTTAGCTGCTGCAATGGATCTACTGTGACTGTGATTTTGCTGCTGCAAGTCCAAGCGGATATGTGTAGGTAGTTTGTGGCCAGAAAGGGAGATAGGATATAAATGGAGGTGCTTTCAAAGATATCCGCTCTCTTCCTGACCATGGCATTGCCCCAACCCCACCCAACAGACAAGAGAAGGGAGAAGAAGCAGCAAGAAGAGCAAAAACAACCACTGGGCTGCAAATGCGTGTCTAACCCAGTTGCAGCTGAACTTCTGCATCCTGAACTACAGTTCCAGCTACAATGATATCTCTGTGGCTGGCATCCTGATGGAACCTCACAGGAACCTCACTCAGGAACTTGGGTGCAGGAATGGAGTTGTTCATCTGACCAGAACAAAAATGATTACATAAGGGAACATTTCTTCCTCTATCTTGAAGTAATTCTTAGCTGCCGCAATGGATCTACTCAGACCTGTGCCAGTGATTTTGTTCTTGCAAGTCCAAGTGGATAAATGCACTTAGTCTGTGGCCAGGAAAGGGGTAGGATATAAACAGAGCTGCTTTCAATGCTCTCCACTCCCTTCCTGGCCATGCCACAGCCCCATCCCCAAACTGTTCTTCCCGGCAAGCTGCACCTGTTGAAATGCAACCCCAGTGCAGTCTTTTGTTCCCTAGTCTTCATGTTTCAAGTAGAGTGATGGCCACCAAACACAAAATAACTTACGTGAAATTGACTCCCTCCATTGCTGGTAGTCTCTGAAAATTGATTGCAGTGTGTACAGGACATATAAGAGATAAGACTCCACCAATGACAGCATCACCTAGCCTAGTATCACCATAGCTTCCTTCCAATTCACATTTACTGGGCACATCCTCCCAACAGACAAGAGAAGGGAGAAGCAGCAGCAAGAAGAGCAAAAACAACCACTGGGCTGCAAATGCATGTCTAACCCAGCTGCATCTGAACTTCTGCATCCTGAACTACAGTTCCAGCTACAATGATATCTCTATGGCAGGTGCCTTGATAGAACCTCACTCTGGAGCCACATGGAAGCAGCATGTGTGGTCACAGAGTTTCCTCCTGAAATGTTTGACTGGTGTGGCGAGCTAAAGAAGAGATGCCTGATCAATCTTTGTTCCACCATTGAGCACTGACACAGTTCAGAATAAATCCATCTCCTTTAGAAATACAGATGTATTTCTTACGGACTACCCAAGGAAGGAAATTACAGTACTGGATGATTACAGAGTACCTAAACACCTCCCTGATTGTCCTTGTGAAATGAATAACATACATGTTTACGAAGATCAAACAGTATGTAATTTTGGGAAGGGCAGTCTGAACTGGGATCATGGTGAGATGTGAGATGTGTGTTGCCTTTGCTGCGATTCCAGTTCTGATTTCACCCCTCATTACAGAACAGCTACGCTCTGGTCAATAAAACTGATAAGGGAATGCTACGCAGGTGGGCCCAATCATATTATACTACAAATAAAACATGGCCTGTTGGTATTTTAATAGCAGTGGGAACAACATTTAATAAACAGAACAATGGTAGATGGGGGGGCTTTAGGACTTTAGGGCTTATAGTTACACTTCCAATCATGCCCCTGTGTGAACACTTAAATGGAAAGAAAGTTCCCAATAGCTGTCAATGCAAACACTCTTCAGTTTAAAATAGTGCAGTAGTTCCCAAACTGTGAGTCTGAAACCCACCAGTGGGGCATGACCCAATTTTTGATTGGTTGCAAAACTGACAGGGCAGATTGTGCATCAAGGGTTAAATAAGCTGCTAATTGGGGGGTGGGGGCACTGCTGGGCACATTCTCCCAACAGGGAAGAGAAGGGAGAAGCAGCAGCAGGAAGAACAGAAATAGCCACAGGGCTGCAAATGCATGTCTAACCCAGCTGCATCTGAACTTCTGCATCCTGAACTACAGTTCCAGCTACAATGATGTCTCTGTGGCTGGCATCCTGATGGAACCTCACAGGAACCTCACTCAGCAGCATGTGTGGTCACAGAAATGTCTCCCCAAAAGGTTTTGAAAAAGAAATGTTTGGTGATCTCTGTTCCTCCGTGATACAGTTCAGAATAGATCCACCTCCATTTGAAATATGGATGCATTTCTTACCAACTGCACAAGGAAGGAAATCACAGTACTTTGGATAATTACAGAGTATCTAAACATCTCCCTGATCGTCTTTATGAAATGAAAAACATACATGTTTACAAAGATCATACGGTATACAATTTTGTGGAAGGGAGTCTGAATTGGGATCATGGTGTGATGTGGGTTGCCTTCGTTGTGATCCCCATTCAGATTTCACCTCTATCCATAGATTAATTGCTATATGTTAGATAAATCTGATAAAGGAGTGCTCGGCAGATGGGCCAAATTTTATTACACTACATATGAAAAATGATCTGTTGAAATTTTTTAAAGAAATGGTGGGGATAGTATTTAATGTAACAAAACAATGGTGGATGGTAGGGGTGTTTAGGATTTTAGGACATATGGTTGCATTTCCAGTCATGCCCCTGTGTGAACATTTAAACAGAAAGAAGCACCAAATGGTTTGTCAATGCAAACCTTGTTCTGTTTCAAATCGTGCAGCAGTTCCCAAACTGGGAGTCTGAAACCCACCAGTGGGACTTGACCCCATTTTTGTTTGGTTGTGAAACTGACAGGGGAGACTGTGCATCAAGGGTGCAACAAGCTGCTTATCAGGTTGGGGGAGAGCACTCCTGCCCAATCACCATTATAGCCACATTCCTTGGCATTTAGAAATCAGGCTGCAGCCTCTAGGGCCTCTAAAACGTTTGCAAACCAATGGAATATTGTATAGTGGTGAGATCAGGAGCGCATCTTTTTAGATTGTGAGCCCTTTTTGGACAGGGAGCCATTTAGTTATTTGATTTTTCTCTGTAAACCAGTTTGTGAACTTTTAGTTGAAAAGCGGTATATAAATACTGTTAATAATAATAATAATAATAATAATAATAATAATAATAATAAGGTGTGGAACCAAAGCAAAGTCCTAAAGAACTGTGGCCACATCCTCAAACTGTTGCTCCATTTGCCAGTCCCTCCAGCTGCTATTTGACTTATAAAAAAATAAAAAAGAAGGCAAAGCAGCCACCGCATGCTATGAATTTAGTGTTATATATTATTTACTCTGGCACTAACTCAGGTCTGAGGCCACTGACTCGGAAACGAGTCCCCATGCAGGCAGAATCAAGTCTGGCTCTGTCTGGGTGTGCTTGCTTACTTTTCCTGAGGTGTGAAAGACATTGTGGGGCCATCATTCAGACCGGGAAGCAGCAGGGCATTTCCAGCCAGGAGGCAGGGAAGACTTAATGTTTTGGTTTTGCATTGAGAAGGAGGTGGGGGGAGGCAGCTGGGCTCTCTTGTCCATCTCTAAAGGAACCAGTGATAATTGGAAGGTTTTATCCCTGGACGAGTGAGGGAAGAAGGCGGCGGGGGTGGTGGTGGTGGTAATTCACAGCCATCCGGGAGTCATGGCATGGTTTCAGCAGGCTCATTGAATGACTGGTCACAAGGAAACTACTTATGAGTAGAGCTGCAAAGGAGTGGGTCATACTGGTAAGCCTGCCCACTGATGCATGTGACCCTCCTCCCTCGTGCCACTTCTGTCTGCGCACTCACAGTTTGTTCCACCCCCTCCCACCTTGTTTACAGATATGATGGGGACATCAGGGGAGTATTAAATGAGAACTGCAACATACACAAAAACACACACCCTGGCAGCAGCTCCGTTTTTGTCCACAGAGATGCAGTTGCCTTTTTTACCTAAAAACTCAGGACTTAAGTCTTTTAGAGTCCCCAGAATGCAACTCAGAAAGTCCGCTTGTTTGGCTCCTTTTCGAGTCAAGTTAAAGGGGGTGGAGACTCATAACCTGACTCAAGTCAAGCTGAGGGTGTCATCTGGTCTGGTACACACCTTCAATGCCCCCGCCCTCCCGTGATAGCACTGAAGGTATATCGAGATCTCTCTCTTTCAGTACTGCAGAGTTGGGTGCTTATTCTGATCAGGTGCATCAGCCCAGAGCTCATTGTGACTATGTGGCTGAGACCTAGATGATGAACATTGAAAGAAAAGGGCCAATTATAGGTGTACTGCAGTAACATTACTGAGATGTAGTGCTTCATAAAGCTCAGAAAAAGCTGGGTTATTGGAGCACGACCAGAAATATCTCTGAATGGAAAAAATAGAAAATATAGCATGGAATTGCATCTAACCAATGTGAACACTCTATGCTCATAAGGACACAGTAACAAAGTTAAATGTGCTGGCATAACACCTGCTTTCATTAAAATCTTAAAATTCTGTGGGGAACAAACTTGACTCACTCTGCTATAAAGAAGTTCGGTATGGATGTCCAAAAATCTCCTTTTAATTAAGTGATTTGCCAACTTAAAGGGCAGTGCATCCAGCACCCCTACATCAATGCCAATTATCCTGATCTTATGAAGAACCCCTGTAGATCCCACCGGGGTAAGTAAATCCCTTAAGAGCTCAAATAAAAGGCTATTCTGACTAGACATGTAATAAACTCTTAGCCAAAATTTAAAAGTCCTCAACCAAGCCCGATTATTGTCCTGTCTGTAACAAAGGTAACACATTTGGGTAGATCCAAGACTTTCCACAGAAAAACAGATTGAATTTGTTCTAAGGAACAATTCATCTCCTTAATCCAGATTGGAGCACCATGCAGGATCTGGGGGATAATTTTGGCATTGAGTACCTTCAGAGATGCAGAGACATAAGCACCCCCTCTAGAAAAGTGGAAACGTAAAATATTCTGCACCATCAATGATTCATCCTGATTTTACAGTATCTAGTCCAAGTAAGATTGTACGACAAGTGAATGCCAAAATAAGCTGTTGGTGCCAATTCAGTGCCAGCAGCTGATTACCCCCCTCCCCGCCTCGTTCCTCCAGGCTGAGGCTTAGCCGCGGTTAGTTATCGCGGCTGGGGTGAGGCGGGGCCAGAGCACCAGCCTGGAGCGCGCACACCAGCTGGGCTCAGTTCGCTCCCAGCTGGCAACAAGGACAGATGCGTCTGTCTCAGAGGGAGCAAACTCGGGGCAGACTCACGGCTCCGCCAGCGGCAGCGCGATGCCCATGGTGGCGAAGGCTCACAGCTGTTGAGCCTCCCGCCCCTCATCAATGGGCTGCAGCGGTGGGCAGTGGGGAGCCTCGGACAGCGAGGCAGAGGTGGCCAGGCAGGCAGCGGTCCCACTGAGGAGGGCGTTGGCGCGCAAGGCATGAGAGCGTGTGGGGCACCTTCCCGGGCTGAGTGCCGCTCCTCCATCCACCTGAGGGTGCAGGAAGAGAGCAGGCGACAGAGAGCTTGGGAGTCAGGGCGTGTGCCTCCTCCACTACTGTTCTGTGCCGGCAGGCACCTGTATCCCACAGTGAATTTTAGCACATGGGGGACAGGACATTCTCTTCCAGGCGTATGGGAAACAAAAGCCAAAAGAGGGGCAGGAAATCCCCCAAGAGACCTGCACCCCCTCTTTCTCCTCCAGTTTCTTCCTCAGAGGGGAAAGAAGATTTCAATGAGCTGGGAGCTCTCTTGGCATGCTTTGAGGCCAGAGAGAAAGAGAAAGCCCTCCGAGGTGCTGGGAAAGGTGATGGGGTGGGGTATCCGGTACAGTTACCCCGCTGTGTTAATCAACCAGGAAAGGTCGGGGGGCCAGGCTTAGTGAACTTTTGTCTTCCAGGAAGTATATCTGGGGCCAAGGGAGTGTTACCATTCCAGAGCCCTCCACCCAAGGGGACCACACGCCTGAGGTGGAGATCACAGGTGCCATGCAGGTAGTTCAGAAGGGCACGCTGCTGGCACCAGGCGCTTCAGGTGAGCAGGTGCTGGATGCAGGTGGTAGTATATGAGCAGGAGGGCTTTGTGGTGCCCTCTGCCACCCTTGGGGGACAATGGTGGCCATATTCTCAGTGGGAGGCTCCCAATCTTTATTTTCCAGGGGGCTCATGCCAGCAAGGAGCCCAGGGTGGGTTTGCCCAGGCTGCATTGGCGCCAGCCAGTGTGGGCACTCCCCGACCCCCCATTTGGGCTCCTGGGGCGCCAGGTCTAGATGCTTTCCCTCCTCTAGGGCACCTGATGGCCCCTTTGGCCACCCCCAGACTGCCGTTAGTGGGCTGTGTGGAGCAGGTTGAGTGTCCTCAGATAGCTTATGGGGACATCGTGCTCCCTCTGGGGGGTCATCTGGCTCTAGCAGTCAAAGAAAGGATTTGGAGGGGCGAATATGTGGACATGTTTAGCCTCCTGCAGATCAGCCTGAACCCGTCCTGAAGTTGGGGGAGCCGGTACGGGACCAGGAGGTGGTGAGGAAGCGGAAGATTGACAAGAACTGGGCTAATTGGCTGAACAGTTTTCTCATTTACGCATCCGTGCTGCTCCAGATGTACCCCAACCTGCTCTGTTCAAGTATTTGGATATTGTGCACAGGGAGTTCAGGGATTACACTGGCATGGCCTGGATGGCTTATGACCCCCATTTTTGGTTGCGCACAGCACGCGATCCAACGCAGGATTGGCGTGTTCCGCAATGGGAATTGTGGACACAGTTAGTCATCCCTTCTAGGCCAGCGTGGGGTGACTGCTCAGACAGCAGTCATCTTATAGCCAGGAATAAATCAGAACCCAGCAAGGCACCCAACGGTGCCCCCTGGGTTCAAAACCCACGCACATGTTTTGAATTCAATGCCTCAGGGAAGTGTGGAAGGAGCAACTGCACTTTCCTGCATGCATGCGGCTTGTGCGGGGCGAAACACCTGCTGTCCGCCTGCCCCAAGCTGGGGGTGTCCAGGCAGGGCGCCAGGCAGCAGGCAGGGCGTAGTCGCAGGGGCGGCACTCCCTCTTTCCCTCCCTCCAATAGCAAAGGGGCCAACACCGATTAAGTTGCCTTATTTATGTTTATGGTTGGGTTCTTACCCCGGCAGAGTTGCAGCGGTGCGTTTGGCGGAGGGGTTTTCTTGGGGTTTCCAAATTCCGGCGGCAAGGCCTGTTGAGCCTGTGCTGGCCGAGAATTTGCATTCAGTTAAGGGGATGGAGCACGTTGTACAGAGGAAGATTGCTAAGGAGGTTGCAGCAGGTAGGGTGGTTGGTCCTTTTCCGACACCACCTATTCGCAACCTGTGGGTTTCTCCTTTGGGGGTGGTCCCAAGAAAGCCCCAAGTGAGTTTAGGCTAATTCACCATCTTTCCTTCCCGGAAGGCAGCTCCATGAACGATGGTATCCCTAGTGACCTGTGTTCCATCAGGTACACTTCTCTAGACCAGGCAGTAGGGCGGCTGCAGTCATGCGGCATGGTCGCTCTAATGGCAAAAGCAGACATAGAGTCAGCAGTCCACCTGCTGCTGGTCCATCTGGATTATTTCTGCCACCTGGGCGTTTGTTTTGAAGGCCTACTATGTTGACAGAGTGTTGCCAAGGAGATGTGCTATCTCGTGTGCCCATTTTGAGTGCTTCAGTACCTTCCTGGAGTGGGCGGTCCAGTTTCAGACTGGACTGCTTACCACCGCTCACTATCTTGATGATTTTATTTATGGGACCAGCGGGTACTGGAACATGCAAAATGCTGCTCACGACTTTTACTTCTCTGTGCGAGCAGCTGGGAGTTCCCCTGGCGCATGACAAGACCGAGAGTCCCGCCACTCGGCTTACATACCTTGGCATCGAGCTTGCCACTGTTAATCAATGTAGTAGGCTCCCAGAGGCCAAGCTGCACAGGCTGGAGGGCTTGCTTAGGCAGGCCCTGGCTGCCAGGAAGATGACCCTGAGGAAGCTTCAGGTACTAGTTGGGCATCTTAACTTCACCTGCCGGGTCGTGGCACCAGGGCGGACCTTTTTGAGGCGCATGTGTGAAGTAATGGCAGGGCTGCACAGGCCTTCCCATCGCATATGGGTCACGTCTGGCCTGTGGGACAAGGTGGCCCTGTGGCTCCGGTTTCTCGATCAGTTTAATGGTATTTCCTTTTGGAGAACACGGAGGCTGGTGGGCTGAGTTGCAGGTCCAATCTGATGCAGCCGGGGGTCATGGGTTCGGAATTTATTTTAGAGGCAGCTGGTGTGCTGTTCGCTGGCCAAGCGAATGGGAGCAGTTGGGCATCACGAGGGATTTGACATTTCTTGAGCTTTTTCCCATCCGGGTGGCAGTGCATGTATGGGCCCCTGAGTTTGCCAACTCCTCCATTCGCTTTTGGTGTGACAACCAGGCGGTGGTCAGAATCATCAACAAGCAAATGTCTAAATCACCCAGGGTTATGCGCTTGGTGAGAGCGTTTGTTCGCCAGTGCTTATCAGTTAATGTCCTTTTTTCTGCAAGGCATGTGCCCAGGGTTGAAAGCAGCATTGCCGATGCTCTCTCCCGTTTTCAGGAGGAGCATTTCAGGCAGCTGGCTCTGGAGTCTCGTCTGGACCCAGAACTCATTCCCCTATGGCTGTGGAACCTTGGCTCAGCACCGCCCAAAACATGATCTGGTCTTCCCTTGTAGCCGCTACCAGGGTCAGTTATGGGAGGGAGGTTCAGGAGTTTTTGGCTTTTCGCAGGCAGCAGCGTCTGGAGGATGCATAGCTTCTGCCAGTACACCACCTGATGAAGTTCATGATTACCCTTTGGAACAGGGAGTTGTCAGCATGCTCGATTTCTGTCTACTTGGCAGCTTTTTCTTTCCAGACCAAGGCCTTGGGATGGGTTGACACCACCTCTGATTTCCGAGTTAGGCGGATGCTGGATGGGATTAGGAGGACCTGTCCGGTGCCCCTGGATGCCCGGAGGCCGATCATCCCAGGGCTATTACAGAGCTTATATGACGACTTCGGTTTACATTGCGCATCGCACTATGAGGAGATGCTGTTCAAGGCTGGTTGCCTGGTCTTATTTTTTGGGGCTTTTTGCCCCAGTGAGGTAGTGTCTGTTTCCAAAGTCACCCCCGGGGACAGAGCCTTGCGATGGGGCGATTGTCAGTTGGGTGTTAACCGTGTTTCTCTATTTTTAAGGTGTTCTAAACTGACTAGCGTGGCAAGGACCAGTGGGTCCACCTGAAAAGAGCTGCCATTGTGGATATCTGTCTGGTTCAGGTGATCGTGGACTACCGCCGCGTGGCGCCCCGGGGAGACAGGCCATTTTTTTGGCACCAGAACACCTCCCCCCTGACAGTTTATCAGTTCAGGGCAGTTTTTAATGCCGCCTTACAGAGGCTTGGAGTGGCAGCCGGGCAGTTCAGCCTGCATTCCTTTAGAATCGGTGCCCCATTGACAGCAGCCAGGCTTGGCTTCCATGCAGGCTTGGCTTCCATGCAGGCTTGGCTTCCATACCTGAGAGCTGAGACTTCCGGTAAACTGCGGAACGGATAGCAGCCTTTTTACTTCTCTCCCTGCCTCCAACTAAAATATAACAGATTATGCCTCCAATTAGGGGGAAGAAAAGGATAAGAATTAACCTCCCAGATGATAAGGATTCAAGGGAGGCGAAGCAAAAAAAGAAGGGCTGGGAAAAGAAACTTAAAATACATCACCAGTCTCAAATAGTTTCTTATCTCTCTTCTGCAAAGGAGCAACCGGCTGAACAGGACTCAAGGGCCGTGAGTAATAACTCCTCTTTGCCGCCCTTGTTATCCTTCTTGGGTGACACTGCCTGCCCCTCTCCGGACTTTGTGACCAGGGAGCAGCAAGGGGGGGAAAAGGAGGAGAAAGAATTCTTCCCCCGAGGGGGAGTTTGACCGGAAGGGTGAACAAACTTTAGGAGCTGCCTCGCGGCCGGAGATTCTGGTACAGCAGCTGAGCGATGCTTGCTTGATGTCTGCGCATACTTTATTGTTAATTTTGGAGCGGCTGGGTGGAATTGGAGAACAGGTTAACTCTGTGTCTCAGAACATCTCACCGCTTGCTGCCTGGTGTAAAAGGAATGGAGCTAGTGAGCCAGAAACCAGCCTTACCCCCACCCCCTCTCTTCACCACCAGCTGAAATGATTAACAGCAATCATCGGTCAGTGGGGCCTGCTTGTAAAACCCAGCTGTCATTGCGTCCTACAGACATTGTTTTACACATTCCTTGTTATGATGCATTTCTTTGGACTAACAAGCCAAGAATTTTGAACTCCCTATCGCAGCTGCTGAATCATGAACTTCATTCTGAGGAGTTATTGGAATTTTTTTTTCTTCCCACCCGTCTGAATTTTAAACAACTTTTTTTTATCTTTTAGCTCTGTCCACATTTCTAATAAGTTGCTCAACATCAGATCTCATTTGAGATCTTGCAATATTATTATCCAGAGAGCATTTAAACAAGCTGGACCTCAGATGAAATTCAAAAGGAAAGTCACAAAGACTCCAAAGCCACCTTCCTGCTCTTCTCTCTCTTCCAGCTGTAAAATAGATATGGAACAACTAACTAGTTTGAATAGAATCCATTCTCCCAACGTTTTTTGTGCTACAGAAATAGATGGAAAAATCACAGAATCCACTCAGAAAACAATCTCTAGAGTTTCACCTACAGAGCCAGAGATGGATTGTTCCATTTCTAGCTCAGATGGTCTATTCACGGCTCCAGCTCACTCCTTTTCAGCTTCTAATGACGTCAGCATTGACAGCTCTGCTCAGCATCTTTCCTCTTCATCTGTGCGATTTCCCCCAGCCACCTACGTCTCTCCCACTTCTTGTGATGTAGTGAGAGCCATTTCGGACCCTGATTTTACCAAGTATGTTGTTCTGGAGAAGTTTAACAATCTTTCGATTACCACCTTAATTTCAGCTGCTCCAGCACGGGCCGAAATGACAGATGAACTTAAAGCAAACTCAAGGGCTGTTGCAAATTTTCTCAATACTGATGATTATGTCCTCTGCATGCCCAGGCCAGCACAGCCATCCGCAAATTGCTTATTAGCTCCTGATAAGGGGCCTCTATCTCAGAGTGCATTATATCAGGATCATGGTTTTCCCCTGCCTGTTAATGAAATCCCTGACCCCAGTCCAGGTGCCTTTTTTTTTTAACGACCCTCATTTCAATAACTTTACTAGTTTTTTTCTATCTAACAATTCCAAACCCTCGACTGCCATTGTAGGTTCTGAGACTTCCTCCTATAGCGGCCTGGATCTTGCTCAAAGGGGTCTCCCCTCTATTAAGTCTCCTATGGGCCCTCCTTCTTCCCTGCAGGGACAACCTTCCATGTCTCCAGCCCCTTCCCCTGTTTTGACTAATGATGCCCTTGTTCTATGTGATGTCCCTGCCCCCCTTGATGTACAGGGGAAGATTTGTAGGAGCAATAGTGTGGTGGATTCCTCACCCTCTTCTGATCCTCTCCTTCTTTACCTTTCCCCACTAAAGTCCTCTTGTCCCTCCCCATCCCCTTTAGTCTCTGTAGTAGATTCCACCAGTTCACTCACTCATTGACTACAGCTCTCTCTTCCTGTCTCTTCATTCCCCCCCCCCTTTAACTATTATAACCTGGAACATTTCAGGCTGGTCTTCCAAGCGTTCTGACAAAGATTTGATCAGATTTCTTTCCCAGTTTGACCTTATTCTGCTGCAGGAAACTTGGTCTACGTCCCCAATGACTCTAACAGGTTATACTTCTTTCTCTACTCCTACTTTTAAGAGGAATGTTTTTGGAAGACCTTGTGTGGGTCTTTGTTGTTTTGCCAGGTCTGGATCCCCTTATATCATTACACAGCTTCATTCTAATTTACTTTATTTTCAAATTTTTTTTCTTCAGTTTAAAACAGTTCAAATTCTCCTTTTTAATGTGTATATCCCCCCAGCGAATTTGGCCCCACCAGATATATGGGCAGATCATAGTGAGATTGTGTCTGTTTCTTCCAAATCTCATCCCCAGGCTTCCCTGATTATTTCTGGAGTTTTTAATTCTAGAATTGGTTCTTCCAATTCTAAAATTGAGTTTTAGCTCAATTTATGAATTGGCATTTTGTAGACCAAATTCCCCCCTGGTTCTCAAAGACAAGACATTCCAAAGATTCTTCAATAAATAGTTTTGCTCCATCCTTTTAAATTTGTGTATTTTAGCAAATGTATTTATTTTAAATGGCGCCAGGGGTCGGGACATCCCTGGAGAGTATACTCATCTTTCTCCTAGAGGAGCTAGCGTGATTGATTATGTTTTAATTTCCTCAGACCTTGATCCCCTCCTCTCTGATTTTAATGTTAGTCCCCGTTCGGAAAGTGATCATTCACCTATTTGCCTTTCCCTTCAAATCCCTTCTGGGGCTCCTTCCCTCTCCTTGCCTTCCCCAAATCCAACCTGTCCATACAGATGGACTCCTGCAGCAGAGCAAGGCTTAGCTTGTTGGACTCAGGCTCCTATGACTATTTCTCTTTTAGAAGATTTATCCTCTTCTAAGACCTGTCCTGATGCGATTAAAGTTTTTAACTCTTTAACTACTTCTTTGGTTGGTCACCTGAGTGATCTTAGTCCAAATCTACCTTCTTCCCATGCCAGCAATACATGGTTCGATGCAGAATGTTGGAGGCTTAAAAAGCTAGTTCGCTCTTTGTTTTATTCTATCCGTAGTTGTCCTTCCTGTTATAATCTAAGGAATTATTTTCGTTTTCGAAGTGAATGTCGTAAAAAGTTTCAGGATAAACAGCAACACTATGCCCTTAAAAAGTGGTCCTCTCTACATCAAGCCATTTTGTCCAATAACCACAAGGCCTTTTGGTCTGCAGTTACAAGGGCGTGTCGTCCCCCTTACGTTATACACCCTCCAATTCCAATTCCAGAGGCTACTTGGGTAGATTACTTTTCCAAAACCTTTTATTCTCATCCTCCCCCTCCTCTCCTAAATGATGCCCTTCAGAATCTTCCCGAATAGAAACCGGTTTCCCCGACCAAGATTCATGATCTAATTATCTCTCTTAAACCTGCCAAAGCTCCAGGCCCTGACCTCATAATTAATGAGGTCCTGTTAAGCAATCCTGGTTGGTGGGCAAACCCTCTAGCTTCACTTTTCACCCTGATTAACACCTCGGGTTGTTTTCCTGACGTATGGCGGCATTCGTTTCTTTTTCCAATTTTTAAGAAAGATAATCCAGCTCTTCCGTCTAATTACTGACTAATTAGTCTTTTGTCCAGCATCGGGAAGATTTATGCCAAATTCCTCTTTTCTAAATTATTGTCCTGGGCATGCTCAAATAACCTTCCAGACTGAACAATCTGGTTTTCGCCCAGGAGTTTCTACTCTTGACCATGCTTTTCTTTTATCATTTTTAGCAGAGAAATATTCTATTTTTAACAGATCTAGTTTATTTGTTGCTTTTATCGACCTTCAAGGTGCGTTCGATTCTATAAATAGAGATCTTTTATGGAATAAGCTCAATAATTGGGGAATTGATCTCCATTTATTATTTTTACTTCGTCAACTTCATTCTCATAATCATTGTCAAGTACGTATTCCCTTTTCTAATGTTCTTTCTTTTAGCTTTCCAATTAATAAGGGTCTGAGGCAAGGATGTATCCTTGCCCCCCCTACTATTTAATTTATTTTTGGCAGATCTCCCTTCTCATTTAGCGACAAATTCTTTTTCTCTTCCAGTAATTAATAATCTTCCGGTTCCTATATTGCTCTATGCAGATGATGCTCTTCTCTTGGCTTTAACTAAATCTGGGCTAAGGGAACTTATAACTAAGTTTCAATCATACTGTAAGAAGAATGACCTCATCATTAATTCTACAAAGACACAAATTATGGTTTTTTTCCCGACACTGGTCCCCTTCCATCTGGTCAATCAATTCTCATTCGTACCTTCAAGTCAAATCTTTTAAATATCTAGGTCTTCTGTTTCACTACAAACTATCATGGTCTCTTCACAAAAAGGCAATTATTTCTTCCACTAACACTCACCTTTCAGCTATCGTAAATTATCATTTTAATTCCGGAAATCAATTCATTCCTGCTGCAATTCAAATTTTTAAATCCAAGATTATTTCCCATTTATTTTATGGAGTTCCATTTGGATACAAGCAGTTACCAAGGATATTGATCGGTTAGCTGCTTCCTTCTTTTGGAAGATTCTTGGAATTCCTAACCTTATTCGTCTTTCTTCTATATTAATAGAGCTAGGTCTTCATCTTCCCTCCACCTATGCCTGGTTGTTAACATTTAAATTTTGGCTCAGAATTCACTTAACTCCGTCCCCTGATTCTCTTATTTCAGTTCTATTAAAGGATTCCTATGTCTCCTCTTGGTTTCGATCAGTGGAAGCAAAACTCTCTTCCATTAATCTTTCTATCGAAGCATTAGCAGATTTAAGCTTACAACAAGCCTACAGTATTATTAGGGAGAATCTTTTCTTGGCTGAATTTAATTTTCTCAAAAGTACCCTCAATCCCATTTGTTCTCCTCTTTTCTTTGGTCTATCTCCTCAACATGCTTTGAATTCCAATTACTTTTTCACTCTCACTAATCCACAGCTGAAAAGAGCCTTTTTGTTAGCCCATTTTAACATATTCCCTTCCGCAGTACATTATGGTCGTTTTTTGTGTATCCCTTGAGACAAACGTCTTTGTTTATTTTGTAAGGAAGTTCCAGACACTCTGTCTCATATATTCTTTTTCTGTCTTCATCATTCTTCTATACGAAAATTATATTTAGCCACCTGGTTTTCCTATTATCCTCCTTCATGTGAATTCTCTCTTTCAAGGTTTATGGAAGATGACATTTGCTGTTGCCAGATACCTGGCTCTTGTTCTATCAAAAACTCCTGCTTTTAGACAAGTTAATTTGTCTTTGCAAAATGTGTGACCTGTTGTTTTTTTCACTTGCTTTGGGAATTTCCAGAACGCTTTATAGTTGATCCTAAGCCGTGATTCCTGAGTCATAGTATTGGTTGGTTGAACAGTTTACTCTTTGTGGATAGATTTTTCCTTGGTGTGTGTCGCTTGTGTTGCATGCTTTTTGGTGTCATTGTTTTGTTGAATTTGTTACAGATGTATTTATGCCATTAAAGGTTTACTACTACTACCTGGGAGCTATTCAGAGGATTGGGCGATGGCGCTCAGATGCCTTTGAATATTATGTTTGCTGAGGCCCACCAGTCGCGGGGGCCGGAGTTTGTGTTATCGGGCTCCCGCAGTGGTGGGGGGGGGCATGTTGACTGGCATCGCCAGCCTTGCTGTTAAGTGGAGGGATGGTCCGGTTGGAGTCCCTGGTCGTGTTACCTATGGCATCTTGTTCTGGTTCCATATCTGTGGCTTATGTTACCTTTTCTGTTGCAGGTCTGCGTTGGTCGACTCTGGTGAGGGTCCTGATCTGCGGACACTCAATTGTCTTTTGGGCCCGGAAAAGAGCGTTGGCCAGTGGGTTCGACTCCCAGTTGGGACTGGGTGGCCTGGCCAGTGTCACCTGGGCTGCCAGAAGGGGCATGTGCTGGGGACAGTTCTTGCCCATGCTGCTTAACTATCTTGAATGGCATCCCCCTCCCCAGGTAATCATGGTACATCTAGGGGAAATCGACCTGGGCCAGAGGACTTCGATGTCTTTGAGGCTTCAGGCCCACAGGGAGTTCTCAATGCTTAGAAGCTGGTTCCCGGGGATTGCTATCCTTTGGTCCAATCTCCTCCCCCGGCATGTTTGGTGCGGGGCGCAGAGCATCCGTAGAATAGATGTCACCAGAAAAAGAGTTAATGCGTACATGGGAAGGGTAGTAGTTGAGCAGGGCGGGACAGTAATCCAGCACCCTGCTATTGGGATTAGGCAGCCTGCCCTGTTCCACAGTGATGGGGTGTCACCAATGGGCAATGATTTGTTCTTAACGGACCTACAGCAGGGCTTGAGGAATTTTATCCTTGTGGGGAGTGGTGAGGACAAGCGCTAGGCTGTCCTCCCCTGTGGCAGGATACATGCGGGGCTGGGTAGGTAAGTTTCTGGTTCAGTGTCCATCCAAGGCAGCAAGGTGAGGGGTGAGCCTGAACTGCTCCCATGATGCCTGACCAGCTCCAGGAGGCAGGCAGGCGAACCCCTTGCCTGGACTGTCAGGCTGGTGAGGCTCTATTGACTGGTCTGAAGTCTGACTGTCTTGCCCCCTTTGGGGGTGGCGTTGAAAGACCTAGGCTGGCTATTCACAACTGGGGCCTCGAGTCAGGCGGTACACCCAAGGAGTTCGCAGGGGGAGGCAGACGGCTAGGACCGTTTCCCCCATATAGCCCCGCATGCTTGAGGTTATAGTTTATTGCCCTGCTGCAGTTTGAGACACAATAAAGTGACCCATTTGCATCCAAGCCGAAGTCTGGACTCTTTATTTGCGGGTGTGGGGGTAAAGCATTTTACCTGCTCAATCTGCCTTCCTCTGAAAGGCCAGGAATATTTCCTCCAAGCATCACTAAAGATCATAATTTTAGTTTTATCAAAACTGAGGGAATGTTTGTTTGATGTAAGGTAACCTACACATTTAAGAACCAAAAGTTTTAAACCAAGACATGATTGAGATAGCAGGACCACATCATCAGCATACAACAGTAAAGGGACTCGATGCGAGCCCAGCAGAGGCAGATGTCCCTCAACTTCACCCAGACAAGAGGCCAAGTCATTTGAAAGGAGATGGAAAAGAATAGTTAAGTAGGCTACCTCTTCTTAGAAAAAGCGTTCTTCCTGTGAAGGAAGGACTTCTTGGAAGACAATTCTTCCATCCTTGGAAGAGAATGGAAACCTTTGGGTTCTTTCCCAAAGAACCTGTGCTGCATCAGTATCATGCTTCTAATATGAAATTTGTATTTCCTTGTTTCAACATTTTGACTTATGTGTTGTATCTTTATCCTGCAATATTAACATTATCCTTTGATAGCTTCCAAGTAGATGCAACTATTGCTTCTGAAGTGATTTCTCACCCCACCAAATGGATTCTAAAGGGATATGAGGTCAGTTAAAAATGAGATATGCTGTGGTCCAGTATTCATACTGTATGGAAACATGTAGAGAGAAAAAACATGCAAAACAACTACCATCTTAGAATCGGATTTAATTACTTCTTTTCTCTGTTAGCAGCTGCTTGGAGTTGAGATCTGGTTTTAGAACAATTACATAGCATTTAGGGAGAAAAATGCAAGTCAGGAGGCCAGTGTTGGAGGCCAAGATGGCAAAGACCTCCACGGCCACAACGTCTTTCCCTTTGGTGCTCAGGTAAGCAGGAATGAAGGAGATCCACACACTGCAGAAGACCAGCATGCTGAAGGTGATGAATTTGGCTTCATTGAAAGTATCTGGCAGTTTTCGGGCAAGGAAAGCAACTGTGAAGCTGGTGAGGGCCAGAAAACCAACGTAGCCCAGGACAGAATAGAGCATGATGATCGACCCTTCATTACACTCCACTATGATGTGCTCAGTCTGGGAGTGCATGTTAACATCTGGAAACGGAGGAGAAGTTGACAGCCATACAGTGCAGATCCCCACTTGAATGAGGGAACAGGAAAGGACAATGGAGTGGGCCACTTTTTTCCCCAGCCATTTCCTCATCCTGTTCCCTGGCTGGGTGGCCATGAAGGCCAGGACCACAGTGATGGTTTTTGCCAAAACAGAAGAAATTGCCACAGAGAAAATAATGCCAAAAGCTGATTGTCGGAGAAGGCAGGAGACCTTTCCAGGTTTTCCAAGGAAGAGAAGGGAGGAAAGGTAGCAAAGCAGGATGGAGCTGAGAAGAATGCAAGTGAGGTTTTGATTGTTGGCTTTGACAATGGGAGTGTTCCAGTTCCTTAAAAAGATCCATATCACCAAAACTGTCATTATTGAAAAGGACAAAGTGAAGGAAACCAAACTGATTCCTAAGGGCTCATTGTAGGTTAAGAAGGCCATGCGTTTGGGGATACATTGATCTTGGTTCTTGTTTGGGTACTGATCTGCTGGGCATATGAAGCAATGAACTGCGTCTGAAAAGGACAAAGAGTGTCAGTAGAACTATTAAGTCATAAGAATGATGGGAGGTTGAAAGCAAATATTGGACAAGAATTCCTCCTTTTCCTTGTTAGCTCTCCAGTGTTTAGTATGAGGGGATTGACCAAATGCAGCAAGGGATAGGCACCAGCAGGATTAAGTGCACTTATGATTAAGTGCACTGTATGATGGACTGCCTCTGAAGTCTTTCAAGGTGCCTCCCTTGTTGCAGTTCTAATCAGTGTTACCTTTAAGAATCAGAGCATCATAAACTTAGCATTTGGAGAAGAGCAGGCCAATACAAAGCCATATGTTATGGTTTTAGGGTGGACTAGTATTTGCAAATATTTCCTGGAAAATCTGTGCACTTCCATTCACCTGTCTGGTTAGACATCATGTCATCAGGACACGGAGTACAATCATAGCAACAGATTGCTTCCCCCTCTCGAACCGTCTTGCTGTGTCCAACATGGCAGCTCTCAACACAGGTTGAACGAGGCAGATTCTAAGAACAAAGAATGGGGAGAAACACTGAAGCGAATATTTAATGCCCACCACCATGACCATCCTTCCCTTTCAGTGCACTTCAGCTTATCGAGAGTAGGAGCTCACCTGACCAGCAACAGATTACTCCCCTGCTGCAAGTGACCTGTTGAAGACTCTGTTCTGTTGATTTCAGGGAGAGTTCTATACTCACATTTTGGTAGAGAGATTTCTTTTTCCTACTGAGGCTCAAAAGAGCTCAGGGCAGAGCCAAATGAAACACGAAATACATCATTATTAGATTTTATTCCCAATGTGCCCTTCTGCTAGCAGAAAACCTAGCATGCTTTTTTTCATCAGGGAATTGGCTCAGTAGCACTGACATTCCTGGCCCCTGTGCCGCCCGAGGCCAGGATCACAGAATGCTGCCTTCCCAGTGTTTGCTACCCCTTACCATCGTGTAGCCTCCTCTGGCGTTCCAGCGGCCTTCAAGTGCTTTTATACATTACTTCCCATTTTTGTCAGAAAACCAGAAGTGACAGTTTGAAGGGCTTTTAAGAAGGCCTCGGGAGGGCTGACCTTGTGCCGCCTTCCCGGATCCCAGAAGGACTCCAGAGGGCAGTCGAAAATGGCAGTTGGGAGGTGTGGATGGTGGTGAGGGTGTGGGTGGCAGCTAACTGTGGTTCAGGATCAATTAGGTTGTTCACGAACTAATTATAGGCGTGTCTCCATTCACTTCTCTTCATTTTAAATATATTAGACTTGATACTACCATGGTATGCATGTTGGGAAATGCTATAGATCTGACATGTGTAGCCTCCGCAGCCCCCGTTATGCCTTCAGAGGGCAGCCAAAAGCAGTGGTGAGGGGACAAGGATGGCAGCAGGGGTGAGGATGGTGGCAGGGGGGCCATCTGGCTCAGAGGGGTGGCGCCCCAGGGCATTTTACCCACACTCCATGTATGCCAGTGTCCAATAGCAATTAGATTCTGTTGGGGTAATGTCTAAGAATAAAAAATAGGGACATAAGTAGAAGCTCCTTTAATGCCCCCCACTATAGCCATTCTTTTTCCACTGGGCTTCAACTTGTTAAAAGATGGGGCCCACCTCAAAACCCAGCTATCTATTTGATATTTATCTCCATGTTTATCTCAATGTAAGTATTTGGTTAATCAACATGACATGCTATGTGCCTTGCAAATATGTTTAAAATAGTTTTATTCTGTGTCCATAGAGGCATGATCCAGTATGGGTTTAAATCAGGGGTGTCCAAAGTTTTTGGCAGGAGGGCCACATCATCTCTCTGACACTGTGTCGGGGGATGTGTCGGGGGATGAAAAGAATTAATTTACATTTAAATTTTGAATAAATTTACATAAGTTTACATAAATGAATATATTAAAGATGAACTTATATGAATGAATCAAGGTCTTGCAGTAGCTCAAGGCCTATAAAAGGTCTTGCACAAAGCAAGGCTGGCCTTTCCTTTGCTGCCGCTACTGCATCACAGATGTGAAACAGCAAGCAGTAGAGGGAGCCCTCATCCCACAGCTCATGCGAGAGGTCAAACAGTCACCCTCACACTGAGAGCAGTTGCATCGGGCCAGTGCGGCCTCCAACAAATCTCCGGAGGGCCAGAGGCTCATTGGAGACTGGGAGTTCCCTGAGGGCCGCACTGAGAGGCCTCGAGGGCCACATGTGGCCCCAGGGCCGGGGTTTGGGCACCCCTGGTTTAGATTAAAGTGGATTAAGATATTTAACATTATGCATGTATACTAATGGTGTATTTGTAGCATTCCTACAAGACCTGAACAATATCGGCAGGGGTGGGCCATGGGCAGTGAAGAAGATAATGGGACACTTCAGGGGAGGAGCCGGGGTATGTCAGGGAAGGAAGGGGTTGATCTGATGGCAGTCATGCATTTCGGATCGTATTCCCTATTTTTCAACCTGCTCCTCTGTCTGGGTCTCTTTGGGCTTATACCAATTATATAGCTGGCATAGGCATGAGGAGACCCATAAGCTGTCAGGGGCCTATGCAGAGGCAAGTGAAAAATAAGTTCCCTTACATCTCAAAGGTTTCTCAGTCATGCCTCCACCACTGTATGCAGTGCATGACTCCGGGTATGTTCAGTTGTTCAGGAATGCTTGGGTGGTGTGAGTAAAATCATGTTCCCAGGCAAATGAGGCGGTCACCTTGCTGAAGGATTTTAGCCCAACCTGCTTAAATCTGCTATTCCACACAATGGCATCATCGTGGATGGTAAACTCTTGACTTGGAGACATCTTTCCAACTTGAATCTTAAGGAAGGACTTATTGGGGAAAGTGACCCAGTTGATGACATCAAGTCCAGATGACAATTCCTCCTGGGCAAACCAGACTTCATGGCCAGCACCATTGTTAAAGTGGACATTTTTCAGAAAAGCGTGCATCTAGATTGGACAAAAATGGAAAATAGAAAATAGTTCATACATTCTTATTGTACACTTGTATTGTATCAAACCCCCGGTCAAAAAAAGGTACCTGTAAACCTGAGATGTACAAGTTACAAGAACGTTTTATTCATTCATTAAAAACAGAATAGGCTTGGCAGATCTTCCTCATCTTCCTCTCAGCTCACCATCATATCCAACATTTCCATATCTATGGGCCCAATCCTATCCAACTTTCTAGCACTGATGCAGCTATGCCAACGGGGCATGCACTACATCCTGCAGTTTGGGGGTAGTCACAGAGGCCTAGGGGCTACAATGCAGCTGCATTGGTGATAGAAAGCTGAATTGGTTGAGCCTTATTGAAGTATATAATTTGTTCCCCTACTCAAAGGTTTCCAGGGAGCTTTGTGTTAACAATGCTAGTGGCTGGTTTGCACAATTAAATAAATATTTATATTCCACCTTTCTTTCATTTTGCAACTTAAAGCATTGCATCTGGGATACCCAGTTTGTCTGTCTTCAAAGTCCTGCAAGATCCAGATCTGCTTAGCTTCCACAGTGTGTCCACCCCAAGTGCCCAGGGACATGATTTCACCCGCACCACCCATTCCATCCACAGCAATTTCATTTAGAAGACTTTTCATTCTGCTCAGTAGCAAGTTTCTTCCTAGTAGCAGTATCATACATAACCATATCAATACAGTGAGGAATATACCTGCCAGGGTTCAATGTTCAACAGTTTGGATGCGTCCCTGTTCAGCATTGTTTTTGGTCTGGGCATATATATGGCATTTAAAGCATGAGCTACAGCATAGAGAGCATTGTAAATGCGGTAGCTCTGATCACTCATCTCCATCTCAAACTGAGACTGAGGCAGGCTCTCCAGTTTCTCCTTTCCAGTACAGTGTTTGCAAGTTTTAATTTTCACATCACTGCAACACCCGAATGCAAATTTGTAGAAAAGGCAGAGAAAACGTGTGAGTGACTTATCAGGCTTTAGAGTCTGAAGGAAGTCCTGGAATCCTGGCACGGGCCTTGTGGAGGTTGTGAAACACAAAGTCCCATGGAATGTTTTTGCACAGCAGTCCTCAATTTCGCTGGTGAAATCCCACTGAGGTGGTGTGATCCAAACTTTCCCTATAACAGCTCTATGGTGAAATTCAGCAGTATGTAAAATGACTACCAATGGCAACAGAGTCTGATTGTCCCCGTTAACAACAACAACATTGGCTGTCATGGACAAAAGTTTGGAGTGTATACTTAATATATTGTGCTTGACTGTATTTTTATTGGTGTCAAAATTAAGATCCTTGAAAATGACAGTCCTTTCTAAGAAGGCAACACAAATGCTGTTCCGGGCCAGCAATGGGGTCAGCCTCTGCAGAAAGCCTTCTCCACTATCATCGTCTGAAACAATGAGACCAATCCACGTCCATTGGAAATGCAGTAGTAGCTGGACTATTCCGGTGTGTAGAGTACCTTCCCTTATTGCCATCCAGAATATAAAAGAAAAATTATTTCTTGTGACTGGTATCTCATATGTTCCATAGGTAATCTAGCAGGGGGAAACATGGCTCATAACAGGTTTGAAAATAAACCACTGTTATCCATAACAAACTGTTTATTACAGTCCAGACTTTTGCTTATCAATGATACTTTAAGCATACTGAACAATGTGTCTTTGGACATTCCCGCCTAGAATTTATAGCAAGTCTGCAGCACTATACACTATATTACGCTTTCCTGGGAATAAGCGCCATTGAACATAGGGAGACTTGTAGACATGCATAGGGTTGTGCTCTGAATTTGTTACATTTACTTTCACCATGTCCACAAGCCATCAGTTAACGTCCTGAAATGGGTAAGGTATTTGATTCAGACCAAGCTATTGTTTTGACTGAGCTTCAAGTTTCCATTTTTTTAAAAGAATAAAATCACCTCTATGGTTTGTATCCCCAGAATATGAGACATGACTAAGCAGTATTGAAATCAGTGCGACAAGATTGGTGCGCTTAAACTTAAGAACAGTTTTTATAATGGGCTGTATTTATGACACATTTTCTTGGGAAACAAACCTGAGTTTTATATACTGAAAGACATATTTTGTGCAGGAGGTCTGGCTCAGTGGTAGAGCTGCTGCCATGTGTGCCTGAAGATCTGAGGACACCAGTTTGAAACAACCAGAAGTATCTGAGAGCTGTTGACATGCTGATAGCTAGTTGACCAACTGTGGCAGAGAGAAGTTGCTATCAAGTTGCATGGGAGGTGAAGCAGCCAGAGGGAGGCCAGACTGGGAAGGAATTCAGCTGTAATGAGGCTTTCTTTTAATGAGGCTTTCTTTGTAATGAGGCTATTCTTTTATAAAAATTCCGACGGGGGGTTAGAAAACCTTTTAGAACCTCTTTTAGGGGGTTTAGAAAACCTGCAATTCTTTTCAAGCTAAAAAAAAGGGGATTCACTGATAAAGTCCCAAATAATATAAGAAGTGAAGAGCAGTTTTATACCATCCATTCATGCATCTGAATGGACATACCTGTGGAAACTTGTAGTGGCTAAGAATGTTGTCCATTTGGATGACATACTCTACCGTGAATCCCCCAATGACAGACAAGACATCACCTTTCTTATCACACTTGTAATTGGGTACATTCCTTTGCTGTTTGAAAAGTAGATCCAGGATGGACTTATATGTCGCCATTCCTTCAAAAAAGTTGTCATAGATTTTAAAACCCAAGGTCACGTTGGGCAAGAGGTTGGGATTCCTGTTGATCTCCTGAATGGCAAAAATGAAGGCCAGGACATGCTGATAATGTTTGTACTCTCTTCTGAAATTAGATTGACATTCAAGCAGAAATAAGGTCTATCATAAGAACATAGGAGCATACGAAGAGCCCTGCTGGATCAGGCCATAGACCCATCAAGTCCAGCTTCCTGTAGCTCACAGTGGCCTACCAGATGCCTCAGGGAGCACACAAGACACACCCGCCTTGGGTGCCCTTTGGGGAAAAAGGCAGATTACAAGTCCAATAAATAATAATAATAAATAAGACAACAGGAGACCTGCATCTTGGTGCCCTCCCTTGTATCTCATGTGCATCACATGTACATGTACAGTAATTCCATCTGCAATAGCATTTTCTTGAGGGCAGTTTTACTACAGTGTAGTTCATCCTGGGCATGACTGACAGCTGTTGTCTTGTGAGCAGTATATTCTGGTCAATCAGTGTCAAGAACAATGTTGTTTTTAGTGCTGAATCACACAGCACTCAATTTTAGGGGACAATGACTCCCATGCTATTGGATATATGCTTCTACAGTGAAAAGCTCATTCCAAGTACAATTAGAAAAGGAAACAAAACTAAAGAGGTGTAAGGAAGAGGGGTGCAACAATGGAGTTGTTCATCTGAGCAGAACAAAAATGTTTAGGTAAGGGAACATTTCTTCCTTTGTCCTGAAGCAAGTCTTAGCTGCTACAATGCACCCATTGTGCCTATGATTTTGCTGGTGCAAGTCCAAGTGGACATATGTAGGTAGTTTGTGGCCAGGAAAGGGGTAGGATATAAACAGAGCTGCTTTCAATGCTCTCCACTCCCTTCCTGGCCATGGCACAGCCCCATCCCCAAACTGTTCTTCCCAACAAGCTGCACCTGTTGAAATTCCACCCCAATGCAGTTGTTTGATCCCTAGTCTTCATATTTCAAATAGCATGATGGGTACCAAACAAGAAATAACTTACGTGAAAGGGCCTTTCTTCATTGCTGGTAGTCTCTGAAAATTGATTGCAGAGTGTACAGGACGTATAAGAGAGAGGACCCCACCAATGGCAGCATCTCCTAGCCTAGTATCCCCATAGCTTTCTTCAAATTCACATTCACTGGGCACATCCTCCCAACAGTCAAGAGAAGGGAGAAGCAGCAGCAAGAAGAGCAAAAACAACCACAGGGCTGCAAATGCATGTCTAACCCAGTTGCATCTGAACGTCTGCATCCTGAACTACAGTTCCAGCTACAATGATATCTCTATAGCTGGCACCTCGATAGAGCCTCACTCAGGAGCCACATGGAAGCAGCATATGTGCCCACAGAGATTCCTCCTAAAATATTTCTCCAAAGAAGAGATGCTTGGTGATCTCTGTTCCACCATGGGGCACTGATACAGTTCAGGATATATCCAACTCCTTTTGAAATATGGATGTATTTCTTACCAACTGCACAAGGAAGGAAATGACAGTATTCTGGATAATTACAGAGTACCTAAACATCTCCCTGATTGTCTTTGTGAAATGAAAAACATACATATTTACGAAGACCAAACGGTATGCAATTTTACGGAGCGCAGTCTGTACTTAGATCATGGTGAGATGTGAGATGTGTGATGTCTTTGCTGTGATTCCAGTTCTAATTTCACCCCTCATTACAGATCAGCTACTCTATGGTAAATAAAACTGTTAAGGGAATGTTACGCAGGTGGGCCAAATCATATTATACATGGTGTACACATAAAACATGGTGTTTTTTCAATAGCAGTGGGGCAACATTTAACAAAGCAGAATAATGGTGGAGGGTGGGGTGGGGGCTTTAGGACTTTAGGACATATGGTTACACTTCCCATCATGCCCCTATGTGAAAATTTAAACAGAAAGAAGCACCAAATAGTTTGTCAAGGCTGTAGGGGCCTTCCCCTGGAGGGGCCTGGAACAGGCTTGTTCCTCCCCAGGGAGGCCTCAGATTGGCTGGAGGGAGAGGGAGTTCCAGCACCCTTGTCCTCCTCCCTCGCAGAGCTGCCAAACCTGGCCTAGGAGCAGGAGCTGTTGACCTCACAGCTCCCTGCTTCACGCTGACTGCCTCTCATCCCTGGCCTCTCTGTTTTATGGAGCAAGCCTGCCCCCTTTGGCCCCTCCCTTTCCTCCAGGTGGGGCAGAAAAGGCCTTTCCTGTCCTTGGCTTGTTTCCTTCTGTGTTCCTTGTTTGCCCTGCAAGCCCCCTCTGGCTGGTTGAGGTGTGCCAACCTGCTTTGCCCCCTTTGGGCGCAGTGAAGCCTCCCCACCCTGGGCATGGGGTGCCTGCTCCCAGACACGTCGGGGGTCAGGGCATCTGGGAGGGGCCCTGACAAAGGCAAGCATTGTTCTGTTTCAAATCATGCAGCAGTTCCCAAACTGTGAGTCTGAAACCCACCAGTGGGACATGACCCCATTTTTGTTTGGTTGCAAAACTAACAGGGCAGATTGTTCATCAAGGGTTAAACAAACTGCAAATTGGGGGGGGGGCACTGCTGCCCAACCACCATTATAGCCACACACCTCAGTGTTTATAAATCAGACAGCAGCCTCTAGGACCTGTAAAATGTTTGCAAGCCACTGGAATATTGTGTAGTGCTGAGATCAGCAGCAGAACCACAACAAAGTTCTAAAGAACTGTGGCCACATCCTCAAAGTTCTGCTCCAATTGCCAGGTCCTCCAACTGCTCTTTTACTTATTAAAAAAATGAAAAAAGAAGGCAAAGCAGCCACCCCATGCTATGACTTTAGTGGTATATATTATTTACTCTGGCACTGACTTGAGTTCAGGCCACTGACTCGGAAACGAGTCCCCACACGGGCAGAATCAAGTGTCTCTGTCTGGGTGTGCTTGCTTACTTTTTTTGAGGCATGAAAGGCATTGTGGGGCCATCATTCAGACCAGGCAAGCAGCAGGGCCCTTCCAGCCAGAGGCAAGGAAGACTGAATGTCCTGGTTTTGCATTGAGAAGGAGCTGGGGGGAGGCAGGTGAGCTCTCTTGTCCATCTCTAAAGGAACCAGTGATAATTGGGAGAAGGTTTTTCCCCTGGAAAAGGGGGAAGAAAGCAACATGGGTGGTGGTGGTGGTAATTCATAGCCATCCAGCAGTCATGGCATGGTTTCAGCAGGCTCATTGAATGTCTGGTCATAATGAAACTACTTATGCGTGTCATCCTTGCGCAGGGGCCATGCTAATCTTCTCTGTATCGTTCCAATTTTAGTATATGTGCTGCCGAAGCGAGCACAAAAACTACTTATGAGTAGAGCTGCAAAGGAGTGGGTCATACTGGTAAGCCTGCCCGCTGCTGCATGTGACCCTCCTCCCTCGTGCCACTTCTGTCTGCGCACTCACAGTTTGCTCCACTCCTCCCACCTTGTTTACAGATATGATGGGGACATCAGGGGAGTATTAAATGAGAATTTCAACATAAACACACACCCTGTCAGCAGCTCCATTTTTGTCCACAGAGCTGGAGTTTAACCCTCTGTGAGCATTCTGTGGATTTTTTTTTTTAATACTGATTACCCCCACACCCGCAATACACACGAGACTTCGGCTTGGATGAAAATGGGTCACTTTATTGAACTTCAACTGCAGCAGGGCAATAACACTGAACATCAATCGTGCGGGGCCATATGGGGGAAGCGGTCCTAGCCGCCTGCCTCCCCCTGCGTTCTCATTGGGCGTACCACCTGGCTTGAGGCCCCAGCTGTCAATTGCCAGCTTAGGCCTTTCACCGCCACCCCCAAAGGGGGCACGGCAGTCAGACTTCAGGTTAGCCGGCCGAGCCACGCCATCCTGTCAGTCCAGGCCAGGGGTCTGCCTGCCTGACTCCTGGAGCCGGTCAGGCATCATGGAAGCGGTTCAGACTTACCCCTAACCCTGCTGCCTTGGATAGACACCGAGCCAAGTCCCTACCTACCCAGCCCCGCACGTACCCTGCCATAGGGGAGGACAGCCTAGCGCTTGTCCTCACCGCTCCCCACAAGGAGAAACTCCTTCAAGCCCTGCTGCAGGTCTGACAAAAACAAATCATTGCCAACAGGCGACAGATGCACCCCATCACTGTGGAACAGGGCAGGCTCCTTAAACCCAATAGCCGGGTGCCTGATAACTGCCCCGCCCTGCTCAACCACTACCCTCCCCAGGTAATCATTAACTCTTTTTCTAGTAACATCTATCCTGTGCAAACTCCGTGCCCCCCACCACAGGCGCCGCGGGAGGAGATTCGACCAGAGGATAGCCATCCCCGGGAACCAGCTACGAAGAATCGAGAACTCCCTACATGCCTGGAGCCTCAAGGACATCGAAGCCCTCTGGCCCAGATCATTCTCCCCTAGATGTACTACGATTACCTGAGGAGGGGGATGCCATTCCAGATAATGCAGCAGCATAGGCATAAACTGGCCCCAACACATGCCCCTTCTGGCAACCCAGGAGATACTGGCAAAACCCCCCAGTCCCAACTGGGAGCCGAAGCTGCTGGACACTGCTCTTTTCCGGGCCCAAAAGATAATCGAATGTCCGCAGATCAGGACCCTCACCAGAGGTAACGAACGCAGACCTGAAACAGAAAAGGCAACATAAGCCATTGAATCAACAAAACACAAGATGCCCACAGGCAACACAACCAGGGACTCCCACCTTACGGCCCCCACTCTGCACCAAGGCTGGCAACGCCAGTCAACACGCCCCCCCCACCACTGGGAGAGCCCGTAAAAACTGCCGGCCAGACCCCACTGACCCACGGGCCTAACGCACATAGTACCGAAAGGCACCGGAGCACCAACGGCCGATCTTTTTAATGGCCCCCGCCGGGAAGCCAAGCCTGGCTGCCGTCGAAGCCGCACCAGTCCGAAAGGAGTGCAGGCCGAACAGGTCGGGCACCACGCCATGTCCCCGCAAGGCAGCGTGAAACACAGCCCTAAACTGATAAATGGTCAATGGAGAGGCATTTTCATGACAAAAAAGGGGGCCCGCACCCTGCGGCGCCACCCTGCAATAAGCGACAATCACCTGTACAGGGCAGATCTCGACAGTAGCCGCCCTCTTCAAATGGACCCACTGTCCTTTACCTCGTTGATCTGTCTTAGAATGCCTTAAAAATAAATAAACATGATTAGCTCCCAACACACAATCACCCCACTGCAGGGCTCTATCCCCAGGCTTAAACTTGGAAATGGACAGAACCACACTGGGACGAAAAGCCCCAAAAAATAAAACCAGGCAACAAGCCTTAAATAACAGCGCCTCATAACGAGATGTACAGAGCAATTCAAAATCGGCACAAAGGGCCTTCAACATACCAGGAGTGACTGGTTGACGGACATCAAGGGGTCTGGGGCAACTCCTTCTCAACCCCTCCAGCATTCTCCCGATCCAAAAATCAGAAGTGCTATCAACCCAACCCAAAGCCCTAGCCTGAAACGAGAGGGCAGCTAAATAGACAGCGATTGAACGCGCTGAACCTATCCCTGAGGGCAATGATGAACCTCATCAGGTGATCCACCTGCAGAGGCCACACGTCCTCAAGATGATGCTGCTTGCGGAAAACCACAAACTCTTGAATCTTCCTGGCATAACTAACCCTGGTGGCTGTCACTAGAGAAGCCCAGATCATGTCCTGGGCGGTTCTGAGCCAAGGCTCCACAGCCATAGGGGCATTGGGTCTGGGTCCGGCCACGCCTCTGGTGCCAGCTGCCGAAAACGCTCCCCCTGAAAATGAAAGAGAGTGTCAGCAATGCTGTTCCATACACCGGGCACGTGCCTAGCTGAAAAAAGGATGTTAATTGATAGGCACTGGAGAACAAACGCTCTCACCAAGTGCATGACCCTAGGTGATTTAGAAGTCTGACTGTTAATAATTCTGACCACCGCCTGGTTGTCACACCAGAAGCGGACAGAAGAATCGGCAAACTCCTCGGCCCACACATGCACTGCAACTAAGATGGGAAAAAACTCAAGGAACATGAGGTCCTGAGTGATGCCATCCTGCACCCATTCACCAGGCCAGCGGGCAGCGCACCATCTGCCCCTAAAATAAATCCCAAACCCATGGCCCCCGGCCGCATCAGATTGCACCTGGAGCTCGGCCTCAACCAAATACCCTGACCTCCAAAAAGACACCCAATTAACCTGGTCGAGGAAAGCGAGCCATACTGCTATGTCTTCCCGAAGGGACCACGAGACCCGCACACGGTGAGATGGCCTATGTAACCCTGCCATTGCTTCACACATACGCCTCAGGAAGGCCCTGCCTGGAGCCACCACCCGACAAGCAAAGTTGAGGTGCCCGACGAGCACCTGCAACTCCCTGAGTGTCGGTTTTTTGGCTGCAAAAGCCTGCCGAAGCAAGCCAGACAGCTTGACCAGCTTTGCCTCCGGGAGCCTACTACACTGATTAACGGTGTCCAACTCTATTCCAAGGTAGGTCAACCTGTCTACAGGGCCCTCGGTCTTGTCATGTGCCAGGGGAACACCCAGTTGCTCACACAGCGTCACAAATGACTCAAGCAACAGTTCGCATATTCCAGTACCTGCTGGTCCCATAAATAAAAAATCATCAAGATAATGCGCGGTGGTCACGTGACCAGTCCAAAATTGGACCGCCCACTCCAGAAAGGTACTGAAACATTCGAAATGGGCACAGGATATTGCACAACCCATCGGCAAAGCCCTATCAACGTAGTAGGCGCCCTCGAAGCAAAACCCCAGGAGGCAAAAATCATCCGGGTGGACAGGCAACAGGTGAAATGCTGACTCAATGCCCGCCTTTGCCATCAAGGCCCCCACGCCACATGACAGCAACCTCCCCACGGCCTGGTCCAGAGAGGTGTACCTGACCGAACACAGTTCACCAGGGATGCTGTCATTCACGGATGATCCCTCCGGGAAAGACAGGTGATGGATCAATCGAAATTCCCCCGGGGCCTTTTTGGGAACTACCCTGAGAGGGGAGACCCATAGGTTGGGAATAGGCGGGGTTGAAAAAGGACCAACCACCCTGCCCAGGTCCAACTCCTTATCAATCTTCCTTCTAACAATGTGCTCTAACCCTTCAACGGAACGCAAATTCTCGGCTAGCACAGGTGCAATGGGCCACGTGGCCAGAATTTGAAAACCCTTCAAAAACCCCTCCACCAGCAGCAACTCTGTCCGGGTAAACTCTTAACCAAGAACACAGCTGTGGCAACTTAATCGGCGTTGGCCCCCTTTCCATCTGAAGGATTGAAGGGGGCGCCCTGCCCCCGCGGCCTCGGCCTGCCTGCCGCCCAGGGGCCTGTCTTGGCCCACCCAATTTTGGGCACGAGGACACGGGATGCTTTGCTCTGCACAAGCCACAGGCGTGCAAGAAAGTGCAGTTGTTTCTTCCGCACTTTCCTGACGCATTATACTTGAAGCAGATTCTCGGGTTCTGAACCCACTGAGCACCGCTAGGTGCCTTGCCGGGTTCAGCCTTATTCCTGGCGATAAGATGCCCGCTATCAGAGCGGTCACCCCACGCCGGCCTGGATGGCAGGACTAGCTGCGTCCACAATTCCCATTGTGGGACGCGCCAGTCCAGCACAGGATCATGTGATGCGCGTATGCGAAAATGGTGGTCATACGCCACCCAAGCACTACCCGTATAATCCCTGAAAGCCCTGTGTACTATGTCCAAGTATTTGAACAGAGCCTGGGCGCGATTGGGATACATCTGGAGTAAGACAGAGGCATAGATGACATATCCATTTAGCCAATTGGCCCAGTTCTTGTCTATTTTACGCCTCCAAACAGACTCCTTATCCCTAACTGGTTCCCCTACCTTCGGCACGGGCTCAGGCTCAATCTGTAAAACGCTGAATACATCCAAATACTCACCTCGCCAGATTTTCTCTTTAACAGTCAGAGCCAAATGCCCCCCAAGAGGAAGAGCAATGTCCCCATAAGACACCCGGGGGCGCTCACCTGCATCAAAATAGCCCCCCATCTGCATCTCAGGGGCAGCCAAAGGACCCTTCAATTGACCCATAGGGGGCAAACCCAGCATGCCCTGTGCACCAGGCTGAAGGTGGGGGGTGCCGACCCCAGCAGCAGCTGCCGGGACCTGCGCACCTCTGCCCAGCACCCCCTGTTGGTAAGGACCCCATGGGTAATAAGGGTTAGCAGTCCCCCACTGAAACCAAGGAAACCATTGGGAAGCAAGGGCCGCTGAAGGGAAAGCAAAGCCCTCCTTTTCATCCCAGACAGTGCCAACATTGTTGCCCACATCCTGCACTGCCTCACCTGAAGGACCCACAGCCGGCTGCCCACCACTGGGAACGGCCTGCGAGGTGCCTGTAATCTCCACTTCTGGCACCTGGGCAACCAGGGCAGGAGGCTCTGAGCAGCTCACCCCACCTGGCTCCTGCACACACCTCCGGGAAGATAAAATCTCTCTCAGTCTGGCACCACACCCCTTCCGAGTTGACCTACGCAGCAGGGTAACCACACCCAAGACCCCACCACCATCACCCTTCCCCGCCCTCCTCAGGGCCTTTTCCTGTTCCCGGGCATCAAAATGGGCAAGCACAGCCCGAAGCTCATCAAACTCATCCTCCCCTTCAGATGAGGAGGTGGGAGGGGAAGGAGGAGGGGGTGCAGGTCGCTTGGGGGCTTTCCCCCCCCCGCTTTTGACTCTTCTTCCCCATGGTGTGCCACCCAGTGAAAATGCCCCCCCGTGTGCTAATATTCACAGTAGGATACAGTGCTAGCCAGCACAAAGGGAAGGAGGTGCAATCCTGGGCTCCCCAAGCCCTCAGAAGCCGGCAGGTGCCACAGGTAAGCCCCCCAGGCAAAGAGCTGGCGCCCCTCCGAAGCGACTCCTCAGCTGCCCAGTCGCTCGCTGCGCTGGCGCCTCCCTCGCAGGTTCGCCACCTGATGCTCTCCGCTGCCGCGCTATGCCAAGCGCTTCCCAGCCCGCACAGACGCTCGCCAGGGGGACGCAAAAATGCTCCCCTCTGCTGCCCCTCTGCTGCTCCTCGCCCTCGGCACCACCAGCCAAGCTCGCGGGAGGAGGAGAGAGGCAGGCTCAGGCGCTTCCACTGAGGATGCGACCATCCTCGTTGCCGCTCGGGAACGCACTGAGCCTGGACAGAGCGCGCGCTCCGCACCAGAGCTATGGTCCCGCCTCCCCAGCCGCTAGAACCAATCGCGGCTCAAGCCTCAGCCTCAGTGCACGAGGCAGGGAGGGGGCAATCGGCTGCTATTACCTGATTGGCGCTAATAGCTGTTATGGAAGACCAAAAAATGCTAGATGGAAGTTTGCAGAAGTAAATTCAAAGACTAATGAGTGAATCCATGCAACTGGACTTTGGTGCCTTCTCAGGTTTTGTATTGGTGGATTCAGCTAAGAAGTTGAGCTCCACAATCCTACAGTGTTTTAGGTAGTTGACTTAAATCAACTAAACTAAGACTCTTTAAAACCCAGGCATGCATGACATTTACAGTACCACATTGTCGAATTTCTTAGGCTGCCATGACAGCAGTCAAAGCACTGATAGAAGCCTCTAGCAAGGTCCATGCTTGGTTATGACAAAGTTCACTCACTTCACTTCAAACTTTAACTCTTGGACAGATGTTTTTGGGTGTTGCCCTCTGCTTTATGACTGGGGCAGAGAGGAAGGGTCAATTACAAGGACGTTCTAGATGTGGGTTGCTGTGATTGCATAGTTTATTATTATTATAGTGATTGCATAATTATTATTGAATCTGTGGTCTATCTGTGTGTTTTAGTACATGTTAATCCTTTCTAACTCAAGGGCTAAGGCAGAATAAGGATAGGTCACTGTTATAATCATTTCTTTACATTGCAATTGTAACTGATGTGCATGAAATTTTCCAATTGCAACTGAGCCCATTTTTTTCCACATTGTTTTGCATGATTTTCAACACCTACTTTCAACTCCTAGCAGTAGCAGATCTGCCTAAACGGGGCAAATGCCCCAGGTACAGCGACCATGTATTTCCCTTTGGTGCTTAAGTAGGTGGGAATGAATGAGATCCACACACTGCAGAACGTCAGCATACTAAAAGTGACCAGCTTGGCATCATTGAAAACATCAGGTATGATTTACTCTGGCAAGGTACTTGAGTCCAGGCCACTGACTTGAAAATGAGTGCCCACGCATGCAGAATTGAGTCTGCCTTGAGTCTGCAGGGAAATTCCAGCCAGGAGACAGGGAAGGGTTAATGTTTTGGTTTTGCACTGAGAAGTGGGGGAGGTGGGAGCAGGCTTTCTTGTCCATCTCTGAAGGAACTGGTAATCATTGGATGGTTTTTCCCCTAACAAGTATGGGAAGGGTAGTTGGCCCAAGTTCGCCAAGGGTAGTGGTGGTTGATAGTCATCCAGAAGAAATGGCATGGTTTCAGCAGACTAATTGAATGACTGGCCACAGTGGAACTACTTCTGAGTCAAGCTGCAAAGGAGTGGGTCGTACTGGTAAACCTGCCAGCTGCTGCATGTGGCCCTCCTGCCTCTCACTGCTTCTGTCCCCACTCTCACGCAGTTTGTTCCACCCCCTCCCACCTTGTTTACAGATGGGATGGGGATACCAGGGGAGTAGCAAATGAGAACTCCAACATACACACACAGACCCTGGCACCAGCTTCATTTTTGTCCACAGAGCTGCAGTTGCCTTTTTTACCTAAAAAGTCAGGACTTGAGTCTTTTAGAGTCCCCAGAATGCTCTAGGCAACTCGGAAAGTCCACTTGTTTGGGCTTGTTTTTGAGTCAAGTTAAAGGGGGTGGAGACTCATAACTTGACTGAAGTCAAGCTGCACTGGTTTTGTCCATCTCTGCATTTGTGCACCTTTTTGGTTGCCTGCTGTGTCACAATAACACATCATTGGTTCTTGGAACTATCAGTGTTATTGGTGAGTTTTGAGTTCAGCAAATTCACTTTTTGTTACATAAGGCAGTTGTGTTTTCTTTTGGGGGGTTAAATGGCCCAATGTGTGATAGAATGCAGATAATTCAACATGGTTTGTTTCATTTATGTTCTGCATGCAATTACTATTCCCATATAGAACATTTAAATCCCATATAACTTGATGCTATTATTCATAAATACGGAGAGTCTAAAAGGTTTCCAAAACGTCGGCCACTAGTGGTTCCATCCCCCTGAGGGTGTCAGCCGATGCAGTATGCACCTTCCACACCTCTTCATGATACCACAGAAGGCATATCGCAATTTCTCTCTTTCCGACCCAGTGACCCCACCAGTGCAGCAGTGTTGGGTGCTTATTCTGGTCTAATGCATCAACCTAGAGATCATTATGATTGAGATCTAGATGATGAACATTGAAAGAAAAGGGCCCAATTTAAGTGTACTATAAGTGTACTGTAGTAAAAGTACTGAGAAGCAGCACTTTATAATGCTCAGAAGAAATTGGGTTATTGGATCATGACCAGAAATATCGAAGATTGGAAAAAAAAAAACAACCTCAGAACTATAGAAAATTTCCAATAGTTTGGACTACAAAAATTCCCTTCCTCTACTCAGAAAAATTGTTCATGTGAAAGAAGGACTTCTTGGAGGAAGATTCTGCTCTTAGAGGATGGAAACCTTTGGATTCTTTTGGTGATCCTGTGCTGCCTTAGTATCATGTCTTTATATGAACTTTGTATTTCCTTGTTTCAACATTGACTTCTGGGTTGTGTCTTTGTCCTGCGTTATTATCATTATCCTTGGATAGCTACCAAGGAGATGCAACTATTGCTTCTGAAATGATTTCTCATCCCACCGTATACATTCCATACCAAAGAATCTGGACTGAGTTAAAAATGTGATATGCTGTGCTCTAGTATTCTTGCTGTGTGGAAACACAGAGAGAGAGAAACATGCAAAACAACTATCATCTTGGAATCGGATTTAATTACTTCTTTTCTCTGTTAGCAGCTGCTTGGAGTTGAGATCTGGTTTTAGAACAATAACATAGCATTTAGGGAGAAAAATGCAAGTCAGGAGGCCAGTGTTGGAGGCCAAGATGGAAAAGACCTCCACGGCCACCACCTCTTTCCCCTTGGTGCTCAGGTAAGCAGGAATGAAGGAGATCCACACACTGCAGAAGACCAGCATGCTGAAGGTGATGAATTTGGCTTCATTGAAAGTATCTGGCAGTTTTCGGGCTAGAAAAGCGACTGTGAAGCTGGTGAGGGCCAGAAAACCAACGTAGCCCAGGACAGAATAGAGCATGATGATTGACCCTTCATTACACTCCACTATGATGTGCTCAGTCTGGGAGTGCATGTCGACATCTGAAAAAGGGATGGGACTTGACAAAAGATTACTAGAACTAATTCGTGTCCTACACCTAAATACTTCCTGTCAAGTGAAATTATCCCCACAAAGTGACCTTTCAGCTCCAATCCCAATCAACAAGGGGGTCAAGCAGGGTTGTGGGCTGGCACCCACTCTGTTCATCCTTTTCATCAATGATTTGGCCCCCATCTTATCAAAGCTTGACTCGCATTGCCCCAAACTAGGATCGGTGGACGTCCCTTTACTTTTATAAGCTGACGACATGGCTCTGATCTCATGTACAAAAATGGGCTTATGGAGACTGGTCAAAGCCTGCATTGAATATCTTACAACAAACTCTTTGCAGCTAAACTATGAAAAGTCTAAAATTGTGGTATTGTGGTATTGTGCAAGTCATATAGTGACTTGCTGAACAATAAAGGAGAGATTTTAAGTAAGTCTGAGTTAGAAGAGAAAGGACTAAAGTTGGACTGGTGGAATGAAATGCAAATAAGAACAAGATTACGAGAAGACCAAAAAATAGGTCTATATGAAGAAGATATAAGTTTTGATAAAATATTTTTGATTGATGAGGGGAAGTATATAAGAAAAATGTACAGTTTTCTCCTGGAGATGAGAATGGAAGATGAGATAGTTAAAGATGCAATGGTGCGTTGGGCAAAAAAATTTGGATATAATATATTAATGGAGGATTGGAATCAAATTTGGAATACAAATATTAAGATAACTAAAGCAGTGACTTTTAAAGAGAACTTATATAAAATGTTTTATAGATGGTATTTAACACCAGAGAAGTTAGCAAAAATGTACTCTGGGTTATCAAATAAGTGTTGGAAATGTAATGAGTTAGAAGGAACTTTTTATCATATGTGGTGGACATGCGAAAAAGCAAAGAAATATTGGAAAATGATACATAAAGTGTTGCAAGAGATATTGCATTGTGTATTACCATTCAAACCAGAAATATTCCCCCTAAATGTGACATCAGAAATTAAAGACCAACCTAAGAAACACCTTATTGTAAATATTGTTACAGCGGCAAGAATATTGTTTGCACAAAAATGGAAATCTATAGATGTACCAACTAAAGAAGATTTAATAGATAAAATTTATGAAGTAGCAGAAATGGAAGTTTTAACAGAAAGAATGAAAGAGAGAGATTTAGATAGAGTAAGAAAATATTGGAAGTTTTTTTATGATTGGGCAGATAAATTTAGTTAGATAAAATTGAGTGTTTCGTAAAAATTAATTTTTTATATTGATAAATATGCGATCCTTTGTATTGATGATTATTGTGTGTTTTTTTGTGTTAATTGAATGATGTATGTTGGAATCTGGGGCCAAACCTTATGCGTAACCTGTGTTGTACCCTACCCAAAGTTAAGCCTATTTCCTTTCCTGTATCTGTAATGAATGAATAAAATATATTTAAAAAAAGAAAAAAAGAAACCTTCATTTATTCATATAAGTTCCATCTCCAATATATTCATTTATGTAAAACCATTATTCAAATTTTAAATGTAAAGGAATTCTTTTTTTCCTGGCCCCCAACACATATGTCAGAGAGATTATGTAGCCCTCCTGACAAAAATTTTGGACACTCCTGCTCTAAGAGAAGAATCGTCCTCCAAGAAGTCCTTCCTTCACAAGTGGAGCACTTTTTCCAAGTAGGGACCTCTATAGCCCACTTGACTTTTGGAAATTTGCATGCAGTATCTACTTTTTCCCAGTCCTGGATATTTCTGGTCATGATGCAATAACCCAGCTTCTTCTGAGCATTATGAAGCACTGCTTCTCAGTCATGTTACTTAGAACTGGGCTGCCGTCTAGCAGAATTTCAGCTGCTGGAGCTCTTATCTTTTTGCCTTAGTGGCAACGTGGGAGGTTTTTTCTTCTCCCAAGTTATTTTAACTAGCTGAAGGTCCTGCTGACAACATTGATACTGGTTATTTTGCCGCTTTGGAGTGCCTACTTCTGTGGATTGATTTGGATTGAGCATGGGCAGGAGAAAGAAAAGGCAGCTTGCTGGCAGCGGGTCCCCTCCGAAGGTCTCTAAACAGCTCAGATTGGACCAAATAACATCTTGGAACGAGACCGTAAGTGTTACTCCCAACCCTGCTTCATCTAATAACTCGAGCTGTCTAGAGGCTGAAATTGATTTGGAGGGGGAAGAACATAACAGCATACCATGTTTGGGAAACACTAAGAATGGGTCCTGCCCTGAAGCGATCTCAGTAAATGTTTATGCTCATGAGAGTGCACTGGGAGATAAGGACCTAACTCACAGAGACCAAGAGAAACAGGTGGACCTTGAACCAGGCAATACTTCCATCTTAACTCTTTTGGGAGATCACTCCCTTGTTGCGGCTAGAACAGTTTTGGCAATCTTTCGGGAACTTAAGTTTATATACTCCCAAATTGATAAACTACAAAAGAAGCTGCAGGAGCAATCAGCCCCAAGACCCAAGGGCAGTTCTCCAGCAACAACACGAGCTTATAGCCACACGCAGATAATGTCCAAGGACGCCTCTGTCTTTGCGAAAGAATCTAGGATCAAACCTGTCTCTTTGCTTAAAGCTGCTGGCTCTCACTCACGCTGTTTCCAAGCAAACCAAATTCTCTTGGAGGTTGGCAGAGTGCCAGTAAATTATGGAAAATGGAGGGACAGGTTCTGTGTAAAAATATCCTTAAGTAAACTTTTATGTATGGATCTTAATCAAATTGACATGATAAGTGCCCAATGGCTAAGTAGTCCTGCATCTAGAGTCAGACTCCTTCTGTCCTTTGACACCTCTACAATTCCCCTGACTCTGTTTCGAATGAGAAGGTTTCTCAGTACATTCAAAATAACAGCGAAGAGAGTCTTCTCTGATTTCTCTGACTCTAATCAAGAGCTGCTGCCCTCCTCCACACATAGCTCCAAGCCTCTGATCACTGTATCATCCTCCATCCCTGCACAAAGTGATTCTTGCCTGCTCAGACAGCTGATAAGACTGCAGCAACATCCCCCTCTAATGAGCAAACAAACTCTCTGAGTCCAAATATAATAAAGAACACTACTGAAAGGGACTCTGCTACCTAGCAAAGCCTATCCCTCTGCCTAGAAACTGCCTTAACTGAACGGAATCGCAATTCCAACCTGCGATATCCAGGAACTGACAAAGACATATGTGGAAAGCTTTCCCAACCCGCTCTGTCAGAGTCCCATCTGATGTATACGTTTGCCACACGGCAGGAACAAATGAGGGAGACTGAACCTAAGTCAGTAAGCTGTCCTTTGGATGTTGATGAAACAGCTGATGTCATTGTGGGCACAATGCCTGGAAATCCTAGGAAAGACCTTTTATCACAGCTCGATGCTACTGAGCTTGATAGTATGGAAATTGCTGAAGAATCCAATAACTCAAGGAATTTGGCAGATGGGTCTGTTCCTCCAGACTCTCTTTCATCCATAGAGCTGACTGCTAAAAGAGTTTCAACCACCTCTTCAGGTCTGAACCAACGACCCCCCGCAACACTAAATGACCAACTGGTCAGGATGGACCATGTGGGTTCACCTTCAATAAGGTGCCCTAAGAGGGTCATTAACTCAACTACAGAACCACAGGATGAGATGCCCGACATAGATATGGAATGCGCCAGGAAACATCCTTCAAAGAACTCTGTGCTCAGCTCTGAGGAGATTGCAAGTACTGGTGATGTTCCCCAGCGTCCACCTAACGACCCTCCACAAACTATGATATCTCCTCAGAAAACTGGCTCTCTCAGCAGCAACGCAAGCTCCTAGTCAATAGATCTATCACTGTACCTGAACATTGATGAGGACACATTGACCAGGGAGGCCCTGGAGGCTTTTAGATTTCTTCCCCGACGGGAACAACTAAGAATGGTCAAGAAATTGGAGATGGTATGGCAAGAACTAACGGACATTCTATTGATCCCTTGTGGCTCTGCATCATCTAAGAGCTTACCTCCTTCACGAGACCATACAACTTCTGTTCCAGATGCAGCCCCGCCTCAGAGGTGATCCATCCAGGCAGAGATTCATCAGGAGCCTCCAGCTGGAGGTAGTTTGTCCTCCTCTCTAGGTCTATCATCTGTCAAGATGGCTCAGATCTCTGAGACTATGGAACTGCCTCTGAATAATCTGGACTCACCATATACAGAGACCATTGTCAGTGGCCTTTGCCAATCAATGGTAGTGTTGGAGAAAGCAGCGGCAGAGACATGTAATTTTCTTCCACCAACTAAACAACAGACAGTATTTGCTGATCTAGAGGAAGCTACAGCACAACTACCACAGCTCTCATCAGAGGATATTCAATCTAGCCAATTGGTGCAGATACCTTCTACACCTGATTACACTCATCCTCTTCCAGAAACCAAAACAACCTCAGAAGGGGCAAAGCTGCTGAACAACCTAGATGCCAAGTCAAGACTGTCTGAGGACACTACCCCTGAAAAAGGGACATGACATTCTCTTATAAGAAATCAGAGGGATTCAGATACTCAAATTCTCTCAACGTCAACTTCATTAGATTGACTTCCACCTACCCGCTCCCAGAGCATTCCACAGGGCCAGCTGAAAATCCTTTCTTGGAATATCGCTGGTTGGTTTGCAAAGACTCGTGGAAAAGAGCTAGATACTGTTTTAAGAGACCGAGACATTATTTTACTGCAGGAAACTTGGGCAATTAGACCTATTGAGTTTGATGGGTTTCTTTCTATATGTTTACCCGCACGGAAGAATGCAGTAAAAGGCCGCCCAGTTGGAGGCCTTGCCATATTAGTGAAACCTGCTTTCAAACATGAATTGCTATTTATGGCTGACAGTTTTTGCAAAATTCAAGCGATCAAGGTGAAGCTATTGCCCCAAAGCATAATGATAATTAATATATATATATTATATATATATATGCCTCCTTTAAAAGATAAATCTGCTACTGAAAAGCAATGTGCATATCTTAGTGGTATAATTAATGACCTGACTGGTAAATTTTCCTCTTATAAGATTCTAATTGCAGGAGATTTCAATTCCAGGGTGGGGCACAATTCTGACATCTTTCATCAACTTTGGGACTTACCTACTGACACAATATTGCCAGAGACCTGTCTATTCGAAAGGCAATCGAAAGATAGAACCATTAATGCTGCGGGGCTGCTTATGTGTAATGTATTGAACAAAGCAAGGCTGGCCTTTGCTGCAGCTTCACAGATGTTAAACAGCAAGCAGCGGAGGAAGCTCTTGGCCTGCAACTCACGCAAGAGGTCAAACAGTGGACCCTTTCACTGAGAGTAGTCACGTCCGGCCAGCACAGGCTCCAACAAGTCTCTGGAGGGCCAGAGGCTCACTGGAGACTGAGGATGCTCTGTGGGCTGGTTTGGGGGTCCCCAAGGGCCACAAATGGCCTCCGGGCTGGGGTTTGGGCAACGCTGTTTTAGAGGATGGAAACCCTTGGGTTTTTCTGGTAACCTGTGTTGCCTTAGCATCATGCCTTTAATATGAACTTGATATTTCCTTGTTTCAACATTTTGACTTCTGGGTTGTATCTTGCATTATTAACATTATCCGTGGATAGCTACCCAGGAGGTGCAATTATTGCTTCTGAAATGATTTCTCACCCCACATTGTGGATTCTAAAGAATCAGGACGATGAAAAATGTGAAATGCTGTGATCCTGTATTCATACTGTATGGAAACATATAGAGAGAAAAAACATGCAAAACAACAATCAGAATCTGACTTAATTTCTTCTTTTCTCTGTTAGCAGCTGCTTGGAGTTGAGATCTGGTTTTAGCACAATAACAGCATTTAGGAAGAAAAATGCAAGTCAGGAGGCCAGAGTTGGAGGCCAAGATGGCAAAGACCTCCACGGCCACCACGTCTTTCCCCTTGGTGCTCAGGTAAGCAGGAATGAAGGAGATCCACACACTGCAGAAGACCAGCATGCTGAAGGTGATGAATTTGGCTTCATTGAAAGTATCTGGCAGTTTTCGGGCAAGGAAAGCGACTGTGAAGCTGGTGAGGGCCAGAAAACCAACATAGCCCAGGACAGAATAGAGCATGATGATCGACCCTTCATTACACTCCACTATGATGTGCTCAGTCTGGGAGTGCATGTCGACATCTGGAAAAGGAGGAGAGGTGGACAGCCATACAGTGCAGATCCCCACTTGAATGAGGGAACAGGAAAGGACAATGGCGTGGGCCACTTTTTTCCCCAGCCATTTCCTCATCCTGTTCCCTGGCTGGGTGGCCATGAAGGCCAGGACCACAGTGGCGGTTTTTGCCAAAACAGAAGAAACAGCCACAGAGAAAATGATGCCAAAAGCCGATTGTCGGAGAAGGCAGGACACCTTGCTAGGTTTGCCGATGAAGAGCAGGGAGGAAAGGTAGCAAAGCAGGATGGAGGTGAGAAGAATGCAGGTGAGGTTTTGATTGTTGGCTTTGACAATGGGAGTGTTCCAGTTCTTTAAAAAGATCAGTATCACCATAACTGTTATTGCTGTAAAGGAAAAAGCAATAGAAACCAAACTGATTCCTAAGGGTTCCTCGTAGTTTAGGAAGGCTGTCTGTTTGGGGATACATTGGTCTTGGTTCTTGTTTGGGTACTGATCTTCTGGGCATTTGACGCAATGAGCTGCATCTGAAAAGGACAAAGAGAATTTCAGTAGCTGTATGAATCCAGAGGAATGATGGAAGGTTGAAAGCAAACATTGGACAAGAATTCCTCATTTTCCTGGAGAACAATGCTTAGTATCAGGGGAACGACAAAACGCAGCAAGTGACAAGCACCAGTGGAGTTAAGTGCACGGAACTGTGTAATGGACTGCTTCTGAAATCTTTCAAGGTTCCTCCCTTGTTATAGTTGCAACCAGTTTCCTTTTAAGAATCTGTGCATCATAATTTAAGTGTTTGGAGAAGGACAGACCATACCTAGGCATATGTTATGATGTTAGGGTGGACAAATATTTGCAAATATTTCCTGGAAAATCAGCAACTGTCAGTCACCTGTCTGGTTAGATATCATGTCATCTGGACACGAAGTACAATCATAGCAACAGATTGCTTCTCCCTCTCGAACTGTCTTGCTGTGTCCGACACGGCAGCTCTCAACACAGGTTGAAACAGGCGGATTCTAAGAAGAAAGAAGGGGAAGAAACGCTGAAGCAAACATTGGATGCCCACCACCACGACCATCCTTCTCTTCCAGTGCACTTCAGCTTATCATGAACAGGAGATCAACTTGATCCTGACCAGCAACAGAGAACTCCCCTGTTGCCAGCGACCTGCTGTAGACTCCTGTGGTATTTGACTTCAGGGAGAGTCGGCAGAAAGATCTGTTTTTCCTACTGGGATTCAAAACAGTTCAGAGCACAGTCCAAAAGAAGTAGGAAATACACCAAGATTTGGTTTTAATCCCAAAGTGTCTTTCTGCTAGTAGAAAACTCAGCGTGATTTTATTTCATCAGGGAATTGGCAATTTCACTGGCATTCCTGGCCCTTGTGCCATCCAGGGCAAGGATCACAGAATACTGCCCCCCCTCACCGGTTGCCACCCCTTACCATCGCGTCCAGGCCGCACGTGGTCTCCTCTGGCCCTCTGGAGGTCTTATAAGGCTTTAAACAAAAGGGCTTTTAGAAGCCTTCCAGAGGATTCAGAAGGCCTTCGGAGGCAGGAGGAGGCCATATGCAACTTCCCCGGCCCCCAGAAGGTCTCTGAAGGGCAGCTGAAAGTGGTGAAAGTGGTGCTTGGGAGGATGGAGGCATGGATGCTGGCAGGGGGGCAGAGGGGTGGAATCCTGGGACGTGTGTCCCCCTTTACCCTCTGTGGTACGCAAGTGCCCAATAGCAATTAGATTCTGAATGGGGTAGCATCTAAGAATAAAAAGAATGGGACATAAGAGAAAGCTGTCTTTTAATACTCAACACTATGGACAGCCTCCTTTTTTCTGTGTGTTTCAACTTGTTAAAAGGTGGGGCCCACCTTTGAGTGGGGCCCAACTCAAACCCCAGCTATCTATTTGATATTTTTCTCAAGATAGGTATATTTATTTACCATCTTTTCCTCAATATAGATATTTGATTAATCAACTTGATAGGCTATGTGCCTTGCAAATATGTTTAAAATGATTTTATTCTGTGTCTGTAGAGGACAGGAATGACCCAGTATAAGTTTAGGTTAAAGTGCTTGAGGATATTTACTTTAGGCAAGTGTACTAATGGTGTAGTCGTAGCAATCCTATAAAACCTGGATAATACCGATCTGTGACTCTTGCAGTCGTATTCAGTGTTTCTCAAACTGTTGGTCAGGACCCATTAGGTGAGTCGAGAACCAATTTTGGATGGTCCCCATTCATTTCAATGTGCATTATATTTTTAATATATTTGACTTTATGCTACCATGGTATGTATGTTGGGGAAATGTTTCAGATCTGTACTTTTAACAGGCTACTATGTATATGCTTTTAACAGTGATAGTCAATGGGTCTTACTCGAGGTAAGCGTGGTTAGATTTACAGCTTCTGGGATGTTTGGGGAAAATAGATCAGTTAAAATTCATTTATATGTACTAATGGCTTGTTTCAGCATTCCTACAAGACTTGTACAATACCAGCTGTGACTGTAAGGCTGCAATCCTATATACACTTTCCTGGCAGTAAGCCCAATTCAACCTAGTGAGACTTATTTCTGAGTAGTCAGGCATACTATTGCACAACAGGAGTAAAATCCTTTGCTCACCCTGCACTGCTATTACTCACATTCCAGCATTGCAGGACACTTTCTGGCTGCCACAATTGGAGACTCAAGTAAGTTGTTGGCAGGGTTGGGTATTGGGCAGAGAGGAGGAGTAATAGTGCACTTCAGGGGAGGAACAGGGGTCGGTCAGGGAGGGGAGGGGCTGATCTGGTGGGAGTCATGCATGTCGAATCCTATCCCCTAGTTTTCAAGCCTCCCCACCCTCAGGCTTATATCAGTTATAGAGCTGGCATAGGTACAAGGAGACCCCTAGGCTGTCAGGGGGCCTATACAGAGGTCAGGGGAAAGTATGCTCCTTTACATCTCAAAGGCCTCTCCATCCTGCCCCCACCATAGCATGCAGTGCATGCCTCCAGGAATGCTCTCATGTTCAGGAATGTTCCCAAGCAAATGAAGAGGTCACCTTGCTGAAGGATTTTAGCCCTACCTGCTGAAATCTGCTATTCCACACAATGGCCTCGTCATGGATGGTAAACTCTTGACTTGGAGAAATCTTTCCAGCTCGGATCTTAAGGAAGGATTGATTGGGGAAAGTGACCCAGTTGATGACATCAAGTCCAGAAGACAGTTCCTGATTGGCAAACCAGACTTCATGGCCAGCACCATTGTTAAAGTGGACATTCTTCAAAAAAGAGTGCATCTAGATTGGACACAAACAGAAAACAGCTGATAGCTTAAATATATATTGCGCACTGTATTACCAATCCCCTGGTCAGAAAAGACACCTGTAAACCTTAGATGTACAGGTTAAAAGAACATTTTTCATTTATTAAAAACTATAAGAATACACCTGGCAGATCTTCCTCATCTTCCTCTCCTCTCAGCTCACCATCATATCCAACATTTCCACATCTATGGGCCCAATCCAAACTTTGCCGCACTGATGCAACTGTGCCAATGGGGCCTGCTCTGCATTCTGCTATACCCTGTGGGGGTAGTCACAGAGGCCTTGTCGAGGTCAGGGAACAATTGTTCCTTTACTTGGGGCTACGGTGCAGCTCATTGGTGCTGGAAATTGGGTAGGATTGGGTCCTATTGAAGTATTCAATTTGCTCCTCTACTCAAAGGTTTCCAGGGAGCTTTGTGGATGCTTTCACAATGAAAATTAATATTTCAGGGTCGTGCGGTTCAGAGCAATAGGTGTGGCAGAACTGCCCTGTCTTTGTCCTTGGAAAAGCACCTCAGTTGCCCTGCCTGCTTACACCCGAGGAGGCTCTCCTCGCCCCTACTTTCTCGAATGTAAAGAGAGCCTCCTCAGGTGTAAGCAGGCGGGATAGCTGTGGCACTTTTCCATGGGCTACAAAGGGGTAGTTCTGTCTTGCCCGCAGCCTGAATCACACATTCCTGTTATATTCCGCTTTTCTTACATTTTGGAACTTAAGACTTCAGCCCTATGCGGTTTCCTAGGAGTAAACCCCATTGAACACAATGGACTTATATCTGAGTAGACAAGCAAAGGCTTGGGCTATAAAGCAAAATGGCAAATCCAAGAGGTCAGTCATCAAAGTCCTGCAAGGTTCAGATCTGCTTAGCTTTAGCAATATGCCCCCCCCCCATGTGCCTGGGAACATGATTTCACCCACACCACCCATTCAATCCACAGCAAGTTTACATAGAAGTGATTTCCACTGTGCTCCAATTATCTTCCTAGTAAGTGTGCTTGGGAATGCATCATACATAAGCGTTTCAATACAGTGAGGAATATACCTGCCAGGGTTCAATGTTCAAAGGTTTGCCTTTGTCTCTGTTCAGCATTGTTTTTGGCCTGGATGTATATATGGCATTTAAAGCATGTGCTACAGCATAGAGACCATTGTAAATACGGTAGCTCACATCACTCATCTCCATCTCAAATAGAGTCTGAGGCAGGCTCTCCAGTTTCTCCTCTCCGGTACAGTGTTTACAAGTTTTAATTTTCCCATCATGGCAACACCTGAATGCAGATTTGTAGAAAAGGCAGAGAAAACGTGCAAGCGACTTTTTAGGTTTTAGAGTCTGAAGGAAGTCCTGGAATCCTGGCACGGCCTTCACGGAGGTTGTGAAAGACAAAGTCCCATGGAATGTTTTTGCAAAGAATCCCTCAGTGTAAACAGTGCTGACGAAATCCCACTGAGGTGACGTGATCCAAACCTTCCCTATATGACGTTTATCTAAAAATTCAGCTACGTATAAAATGGCTACCAATGGTTCCAGAGTCTGAGCGTCTCCATCAACAATAACAACGTTGACTGTAGTGGATAAAAGTGTGGAGCGTATCCTCAATATGTTTTGCCTGATTGTGTTATCCAAATTAACATCCTTGACAACGACAGTCCTTTCTAAGAATGCAACACAAATGCTGTTCCGGGCCAGCAATGGTGTCAGCCTCTGCAGGAAGCCTTCTCCACTATCAGCCTCTGAAACAATGAGACCAATCCACGTCCATTGGAAATGCAGCAGTAGCTGGACTATGCCGATGTGCAGAGTACCTTCCCTTATTGCCATCCAGTATAGAGAAGGGAAATTATTTTTTGTGGCTGGTTTCTCATAGGTACCATAGGTAATCTAATGGGGGAAAACATGGCTCATAACCGCTTTGAAAATTAACAACCATTTTCCAAACCAAAATATTTATTACAATCCAGACTTTTGCTTATCAATGATATGCTAAGTATACTGAACAATGCATCTTTGTAAACATTCCCATCAATAAATTATAATAAGTCTGCAATCGTCTGCACACTTTCCTGGGAGGAAGCCCCATAGACAGTGGCTTAGCTAAGGGGGTACAGGGGGTAGCAGTTGCACCAGGCATCAAGCTTTAGCAGGACAACAAGCTGAGCTTGACACTAGTGACCAATATTGTGAAAATAGTGGTATGTATGAATAATGCCATCATGTTATATATCATTGGACAGGTAATGTAATGCAGAATGCAATGAAACAAAATGGCATTGGAATATCTGTATTCTATCAAAAGTTATGGCCAATTAACCAGAAAATAAAAACAACCACCTTATGGAACAAAAGGTGGATTATCTTAACTCAAAACCGACCTATGAGACTCATTGTTCTGAGAGTCAATGACATGTAATTATGTTATTGACTTGTTGCAATGACATATTATCATGATACAGCATGAAACCAAGAAGGTGTAAATATGAGTCAGCTCTCATTTCCATGCATCATAATACAGTTACCCGTGCTAGCCGGGTAAAAAGGCACTTTTTCAAGTGATGCCCCTCTTATATTTAGCAAGGGGAGAGAAACCATCCCTCTTCACCCCATTACAGTATCTTGAACCAATCAGGGGCACACTTTACATTTATTTTATCTGGGGGGGGGGTACAAATCTTCTTTGAACCCAGGTAGCAGATAGATGCCTTAGCTATGCCACTGAGGCAGCAGAGCAAGTGGGTGGTGAGTTGCTGGGAGGAGGAGGTGTGTTCTTCACAGTATTTAAAAGCCCGGGTGTGACGTCACTTCCGAGGCAACATTTTGAGCTTAGCACTGGGCTACACAATCATTAGCTATGCCACTGCCCATAGAACATAATGAGACTGACTTCTGAGTAGTCATGCATAGGGTTGTGCTCTCAATGAGCTACAAAACATTTCCTTCCACCTTGTCCACAAGCCATCACTTAATGTCCTGAAACGGGTAACGTCTTTGATTCAGACCAAGCTATTGTTTTGCCGAGCTTCAAGTTTCCATTTTTTAAAAGATTAAAATCACTTCTATGGTTTGTATCCCCAGAATATGAGACATGACTAAGCAGTATTGAAATCAGTGCGACAAGATTGGCTTGCTTAAGCTGAAGAACACTGTATATAACTGGCTGCAGTTATGACACATTTTCTTGGGATTCAAACCTGGGTGCTATGCACTGAAAAGCATATTTAGGGCAGGAGGTCTGGCTCAGTGGTAGAGCTGCTGCCTTGTATGCCTGAAGATCTGGGGACACCAGTTCGAAGCAACCAGAAGTATCTGGGAGCTGTCGACATGCTGATAACGAGTGCATGATCAGTGGCAGGGAGGAGTTGCTCTCAAGGCGCATGGGAGGAGAATCGGCCAGACTGGGAAGGAATTCAGCTGTAATGAGGCTTTGTATGAAAGATCAGAACTATTCTATTATAAAGGTTCCTGCAGGGTTTGGAAAGCCTTGCTATGCAAACCACCTTGAATTAAAGTCTGAGGAGAAATCTGATGCCCAAGAAAAGCGGTATATAAATACCAACATTAGTATTGTCAGGCTTCGTGTGGGGGCGAGGCGGATGTCGTCCATGGAGCTTGGTTCACTGTCTCCCAGGCCTTCCCAGCAAGGCAGTGGAGGCCTAACGAAGGGTGGAGGGGAGTGCCTCTGGAGCCTCAGCTGGGTGACCAAAGGGAGGGGGTCACAACACCCTTCTCCTCCTCACTGTCTCTTGAGGGTGGTGTTCACCAGTGGGGCAGCAGGAACCGCTCCACACCTTGCCCCCCTCACCCTCATCACAGGCCTCCGTTATGAAGCCCTCTCTGCTCCCCCCTTCCTCCCTCACCCTCCTCCCACTTCCTTACAGGGGCCTGGGGCTCTGGTCCCTGCCTCCCTTCTTTCCCTCGTGTTTGGTGGAACAGGCAGCTGGGCGGGCGCGCCCAGGGTCCAGGCAGCCTCTCCTCCTCCTCCCGAGGCTTTTGCTGCCAGTGGGGTCTCCCTCCCCCTGCCTCTCCAGGTCAGTCGGGGTGGGAGGGAGGCAGCGACCCCGACAAACATTATTATTATTATTATTATTATTATTATTATTATTATTATTATTATTATTATTATTATTATTATTATTATTTAGAACTGGAGGTCTCTCTGCCCACATCTGGGTTTCTGATCAGTCATGTTATGTCCTCCTATACAACTTGAGATCTCAGGAACCTTCTCAAATGGTTATTTCTTCTGAATAAACAGTTTACTTGTTGCATTGCATTACCCCTTTGCAATACTTTTCAAGCTAAAAAAAGGCATTCACTGATAAAGTCCCAAATAATATAATAAGTGAAGAGTGGTTTTATGCCACCCATTCATGCATCTGAATGTACATACCTGTGGGAACTTGTAGTGGCTAAGAATGTTGGCCATTTGGATGACATACTCTACCATGAATCCCCCAATGACGGACAAGGCATCACCTTTCTTATCACACTTGTAATTGGGCACATACCTTTGTTGTTTGAAGAGTAGATCCAGGATGGACTTATATGTGTACTTATTAGCTACACCACTGCCCATAGAACACAATGAGACGTGCTTTTGAGTAGTCATGCATAGGGTTGGGCTCTCAATGAGTTACAACACATTTCCTTTCACCATGTCCACAAACCATCACTTAATGTCCTGTAATGTGTAATGTATTTGATACAAACCAAGTTATATTTTGCCGAGCTTCAATCTTCCATTTTTTGAAAGATTAAAATCACCTCTATGGTTTGTATCCCTAGAATATGAGACATGACTTAGCAGTATTATAATCAGTGCAACAAGATTGGTGTGCTAAAAAAGGCATTCACTTATAAAGTCTCAAATAATATAACAAGTGAAGAGCAGTTTTATGCCACCCATTCATGCATCTGAATGTACATACCTGTGGAAACTTGTAGCAGCTAAGAATGTTGGCCATTTGGATGACATACTCTACCGTGAATCCCCCAATGACAGACAAGACATCACCTTTCTTACCACACTTGTAATTGGGTACATTCCTTTGCTGTTTGAAGAATAGATCCAGGATGGACTTATATGTGGTCATTCCTTCAAAAAAGTTGTCATAGATTTTAAAGCCCAAGGTCACATTGGGTAAGAGATTGGGATTCCTGTTGATCTCATGAATGGCAAAAAGGAAGGCCAGGACATGCTGATAATGTTTGTACCCTATTCTGAAATTAGATTGACATTGTGGCAGAGATAAGGTCTAGCGCATTGTCATGTGCACCACATATACATTTATAGTAGTACGACCCACAATGGCATTTCCTTGAGCACTGTTTTGCTACAGTGTTGTTCATCCTTGGCATGACTGACAGCTATTGTCAATCAGAGCAGTGTATTCTGGCCAATCAGTGTCAGGTTCTTGTCCCATCAAGAACAGTGTGCTTTTTTAGTGCTGATTTGCACAGCACTCAATTTTAGAGGACAGTGACACCCACACTACTGGATATATGCTTGTACAGTGAAAAACTCATCCCAAGAAAAATGAGAAAAGGAAACAAAACTAAAGAGGTGTAAGGAAGAGGGGTGCAGGAATGGAGTTGTTCATCTGACCAGAACAAAAATGATTACGTAAGGGAACATTTCTTCCTTTGTCCTGAAGTAAGTCTTAGCTGCTGCAATGGATCTACTGTGCCTGTGATTTTGCTGCTGCAAGTCCAAGTGGATATGTGTAGGTAGTTTGTGGCCAGGAAGGGAGATAGGATATAAACAAAGGTGCGTTCAAAGATATCCGCTCCCTTCCTGACCATGGCACAGCCCCAACCCCACCCTGTTCTTCCCAACAAGCTGCACCTGTTGAAATTCCACCCCAGTGCAGTTGTTTGATCTCTAGTCTTCATATTTCAAATAGCATGATGGGTACCAAACAAGAAATAACTTACAAGAATTTGTTTGTCTTCATTGCTGGTAGTCTCTGAAAATTGATTGCAGAGTGTACAGGACGTATAAGAGAGAGGACCCCACCAACTACAGCATCTCCTAGCCTAGTATCCCCATAGCTTTCTTCAAATTCACATTCACTGGGCACATCCTCCCAACAGGCAAGAGAAGGGAGAAGCAGCAGCAGGAAGAGCAGAAACAGCCACAGGGCTGCAAATGCATGTCTAACCAAGCTGCATCTGAACTTCTGCATCCTGAACTACAGTTCCAGCTACAATGATATCTCTGTGGCTGGCATCCTGATGGAACCTCACAGGAACCTCACTCAGCAGCATGTGTGGTCACAGAGATGTCTCCCCAAAATGTTTTGAAGAAGAAATGTTTGGTGATCTCTGTTCCTCCATGGGGCACTGATGCAGTTCAGAATAGATCCACCTCCTTTTGAAATATGGATGCATTTCTTACCAACTGCGCAAGGAAGGAAATAACCATACTTTGGATAATTACAGAGTATCTAAACATCTCCCTGATCGTCTTTGTGAAATGAAAAACATACATGTTTACAAAGATCAAACGGTATGCAATTTTGTGGAAGGGAGTCTGAACTGGGATCATGGTGAGATGTGAGTTGCCTTCCTTGTGATCCCCATTCAGATTTCACCCCTTTCCATAGATGAGTTGCTATATGTTAGATAAATCTGATAAAGGAGTGCTAGGCAGATGGGCCAAATTTTATTATACTACATATGAAAAATGGTCTGTTGGAATTTTTTTTAAAAACTGTGGGGATAGTATTTAATTTAACAAAACAATGGTGGATGGTAGGGGGGTTTAGGACTTTTGGACATATGGTTACATTTCCAGTCATGCTCCTGTGTGAAAATTTAAACAGAAAGAAGCACCAAATGGTTTGTCAATGCAAACATTGTTCTGTTTCAAATCGTGTAGCAGTTTCCAAACTGTGAGTCTGAAACCCACTAGTGGGACTTGACCCCATATTTGTTTGGGTGTGAAACTGACAGGGCAGACTGTGCATCAAGGGTGCAACAAGCTGCTAATCGGGAGGGGGGAGAGCACTCCTGCCCAATCACCATTATAGCCACATTCCTTGGCATTTAGAAATCAGGCTGCAGCCTCTACGGCCTCTAAAATGTTTGCTAACCACTGGAATATTGTATAGTGGTGAGATCAGGAGTGGAACCAAAGCAAAGTCCAAAAGAACTGCGGCCACATCCTGAAACTTTTGCTCCATATGGCAGGTCCTCCAACTGCTATTTGACTTATAAAAAAATAAAAAAGAAGGCAAAGCAGCCATCCCATGCTATGAATTTAGTGCTATATATTATTTACTCTGGCACTGACTCGGATCTGAGGTCACTCGGAAAGGAGTCCCCACACATGCAGAATCAAGTCTGTCTCTGTCTGGGTGTGCTTGCTTACTTTTTTGGAGGTGTGACAGACATTGTGGGGCCATCATTCAGACTGGGAAGCAGCAGGGCATTTCCAGCTGGGAGGCAGGGAAGACTTAATGTTTTGGATTTGCATTGAGAAGCAGGCGGGTGGGCTCCCTTGTCCATCTCTAAAGGAACTAGTGATAATTGGAAGAAGATTTTTTCCCTGGGCGAGTGAGGGAAGAAGGCGGCGGGGGTGGTGGTGGTGGTAATTCATAGCCATCCAGGAGTCATGGCATGGTTTCAGCAGGCTCCTTGAATGACTGGTCACAATGAAACTACTTATGAGTAGAGCTGCAAAGGAGTGGGTCATACTGGTAAGCCTGCCTGCTGCTGCATGTGACCCTCCCCCCTCTTGCACTTCTGTCTGTGCACTCACAGTTTGTTCCACCCCCTCCCACCTTGTTTTCAGATATGATGGGGACATCAGGGGAGTATTAAATGAGAACTCCAACATACACACACACACCCTGCCAGCAGCTCCGTTTTTGTCCACAGAGCTGCAGTTGCCTTTTTTACCTAAAAACTCAGGACTTAAGTCTTTTAGAGTCCCCAGAATGCTCTAGGCAAGTAAGAAAGTCCGCTTGTTCGGGCTCCTTTTCGAGTCAAGTTAAAGGGGGTGGAGACTCATAACTTGAGTCAAGTCAAACTGCGCTTAATTTGCTGATCCTTGCATACGAACACCGTATTGGTTGCCTGCTGTGTCACAATAACACATCATTGGTACTTGGAACAATCAGTGTTACTGGTGAGTTTTGAGTTCAGCAAATTCACTTTTTGTTACATAAGGAAGGCAGTTGTGTTTTCTTTTGGGGGTTAAATGGCCCAATGTGTGATGGAATGCAGATAATTCAACGTGGTTTGTTTCATTTATGTTCTGCATGCAATTAGAAGAATCCCAATGCAACCCTCAGGGACACCCCAGTCTCCAATGAGCCTCTGGCCCTCCAGAAACTTGCTGGAGCCTGCACTGGCCGGATGCAACTGCTCTCAGCATGAGGGTGACTGTTTGGCGACTGTTTGACCTCTCACATTAGCTGTGGGATGAGGGCTCCCTCCACTGCTTGCTGATTCACATCTGTGATGCAGTAGCAGCAGCAAAGAAAAGGCCGGCCTTGCCTTTTGTAAGGCCTTTTATAGGCCTTGAGCTATTGCAAGACCTTCATTCATTCATATAAGTTCCACCTCTAGTATATTAATTTATGTAAACTTATGTATATTTATTCAACTTTTAACCTGAATTCATTCCTTTTTTTCCCCAGCCCCTGACACAGTGTGAGAGAGATGATGTGGCCATTTTGCCAAAAGGTTTTACACCCCTGTCTTAAAGGATGGAAACCTTTGGGTTGTTTTGGTGACCCTGTGCTGCCTCAGTATCATGCATTTATATGAAGTTTCTATTTCCTTGTTTCATCATTTTGACTTCTGGGTTGTGTCTTTATCCTGCATTATTAACATTATCCTTGGATAGCTGCCAAGGAGATGCAACTATTGATGCTGAAATGATTTCTCATCCCTCCGTGTACATTCCATACCAAAGAATCTGATCTGAGTTAAAAATGTGATATGCTGTGCCCTAGTATTCTTGCTGTATGGAAACATAGAGAGAGAGAAACATGCAAAACAACTATCATCTTGGAATCGGATTTAATTACTTCTTTTCTCTGTTAGCAGCTGCTTGGAGTTGAGAGCTGGTTTTAGCACAATAACATAGCATTTAGGGAGAAAAATGCAAATCAGAAGGCCAGTGTTGGAAGCCAAGATGGCAAAGACCTCCACAGCCACCACGTCTTTCCCCTTGGTGCTCAGGTAAGCAGGAATGAAGGAGATCCACACACTGCAGAAGACCAGCATGCTGAAGGTGATGAATTTGGCTTCATTGAAAGTATCTGGCAGTTTTCGGGCAAGGAAAGCGACTGTGAAGCTGGTGAGGGCCAGAAAACCAACGTAGCCCAGGACAGAATAGAGCATGATGATCGACCCTTCATTACACTCCACTATGATGTGCTCAGTCTGGGAGTGCATGTCAACATCTGGAAACGGAGGAGAGGTGGACAGCCAAACAGTGCAAATCCCCACTTGAATGAGGGAACAGGAAAGGACAATGGAGTGGGCCACTTTTTTCCCCAGCCATTTCCTCATCCTGTTCCCTGGCTGGGTGGCCATGAAGGCCAGGACCACAGTGGCGGTTTTTGCCAAAACACAAGAAACAGCCACAGAGAAAATGATGCCAAAAGCCAATTGTCGGAGAAGGCAGGACACCTTGCTAGGTTCTCCAAGGAAGAGAAGGGAGGAAAGGTAGCAAAGCAGGATGGAGGTGAGAAGAATGCAGGTGAGGTTTTGATTGTTGGCTTTGACAATGGGAGTGTTCCAGTTCTTTAAAAAGATCAGTATCACCATAACTGTTATTGCTGTAAAGGAAACAGCAATAGAAACCAAACTGATTCCTAAGGGTTCCTCGTAGTTTAGGAAGGCTGTCTCTTTGGGGATACATTGATCTTGATTCTTGTTTGGGTACTGATCTTCTGGGCATTTGTCACAATGAGATGCATCTGAAAAGGACAAAGAGAGTGTCAGTAGCTTTATGAATCCAGAAGAATGATGGGAGGTTGAGAGAAAATGTTGGACAGGAATTCCCCATTTTCTTTGTAAGCACTTCAGTGCTTCGGGTTGGGGGAGTGAATGACCAAATGAAGCAAGGGATAGGCACCAGCGGGATTAAGTGCACTTAACTGTATGATGGACTGCCTCTGAAGTCTTTCAAGGTGCCTCCCTTGTTGCATTTGTAACCAGTGTTCCCGTTAAGAATCAGTGGATCATGATTTAAGTATTTGGAGAAGAGCAGACCATACAAATGCATGTGCTATGGTGTTAGGGTGAACAAATATTTGCAAATATTTCCTGGAAAATCTGTGCACTGCCACTTACCTGTCTGGTTAGACATCATGCCATCGGGACAGGGAGTACAATCATAGCAACAGATTGCTTCTCCCTCTCAAACCGTCTTGCTGTGTCCAACGTGGCAGCTCTGAATGCAGGTTGAACGAGGCACATTCGAAGAACAAAAATGTGAAGCAAACATTTGATGCCCACCACCAGAACCATCCTTCCCTTTCAGTGCACTTCAGCTTATCAAGAGCAGGAGCTCAACTCAATTCTGACCAGCAACAGAGAACTCCCCTGCTGCAGCAACCTGTTAAGGACTCCTGTTGTATTTGACTTCAGCGGGGGTTCTATATTCACATTTCTGTAGAGCGGTTTTTCTCAAATTGTGGGTCGGGACCCACTCGGTGGGTTGTGAGCCAATTTCAGGTGTGTCTCCATTCATTTCAATATTTTATTTTTAGTATATTAGATTTGATGCTACTGTGGTATGTGAATGCATTTGGGGAAATGTTTCAGACCTGTACTTTTAACAAGCTACTATGTATATTCTTTTCACAATGATAGTAAATGGGACTTACTCCTGTGTAAATGTGGGTAGGATTGCAGCCTAGGATTGTAAAAAGTTTTCCTACTTGATGATGTCATTTCCGGTCATGACATCACTTCTGGTAAGTCCTGACAGATTCTCATTCCAAGAACTGGGTCCCAATGTTAAATGTGTGAGAACCGCTGCTGTAGATTTAGTCTTCCTACTGGGTTCAAAACAGTTCGGAGCAGAGCCCAAATGAAACAGGAAATGCATCGGAATTTGGTTTTATTCCAGAAGTGCTCTTTTGCTAGCAGAAGACTTAGTATGCTTTTATTTTATCAGGGAATTGGCCCAGTAGCACTGGCATTCCTGGCCCCTGTGCCGCCCGAGGCCAGGACCACAGAATGCTGCCCCTCCCCCACTAGTTGCCACCAGGCTGCGCATGGCCTCCTCTCGCCCTCCAGTGCTTTTAGACACTACTTTCAGTTTTGACATGTGCACCGTCCATAGTCCCCAGAATGCTTCCAGAGGGCAGCCAAAAGCAGTGGTGAGGCGGCAAGGATGGAAGCAGGGGTGTGGATGATGGCAGGGGGACCAGCCGGCTCTGAGGGGTGGCACCCCAGGGCATTTTACCTCCCCCCGGTATGCCAGTGCCCAATAGCAATTAGATTCTGATGCGATAACATCTAAGAATAACATCCATACTGGGTATGATGGTGGAATGCCTCATCAAAGATAGAATCTCAAAACACATAGACGAAAAAGCCTTGCTGAGGGAGAATCAGCATGGCTTCTGTAAGGGTAAGTCTTGCCTCACAAACCTTTTAGAATTCTTTGAAAAGGTCAACAAGCATGTGGATGCGGGAGAACCCATGGACATTATATATCTGGACTTCCAGAAGGCATTTGACACGGTCCCTCACCGAAGGCTACTGAAAAAACTACACAGTCAGGGAATTAGAGGACAGGTCCTCTCCTGGACTGAGACCTGGTTGAAGACAAGGAAACAGAGAGTGGGTGACAGTGGGCAATTTTCACAATGGAGAGAAGTGAAAAGCGGTGTGCCCCAAGTGCTTTTCAACCTCTTCATAAATGACCTGGGGACAGGTTTGAGCAGTGAGGTAGCTAAGTTTGCAGGCGACACCAAACTTTTGCCAGTGGTGAAGACCAGAAGTGATTGTGAGGAGCTCCAGAAGGATCTCTCTAAACTGGCAGAATGGGCAGCAAAATGGCAGATATGCTTCAATGTCAGTAAGTGTAAAGTCATGCACATTGGGGCAAAAAATCAAAACTTCACATATAGGCTGATGGGTTCTGAGCTGTCTGTGACAGATCAGGAGAGAGATCTTGGGGTGGTGGTGGACAGGTTGATGAAAGTGTTGACCCAATGTGCGGTGGCAGTAAAGACGGCCAATTCTGTGCTTGGGATCATTAGAAAAGGTATTGAGAACAAAATGGCTAATATTATAATGCCGTTGTACAAATCTATGGGAAGGCCACACCTGGAGTGTTGTGTCCAGTTCTGGTCGCCGCATCTCAAAAAGGATATAGTGGAAATGGAAAAGGTGCAAAAGAGGGTAGCTAAGATGATTACGGGGCTGGGGCACTTTCTTATGAGGAAAGGCTACGGCGTTTGGGCCTCTTCAGCCTAGAAAAGAGACGCCTGAGGGGGGACATAATTGAGACATACAAAATTATGCAGGGGATGGACAGAGTGGAGAGAGAGATGCTCTTTACACTTTCACAAAACACCAGAACCAGGGGACGTCCACTAAAATTGAGTGTTGGGAGAGTTAGAACAGACAAAAGAAAAATATTTCTTTACTCAGCGTGTGGTTAGTCTGTGGAACTCCTTGCCACAGGATGTGGTGATGGCATCTGGCCTGGGATGCCATTAAAAGGGGATAGGACAAATTTCTGAAGGAAAAATCCATTACAGGTTACAAACCATGATGTGCATGTGCAACCTCCTGATTTTAGAAATGGGCTATGTCAGAATGCCAGATGCAAGGGAGGGCACCAGGATGAGGTTATCTGATGTGCTCCCTGGGGCATTTGGTGGGCCGCTGTGAGATACAGGAAGCTGGACTAGATGGGCCTAAGGCCTGATCCAGTGGGGCTATTCTTATGTTATTATGTTCTTATGAAGTCTTTCATGGTGCCTCCCTTGTTGCAGTTGCAATCAGTGATCCCTTTAAGAAGCAGTGCATCATAAATTGTTTGCAGCAGAGCAGGCCAGTACAAAGGTATATGTTATGGTTTTAGGGTGGACTAATATTTGCAAATATTTCCTGGAAAATCTGTGCACTGCCACTTACCTGTCTGGTTAGACATCATATCATCGGGACACGGAGTACAATCATAGCAACAGATTGCTTCCCCCTCTCGAACCGTCTTGCTGTGTCCAACACGGCAGCTCTCAACACAGGTTGAACCAGGCGGATTCTAAGAAGAAAGAATGGGGAGAAAAGCTGAAGCGAACGTTGGATGCCCAGCAGCATGACCATCCTTCCCTTTCAGTGCACTTCACCTTATCGAGAGTAGCTCACCTGACCAGCAACAGATTACTCCCCTGCTGCGAGTGACCTCTTGAAGACTCCCGTTCTATTTGATTTCAGGGAGAGTTCTATTCTCACATTTTGGTAGAGAGCTTTCTTTTTCCTACCGAGGCTCAAAAGAGCTCAGGGCAGAGCCAAATGAAACAGGAAATACGTCAGCATTTGGTTTTATTCCCAAAAGGGCCCTTTGCTAGCAGAAGACTTAGCATGCTTTTATTTCATCAGGGAACTGGCCCATCGCACTGGCATTCCTGGCCCCTGTGCTGCCCCAGGCCAGGACTACAGAATGCTGCCTGCCCCAGTGGTTGCTACCTCTTACCATCACATCCAGGAGGCACGTGGCCACCTTTGGCCTTCCGGAGGCCTTCAAGTGCTTTTAAACATCACTTCCAGTTTTTGTTGGAAAACCAGAAGTGACAGTTTGCAGGGTTTTGAAGAAGGCCTTGTGCCGCCATCTCAGTTCCCAGAAGGACTTCAGAGGGCAGCCGAAAATGGCGATTGGGAGATGTGGATGGCGTTGGGGGTGTGGATGGCAGCTAACTGTGGTTCAGGATTGATTAGGTCGGTCAGGTGTGTCCCCATTCACTTCACTTCATTTTAAGCATATTAAACCTGATGCTACCATGGTATGCATGATGGGAAATGTGGCAGATCTGATATGTGCAACCTCCACAGCCCCCAGAATGCCTCCGGAGGTCAGCCAAAAGCAGTGGTGAGGGGGCATGGCTGGCAGCAGGGGTGTGGACGGAGGCATGGGGACTGGCCGACTCTGAGGTGTGGTGCCCCATGGCATTTTACCTCCTCCCCAGGTCTGCCAGTGCCCAATAGCAATTAGATTCTGATGGGGTGATGTCTAAGAATAAAAAATAGGGACATAAGTAGAACCTCTTTTAATGTCCCCCACTATGGCCATCCTTCTTTCTCCAGTAGGCTTCAACTTGTTAAAACTTGTACATGGGACACAAACTTTGAGTCCCACCTCAAAACCCAGCTATCTATTTGATATTTATCTCAACGTTTATCTCAATATAGGTATTTGTTTAATCAACATGACATGCTATGTGCCTTGCAAATATGTTTAAAATAGTTTTATTCTGTACTTTATACTGTATTTATACTGTATTCTGTCTATACTGCAACAGAAGGCATCTATCTCCGGACCAGATCAGACGGAAAGCTCTTCAACCTCTCCAGACTGAGAGCAAAATCCAAAGTCCAGCTGAAATGTCTGCGTGACTTCCTCTTTGCCGACGATGCAGCTGTCACTACCCACTCTGCCAAAGATCTCCAGCAGCTCATGGATCGTTTTAGCAAGGCCTGCCAAGATTTTGGACTGAGGATCAGCCTGAAGAAAACACAGGTCATGGTTCAGGATGTGGACTCACCTCCCTGCATTACAATCTCTGACCATGAACTGGAGGTTGTCCATGACTTTGTGTACCTTGGCTCAACGATCTCCGACACTCATTCTCTCGATACCGAGCTAAACAAGCGCATCGGTAAAGCAGCTACCACGTTTTCCAGACTCACAAAGAGAGTCTGGTCCAACAAGAAGCTGACGGAACATACCAAGATCCAGGTCTACAGAGCTTGCGTCCTGAGTACACTTCTGTACTGCAGCGAGTCATGGACTCTTCACTCACAACAGGAGAGGAAACTGAGCGCTTTCCACATGCGCTGCCTCCGACGCATCCTCGGCATCACCTGGCAGGACAAAGTTCCAAACAACACAGTCCTGGAACGTGCTGGAATCCCTAGCATGTATTCACTGCTGAAACAGAGACGCCTGCGTTGGCTTGGTCATGTCGTGAGAATGGATGATGGCCGGATCCCAAAGGATCTCCTCTATGGAGAACTCGTGCAAGGAAAGCGCCCTACAGGCAGACCACAGCTGCGATACAAGGACATCTGCAAGAGGGATCTGAAGGCCTTAGGGATGGACCTCAACAAGTGGGAAACCCTGGCCTCTGAGCGGCCCGCTTGGAGGCAGGCTGTGCAGCATGGCCTTTCCCAGTTTGAAGAGACACTTTGCCAACAGTCTGAGGCTAAGAGGCAAAGAAGGAAGGCCCACAGTCAGGGAGACAGACCAGGGACAGACTGCACTTGCTCCCGGTGTGGAAGGGATTGTCACTCCCGGATTGGCCTTTTCAGCCACACTAGACGCTGTGCCAGAACCACCATTCAGAGCGCGGTACCATAGTCTTTCGAGACTGAAGGTTGCCAATACATTCTGTCTTTTATTTATTTTAGCCCCGAGACCCACTTTTTAGAGTGACAATCTATTGGGACCCAAAAGAAGTGATGTCATTAACCTGGAAGTGATCTTATGGCTTCTAGTGACATCATCAAGCAGGAACGTTTTTCACTCCCCCATACAACAAAATTAGAGTAAATAAGTACATTAAAAGTTTACAGATTGACTTAAAATAAAGAACAACCCTCCCAAGCTGTTGTCAATCAGTTTTTTAAAAATGCCCCAAACACCACACAGACTGCAATCCTATTCACACTTACCTGGGTGTAATCCCCATTGACTATCATCGTTAAAGGCATACCCATAGTAGCCTGTTAAAAGTGCAGATCGGTAACATTTCCACAAATGCAGTCACACGCATCTAATATATTAAAAATAAAATACACCTTGAAATGAATGGAGGCCCACCTGAAAATGGCTCGTGACACACCTCGTGGGTCCTGACCCACAGTTTGAGGATTTGATTCAACACAGTGAGACTTATTTCTGAGTAGGGAGGCATAGGATTGCTCTGTAAGGGTACAATCCTATGGTCACCCTGCACTGCCAGAACTCACATTCCAGCATTGCAGGACACTTTGTGGCAGCACAAGAGCCGGGCCTCTGTTTCGTGCTGTCAGGCCAATGCCACAAATGGTGAGCACCACAGAGTGCACAGCCGTGGCTTCAGGAGTCTCTACCATCCCAAGCAAGTTGTCGTCAGGGGTGGGCCATAAGCAGAGAGGAAGAGTAATGGGGCACTTCAGGGGAGGAACTGGGGTGTGTCAGGGAAGGAAAGGGTTGATCTGCTGGCAGTCATGCATTTCGGATTCGATCCCCTATTTTTCAAGCTGCTCCACCCTCTGGATCTCCTTGGGCTCATACCAATTAACTGGCTGGCATAGGTAGAAGGAGACCCATAAACTGTCAGGGGCCTATGCAGAGGTAAGGGGAAAGTATGTTCCCTTACATCTCAAAGGCCTCTCAGACATACCTTCACCATAGCATGCAGTGCATGTCTCCAGGAACGTTCAGATACTCAGGAATGCTTGGGTGGTGTGGGTAAAATCATGTTCCCAGGCAAATGAGGAGGTCACCTTGCTGAAGAATTTTAGCCCTACCTCCTTAAATCTGCTATTCCACACAATGGCATCATCGTGGATGGTAAACTCTTGACTTGGAGACATCTTTCCAACTTGAATCTTAAGGAAGGATTGATTAGGGAAAGTGACCCAATTAATAACATCAAGTCCAGATGACAATTCCTCATCGGCAAACCAGACTTCATGGCCAGCACCATTGTTAAAGTGGACATTTTTCAGAAAAGAGTGCATCTAGATTGGACAAAAACGGAAAGTAGAAAACAGTTGATACCTTAATATTGTACACTGTATTATCAAACACCCAGTCAAAAAAAGGTACCTGTAAACCAATTACAAGATACAAGAACATTTTATTCATTCATTAAAAACAGAATAGGCTTGCCAGATCTTCCTCATCTTTCTCTCCTCTCAGCTCACCATTATATCCATCCAACATTTGCATATCTTTGGGCCCAATGCTATTCAACTTTCTAGTACTGATGCCAATGGGGCATGCACTACATCCTGCAGTGTGGGGCTAGTCACAGAGGCCTAGGGGCTACACTGCAGCTGCATTGGTGATAGAAAGCTGGAAAAGTTGAGCTCTATTGAAGTATTTCATTTGTTCCTCTACTCAGTGGTTTACAGGGAGCTTTGTGTTAACAATACTAGTGGCTGGTTTTCACAATTAAATATTTATATTCCATCTTTCTTTCCTTTTGCAACTTAAAGCATTGCATCTGGGATACCCAGTTTGACTGTCTTCAAAGTCCTGCAAGATCCAAATCTGCTTAGCTTCTGCAGTGTGTCCACCCCATGTGCCCAGGGACATGATTTCACCCACACCACCCATTCCATCCACAGCAATTTCATTTAGAAGAACTTTTCATTCTGCTCAGTAGCAAGTTTCTTCCTACTAACTGTGTTTGGAATTACATCATACATAACCATATCAATGCAGTGAGGAATATACCTGCCACGGTTCAATGTTCAACAGTTTGGATGTGCCTCTGTTCAGCACTGTTTTTGGTCTGGGCAAAAACATGGCATTTAAAGCATGCGCTACAGCGTAGAGAGCATTGTAAATGCGGTAGCTTTGATCACTCATCTCCATCTCAAACAGAGACTGAGGCAGGCTCTCCAGTTTCTCCTCTCCTGTACAGTGTTCCCCATCATGGAAACACCTGAATGCAAGTTTGTAGAAAATGCAGAGAAAACGTGTGAGTGACTTATCAGGCTTTAGAGTCTGAAGGAAGTCCTGGAATCCTGGCACGGGCCTTGTGGAGGTTGTGAAAGACAAAGTCCCATGGAATGTTTTTGCACAGAAGCCCTCATTTTCTGTAGCTCTGGTGATATCCCATTGAGGTGGTGTGATCCAAATCTTCCCTATATGGGATTTATAGATAAATTCAGCAATATTTAAAATGATGGCTAGTGTTACCAGAGACTGAGAGTCCCCACTGACAATAACAACATTGGCTGTCGTTGATAAAAGTGTAGGGCGTATACTTAATATATTTTTTAAGTATGTACTTTGAGTGGAATACACATTAAAATCCTTGGGACTGTCAGTCCTTTCTAAGAAGGCAACACAAATGCTATTCTGGGCAAGCAATGGTGTCAACATTTGCAGGAAGCCTTCTCCACTATCATCCTCTGAAACAATGAGGCCAATCCATGTCCATTGAAAATGCATCAGTAGCTGGACTATTCCAGTGTGTAGAGTACCTTCCCTTATTGCCATCCAGTATATAAAAGGAAAATTATTTCTTGTGACTGGCATCTCATATGCTCCATAGGTAAGCTAACAGGGGGAAACATGGCTCATATCAGGTTTGAGAATTAACCACTGTTTTCCAAACCAAAGTGTTTACTACAATCCAGATTTTTGCTTATCAGTGATACTCTGAGTATACTGAACAATGTATCTTTGAAGACATTCCCATCAATAAATTATAGTAAGTTTGCAATCCTATGCACACTTATGCCTGGAATTTATAGTAAGTCTGCAACACTATACTAGCTTTCCTGGGAGTAAGCCCCATTGAACACAGTGAGACTTGTAGACATGCTTAGGGTTGTGCTCTCAATGTGTTACAACACATTTCTTTTCACCATGTCCACAAGCCATCACTTAAAGTCCTGAAATGGATAATGTATTTGATTCAGACCAAGCTATTGTTTTGCCGAGCTTCAAGTTTCAATTTTTTGAAAGATTAAAATCACCTCTATGGTTTGTATCCCCAGAATATGAGACATGACTAAATAGTATTAAATCAGTGCGACAAGATTGGTGCGCTTAAGAACAGTTTATATAATGTGCTGTATTTATGAGACATTTTCTTGATACAAACCTGAGTTTTATACACTGAAAGACATATTTTGTGCAGGAGGTCTAGCTCAGCTACTGCCATGCCTGCCTGAAGATCTGGGGACACCAGTACAAAACAACCAGAAGTATCCGAGAGTTATTGACACGCTGATAACGAGTTGACCATCGGTGACAGAGAAGAGTTGCGGTCAAGTTGCATGGGAGACGAAGCAGCCAGAGGAAGGCCAGACTGGGAGGCAATTCTATTGTAAAAATCTCTTTGGGGGTTTAGAAAACCTTGGTATGAAAACTGCCTTGATTTAAAGTCTGAGGAGAAATCTGATGACCAAGAAAGGTGGCATATAAATACCAGTATTTTTATTATTATTATTATTATTATTATTATTATTATTATTATTATTATTATTATTATTATTATTATTATTATTAAGTGCTGAAGGTCTCTCTGCCCACATCTGGGTTGCTGGTCATTCATTTTATGTCCTCCTATACAACTGAGATCTCAAGGACCTCCTCAAATGGTTACTTTTTTAAAATAAGCAATTTACTTATTTCATTGCATTGCCCCTTTGCAATTCTTTTCAAGCTAAAAAAAGGGCATTCACTGATAAAGTCCCAAATAATAGATAATGAGTGAGGAGCAGTTTTATGCCACCCATTCATGCATCTGAATGGACATACCTGTGGAAACTTGTAGTGGCTAAGAATGTTGGCCATTTGGATGACATGTTCTACCATGAATCCCCCAATGACAGACAAGACATCACCTTTCTTATCACACTTGTAATTGGGTACACTCCTTTGCCTTTTGAAGAGTAGGCACAGGATGGACTTATATATGTCCATTCCTTCAAAAAAGTTGTCGTAGATTTTAAAACCCAGGGTCATGTTGGGCAAGAGGTTGGGATTCCTGTTGATTTCATGAATGGCAAAAATGAAGGCCAGGGCATGTTGATAATGTTTGAACTCTGTTCTGCAATTAGATTGACATTGAGGCAGAGATAACGTCTATCACATTGTCACATGCACCACAAATACATATAAAGCAGTACCACCCACAGTGGCATTTCCATGAGCACTGTTTTGCTACAGCATTGTTCATCCTGGGCATGACTGACAGCTATTGTGAATGTAAGCGATCAATCAGTGTCAGGTTCTTGCCCCATCAAGATCAAAGTTGTTGTTTTTTTTAGTGCTGGTTCACATGGCACTCACATGGCACTCAATCACTTGAGGGACAATGACCCCTGTAGTATTCTACACCAAAAAACTCATCACTAGTACAATGAGAAAAGGAAGCTGAATTAAAGAGGGTTAAGGAAGAGGGGAGCTGGAATGAAGTTGACCAGGACAAAAATGATTAGGTAAGGGAACACTTCTTCTTTTGCCATGAAGCAAGTCTTAGCTGCCCCAATCATAGATCTGCAATGGATCTACTCAGACCTGCAGCAATGATTTTGCTTGTGCAAGTCCCAGTGGATATGTGTGAGTTGTTGGTGGCCAGGAAGGGAGACCAAATGTCAGTGAAGCTGGTTCCAACAATAGCCATTCCCTTTCCGGCCATGGCACACCCCTATCCCCACCCTGTTCTTTCCAACAAGCTGCACCTGTTGAAATTCCACCACAGTGCAGTCATTTGTTCCCTAGTCTTCATATTTCAAATAGCATGATGGGTACCAAACAAGAAATAACTTACAAGAATGTGTTTGTCTTCATTGCTGGTAGTCTCTGAAAATTGATTGCAGAGTGTACAGGACGTATAAGAGAGAGGACCCCACCAATGACAGCATCTCCTAGCCTAGTATCCCCATAGCTTTCTTCAAATTCACATTCACTGGGCACATCCTCCCAACAGGCAAGAGAAGGGAGAAACAGCAGCAAGAAGAGCAAAAACAACCACTGGGCTGCAAATGCATGTCTAACCCAGCTGCATCGGAACTTCTGCATCCTGAACTACAGTTCCAGCCACAATGAAATCTCTATGGCAGGTGCCTTGCTAGAGCCTCACTCTGGAGCCACATGGAAGCAGCATGTGTGGTCACAGAGTTTCCTCCTGAAATGTTTGGCCGGTGAGGTGAGCTAAAGAAGAGATGCCTGATCAATCTCTGTTCCACCATTGAGCACCGACACAGTTCAGAATAAATCCATCTCCTTTTGAAATATGGATGTATTTCTTACTGATTACCCAAGGAAGGAAATTACAGTACTGGATAATTACAGAGTACCTAAACACCTCCCTGATCGTCCTTGTGAAATGAATAACATACATGTTTATGAAGATCAAACGTTTATGTTTATCTTCATGTTTATGAAGATCAAATTTAATTCCAGTCATCCATCGATATATCTAAAAAATTTTGCCTAACGCACCATTGCATCTTTAACTATCTCATCTTCCATTCTTATCTCCAGAAAATTGTACATTTTTCTTATATATTTCCCCTCATCAATCAAAAATATTTTATCAAAACTTACATCTTCTTCATATAGACCTATTTTTTGGTCTTCATAAGAACATAAAAACATAAGAACAGCCCCATTGGATCAGGCCATAGGCTCATCTAGTCCAGCTTCCTGTATCTCACAGCGGCCCACCAAATGCCCCAGGGAGCACACCAGATAACAAGAGACCTCATCCTGGTGCCCTCCCTTGCATCTGGCATTCTGACATAACCCATTTCTAAAACCAGGAGGTTGCACATACACATCATGGCTTGTACCCCGTAATGGATTTTTCCTCCAGAAACTTGTCCAATCCCCTTTTAAAGGTATCTAGGCCAGACGCCAGCACCACATCCTGTGGCAAGGAGTTCCACAGACCGACCACACGCTGAGTAAATAAATATTTTCTTTTGTCTGTCCTAACCCGCCCAACACTCAATTTTAGTGGATGTCCCCTGGTTCTGGTATTATGTGAGAGTGTAAAGAGCATCTCCCTACCCACTGTGTCCATCCCCTGCATAATTTTGTATGTCTCAATCATGTCCCCCCTCAGGCGTCTCTTTTCTAGACTGAAGAGGCCCAAACGCCATAGCCTTTCCTCATAAGGAAGGTGCCCCAGCCCAGTAATCATCGTAGTCACTCTCTTTTGCACCTTTTCCATTTCCACTATGTCTTTTTTGAGATGCGGCAACCAGAACCAGACACAATACTCCAGGTGTGGTCTTACCATAGATTTGTACAATGGCATTATAATATTAGCCGTTTTGTTCTCAATACCCTTCCTAATGATCCCAAGCATAGAATTGGCCTTCTTCACTGCCGCCGCACATTGGGTCGACACTTTCATCGACCTGTCCACCACCACCCCAAGATCTCTCTCCTGATCTGTCACAGACAGCTCAGAACCCATCAGCCTATATCTAAAGTTTTGATTTTTTGCCCCAATGTGCATGACTTTACACTTACTGACATTGAAGCGCATCTGCCATTTTGCTGCCCATTCTGCCAGTCTGGAGAGATCTTTCTGGAGCTCCTCACAATCACTTCCGGTCTTTACCACTCGGAAAAGTTTGGAGTCGTCTGCAAACTTAGCCACTTCACTGCTCAACCCTGTCTCCAGGTCATTTATGAAGAGGTTGAAAAGCACTGGTCCCAGGACAGATACTTGGGGCACACCGCTTTTCACCTCTCTCCATTGTGAAAATTGCCCATTGACACCCACTCTCTGCTTCCTGGCCTCCAACCAGTTCTCAATCCATGAGAGCACCTGTCCTCTAATTCCCTGACTGTGGAGTTTTTTCAATAGCCTTTGGTGAGGAACCGTGTCGAACGCCTTCTGAAAGTCCAGATATATAATGTCCACGGGTTCTCCCACATCCACATGCCTGTTGACCTTTTCAAAGAATTCTATAAGGTTTGTGAGGCAAGACTTACCCTTACAGAAGCCATGCTGACTCTCCCTCAGCAAGGCCTGTTCGTCTATGTGTTTTGAGATCCTATCTTTGATGAGGCATTCCACCATCTTACCTGGTATGGATGTTAGGCTGACCGGCCTATAGTTTCCCGGGTCCCCCCTCTTTCCCTTTTTAAAGATAGGCGTGACATTTGCTATCCTCCAATCTTCTGGCATCATGGCCGTTTTGAGGGACAAGTTGCATACCTTAGTCAAGAGATCTGCAACTTCATTCTTCAATTCCTTAATAACTCTTGGGTGGATGCCATCAGGGCCCGGTGACTTATTGATCATTAATTTATCAATGAGGTCTGAAACATCTTCTCTTTTAACCTCTATCTGACTTAACTCCTCGGTCTTCTCTTAATCTTGTTCTTATTTGCATTTCATTCCACCAGTCCAGCTTTATTCCTTTCTCTTCTAACTCAGACTTACTTAAAATCTTTATTATTCAGCAACTCGCTATATGCTTTATTTTGATCTTTTTTAATTCAGTTCGGATTGGTTGCTATTTCAAGACGTTTTATCCATCTGGGTAGTTTAGAATATATCTTATATTTTATCTGATCCCATATCCAAATTACAGATCTTCTTAAAATGTGCTGTTTAAAATATCCATGCTGTTTAACTTTATCATAAAACAGGAACGTGTGCCAGCCTATTTGTAAATCATGTGCTGCTAATGTTAAAATTTTTGAGTTTAGTATGAGTCCCCAATTTTTTATCCAGTTTAAGGCTGCTGCTTAATTGTATAATTCCCAGTCTGGTAATCCAAATCCTGCTCTTTTTTTTTATCCTCTTGCAGTAATTTCAGTCTTATTCTCGATTTTTTGCCTTGCCAGACAAATTTTGTAGCAATTTTATTCAATTCTTTGAAAAAAGTTCTCTTCAAAATAATCGGAATAGTCTGGAAAAAAAACATTAATTTGGGCAATATTTTCATTTTCAATAAAGCTATTCTTCCCATTCGTTGCAGTTTGTTATATTTCTCCAAATCTTTTTTTACTTCTTTCATTAATTTAATATAGTTGTCTTCCATTAATGTACTTGTCTTTTTTGTAATTATAATTCCTAGATATTTTACTTTGTTTGTTATCTGTAATTCAAATTCTTTTAATCATTCTATATCATTGTCTTTTATATTTTTAAGTATCATTTTGGTCTTCTGGTAATTTATTTTTAAGCCTGCTACTTCTCCATATTTTTTTTAAGTCTTCTATCATAAATTCCATGGAATTTGGAGTGGATCTTCCAGAATAAATACCAAATCATCCGCAAACGCTTGTAGTTTATATTCTTCACTTTTAATTTTAAGTGGTTTCACCCTGTCATCTTCTCTTATTACATTGTTCAATATTTCTAATGTCAAAATAAACAACAATGGTGAAAGTGGACAACTTTGTCTTACTCCTGGTTGAATGTTAATCTCTCTCGTCAATTCTCCATTTACTCTTATGCTTGCTTTTTGGTCCAAATATATTCCTTGAGTCATCCTGATAAATTTTGGACCAAAATCTAATTCTTGAAGACAATTAATCATAAAGTCTCAATGTAAATTGTCAAAAGCTTTCTCAGCATCTAGGAACACTAGAGCTAATTTCTCATCTGGATGTGCTTCAAAAAAATTCCAATACATTGGGGGGTGGAGCTAACTCTCAGCGAAGTTGCAATGAACTTTGGGGGCTCCCGAAGAGACTGCGAAATAGATGTGTTTTCATGTGCCTAAACAACTATGGCACGCTTTGGTGCCAGGAAGACGATACGAAGAGCTGAGAGCTTGAACGGGGGGGGGGGGGTCTTTAGAAACAGGCAATTTCAAGGATTTCTCTCTGTTTTGCTCTGTGCTGAATCATATCTATCCCGGGCGCCATCTTGGAGAAGCTCGGAAAGCTGAGAATTCGCCCTCCCACGGCCTAGATACAACAATATCGTAGCGAAAAAAGTTATTAAGAGTGAGTGAACTTGGCTCGTTAAAAAGTTATGCCGAGAACTGTAAGTAAGAAGTCTGGAGGAGGAGGAGATTTCAAGATTATTCATGCTGGCCGCTAGTCACCCGGGGGGGGATAGGTGAATTGGTATTTCCCCTGCTGGAGTAAGTACAAGATTATTATTTTTTAATGGTATGTACCAAAGAGAAATAAATAAGTAATCTTCAACAAAGGAATAAAGTCTACTTTCATTTTCCCAGCAAAAAGCCTTGATTTAAGCCTGGTCACTGCTACTTTCGGTTTCTCAGCAAGAGGCTTGAATTATTTTTTTTTGTCATTTAAAGGCATACTAACCTAATTTGAGTGTGTTGATTTGACTGACTTTTTTTGGATATAAAAATTGGAAAGTAGCCCTGGATACAAAATTGGAGAGTAGCCCTGCAGGAAGTGGTTTGAGTTGATGTTGATAAAAATGGCTTTTGAAAATTTAAAAGATGTTCGTGGAAGCCAGGCCTTGTTGGTGGATTTTGTGATGGATTTTAGAAGAGAAATGGAGCAACAGGTCAGAGAACTGTCTGAACAAATTGGGCAAATAAGCTCCTCCCTTGTAAACTTGCAGGAACAGATTATAAACAATAGAGAAGAAAAAAGAATGGATCACATGGTGAAGTTAAAGAAGTGGAGTATTTTGAAATGGGACATGAGACGGAAGAAGCAATTGTCATAATAACTAAGAACCTTAAGGAAGAAAAAAGAGGAAATGTTCAGAGAGCAAGCTGTCTCAAGAAGAGGAAGAATTTATGGATTGAATTCAAGAATAACAGAATGAAAAAGAAGAAAGAAAAACAGAGGGGGGCCAAGAAATTCAACAGACCTAAGAAGAAAAAGAAGAAGTGGAAGAACCAGTCAGAGGACTAAGAGGGAACACCAATAAGATAGAGTACAAAGTAAGCAATAAGAAGTAGGTCAAAATGGTTGAACAATAAGTAGAATTTTTTTAAATCATATTAAATCAAAATAGATGTAAATGAAAATTTGAAATATAAACATTGTGGAAATTAAGTGGTATTCAGATAAATATTTTATTAATTATATTAAATTAAAGTGGATGAAAAGGGAATTTGGACTATAAGTATTGTGAAAATTAAAGTGGTAAACATATGAATTAAATTAGATGGAACTGCAAATTTGGAATATAAGTATTGTGTAAACCAAAGTGGTATTAAGATAAATAAAAGGGTTATTTTTTTAAAAGAGAAGGTAAATAGAATAAATTATAGATGTCAATTTATTTTGGAGAAAATATTAAACCTGTATTTTGGGTTAATAAATATGTGGTGGATAAGTGAAGTATAATACCATTGTAATTGGAGATATTTGTTTTTAGATGTGATATTAGAAATTAAAAATCAGATAAGAGATTTTATTTTAGAGGTTAGTTTAGTGGTAAGAAGAGTCTATAAGTAAAAATTTGAAGCCTTTTTTGATTGGATAGTTATGGAAAATGATATATAATATGTTATAAGAGATATTGAAGGGGGTAATACCATTGTAATCGGAGGCTTCTTTTTTAGATGTGATATTAGAAATTAAGAATTAGATAAGAAAGATTTTATTTTAGAGACTAGTTTAGTGGTAAGAAGAGTGTATAAGTAAAAATTTGAAGTTTTTTTTAATGATGGGATAGATAAGGTTAGAGGAAAAATATGGAATGTTAAAGTATTAACCAGTTGGGTTAATTAATATGATAACTTTTGTATTGATAATTAATTTCGTTTGGATTAATGTTTGTTGTAATCGATGGCCACCACCCTTGTGTGTAACCTATGTAGTCCTAGCCCTAAGTCTATCCAATTTTCCTTACCTGTATCCATAATAAATAAATAAAGCATTAAAAAAAAATTCCAATATATTTATTATAATTCTCAAATTGTTTTTCAATTGTCTTTTTGTAAAAAAAAACCAGTTTGATCTTCTTTAATTATTTGTTTTAATACCTTTTTCAATCTTGTAGCTAAAATTTTATAGTCTGTATTTAAAAGCGAAATGGGTCTATAGTTTTTAATTTCTTTTTCATCCACGTCTGATTTATGTATCAAAGTAATTGTTCCTTCCTTCCATGAATTTGGCCTTTCTCCGGTCTCCCATATGTCATCAATCACTTTTTTAAATGGTAACAACAATACTTCTTCAATTTTCTTATAATATTCAGCTGGTAATCCATCAGGACCTGGCATTTTTTGGAGTTTTTGTCTTTTAATCTCTGCTGTAATTTCACTTATATTAATTGTATTTTCCAATAAATTCTTTTGATCATCTAAAATTTTCATGCTGTTGTTTTTCTTCAGATATACTGTTTGTTTCTGATGTTCTATATTTTTTCTCCCGTATAATACCTGATAAAATTGTTCAATAATTGTTTTTTTAATTTCTAATTCTGTTTCCTCTTTTCTAGTCAAATCTTTCAATGTCTTAATATGACTACTGCATGTGACCCTCCTCCCTCATGCCACTTCTGTCTGTGCACTCACAGTTTGTTCCACCTCCTCCCACTTTCTTTACAGATATGATGGGGACATCAGGGAGTATCAAATGAGAACTCCAACATACACACACACACCCTGACAGCAGCTCTGTTTATGTCCACAGAGCCACAGCCGACCTTTTTGCCAAAAAACTTGGGACTGGAGTCTTTTAAAGTCCCCAAAATGCTCTCGCCAACTCAGAAGGTCTGCTTGTTAGCAGCGGCGTAGCTAGTGAGGAGCATGGGGGTGGTCCACCCCAAGTACCAGCCTTGGGGGGTGACACCACATATGACCTGTGAGGGGTGCCCCTAAAGGGGGGTCTTTTGGGGTCACCCGACAGCGTGCCAAGTGCCAACTTGGGACCCCTGAGTAGGGTGTCAAACTCCCTGGGGTTCCTTGCTGGGGAAGCCTCAGACCAGGCCAGGGGGAGGTGGTTCAAGACATCCTTGTCCTCCACCCTGGAGGCAGGACCTAAGACCCTTGGTCTTCAGGAAGGGACACCTGTCTTCCCTCTCCAGAACTGCCTGTCATCACAGGCTACCCTGCTTTAATCCTCCCCAGCCACACCCTCGGCTCCTCCCCTTCCTCCCTCTCTAGGCTGAAAGGGGCCCTGACCCTAGCCTGCTTCCCTCCTCTTTGGTGGTTAAGGGTGACCCTGCCCTGTTCACTGCTCTGGTCAGGTGAGCTCTGGGTGGGTAGTCTCTCGAACCAGCTGCACTGTGTCTTGCCTGCTTAACTGCAGAGGCAGTGGTGGATCTTCGGCTCAGCAGTTCTGCTTCTGGCCTACAGCCAGGTAAGTCAGGGGTCAGACAAGGGCTCGACCCCTGACATGACCCAACATCGTTAACGTTGCAGAGGTTAGGAATATCCCCATCATGCTACATACCGTTGGATGCCGAATTTCTATCTGAATGCAGTGGAAAAAAAGCAGGGTAAGATATCTTCTTTCCATCAAATGTAATGGACAAAAAACAGGAAACCGAAAAATGCATGGAGCCCTATGGAAAGTGAAATTGATCCATATTGCACGTTTACTCATGAGTAGGCGAACCTGCCTTAGTTCTTTCAAAAGGGTAGACTTAGAGGAATCCAAAGACACCGGAATGGTTCCTATCCATTGAAAGCAACCCCAAAAAAACACCTAAGAAGGAAGTCCCTCCCTTCAAGCAAAGGAAAGTATTGAGCCCTATCGAAAGTGTAAGTAACTCACATGTCATGTTTACTCACAAGTAAGCAACTGTGCCTTGGCTGCTGGTCAAGTCATGGAAAGGGGAATGCAAGGCTAGCTACATGGTCCCAATGCGATGAAAGTGGAGCTCAACAAATGCTCCAAAAGGCAGCAACCCCCCCCCCCCAAGAATAGAACAGAGTCGTCAGTTGGTAAGGTCAATTTTTCATTGTTTTTAGACTTGTAAAGCCGGGTGGGTCCTGATAGTGATATGCTTGAAATATAAAAACTTACACTGAACTGGACACTGGGGAGGGCTGGAAATCTCACTATTTTTTTTTTTTTGGGGGGGGGTGTTATAGCAGGTAGGCTACAGAGAAAATTCCCTTGGTGAAACAGGGCTGGCTTCCCCTTATTTAATTATTTATTTTTCTTTATTTTATTTTTTTAATTATTTATTTTACTTTGCTAGATGATGCCACTTCCAGTCATGACATCACTTCCAGTGGGTCCTGGGCAAACTGTCATTCTAAAAAGTGGGTCCCAGTGTTAAAAGTTTGAGAACTACTGCCTTAACTGAAAACAGTTCAATGAGACATCCTTGGGGGGTGGAAAGTGGGTGGCATCCTAGAGACCCAAATTCTAGAAATCATGACTTATCGGAATAATGCCATCATGTTAAATACTATTTGATGCAGAATTTCATGCGTTGTTTGTGGGAAAATATTCACTGCTTTATTTTCTGGCCATTATTATTATTCATTTCATGTCATGACCATTACTATCTCTCAGTCTCACCTACCTCACAGGGTTGTGAGGACAAAATAAGGAGAGGAACCTTGCACACCACCCTGAGCTGCTTAGAGGAAAAGTGGTATAAAAATAGGAAGGAAGGAAGGAAGGAAGGAAGGAAGGAAGGAAGGAATGATGTTTTATGGGGTGACAAAAATTTATGGGCCCTGGATGTCAAATGACCTAACTACACCACTGCTTGTTAGGGTTCCTTTTTGTGTCAGGTTAAAGGGGGTGGAGACATAACTTGACTCAAGTCAAGCTGTGCTTGACTTGCCCATCTCTGCATTTGAACACCTTATTGGTTGCCTGCTGAGTATAGTAAATCCACTTTTTGTTACATAAGGCAGTTGTGTTCTCTTTATTAGATTAATTGGCCATAATAGATGACAGAATACAGATAATTCAACATTGTTTGTTTCATTACATTCTTCATGAAATTATTATTCCAATGATATATAACATTATGGTATTATTCATAAATACACATTTTCCCAAAGCTTTCCAAAATCTTGGCCACTAGTGGTGCCATGCCCCTGAGGGTGTCATCTGGTCTGGTACACACCTTCCACACACACACCCCTGTGATGCCACTGAAGGTATATCCAGATCTTTCTCTTTCTGACCCAGCGACCCCACCAGTGCAGCAGAGTTGGGTGCATATTCTGATCTGATGCACCAGCCTAGAGCTCATTATGACTAAGTGGCCGGGAACTAGGTGATGAAAGTTGGAAGAAAAGGACCAGTTATAAGGAACATGACTGAAAAGCAGTGCTTCATAATGCTCAGAAGATGTTGGGTTATTGCATCATGACCAGAAATATCCATGACTGGAAGAAAAAAAAAGTAGATACTGCATACAAATTTCCATTAGTCAATTAGGGTATAAAGGTCCCTACTTGGAAAAAGTGTTCCTCTTGTGAAGGAAGGACATTGATCTCATGAATGGAAAAAAGGAAGGCCAGGACATGCTGAGAATGTTTGCAATCTATTCTGCAATTAGATTGACACTGAGGCAGAGATAAGGTCTAGCACATTGTCATGTGCACCACATATACAGCAGAACCACCCAGAATAGCATTTCCTTGAGCGCTATTTTGCTACAGTGTTGTTCATCCTGGGCTTGACTGCCAGCTATTGTCAATTCAAGCAGTGTACTCTTTCCAATCAGTGTCAGGTTCTTGTCTCATCAAGAGCAATGTCTTTTTTAGTGCTGCTTCACACTGCACTCAATTATAGGGGGAAATGACCCCTGCGCTATTGGATATATGCTTGTACACTGAAAAACATATCCCTAGTGTAATGAAAAAAGGAATCAAAACTAAAGAGGTGTAAGGAAGAGGGGTGCAGGAATGGCGCTGTTCATCTGATCAGGACAAAATAATTAGGTGACGGAACACTTCCTCCTTTCCCCCAAAGCAAGTCTTAGCTGCCCCAGTCATAGATCCCCAATGGATCTACTCAGACCTGTGCCAGTGATTTTGCCGGTGCAAGTCCAAGTGGATATGTTTAGGTAGCTTGTAACCAGGAAGGGAGATAGGATATCAATGAAGCTGTTTCCAACAATAGCCACTCTGTTCCCAGCCGTGGCACACCCCGATCCCTACCCTTTTCTTCCCAACAAGCTGCACCTGTTGAAATTCCACCCTTTTTTTAAGGGTTAAACAAGCTGCTAATGGGGGGGGGATAGCACTCCTACCCAGTCACCATTATAACCAAATTCCTTGGCATTTATAAATCAGGCTGCAGCCTCTAGGGCCTCTAAAAAGTTTGCAAACCACTGAAATATTGTATAGTGGTGAGATCAGGAGTAGAAAGCAAAGTCCTAAGGAACTGCGGCCACATCCTCAAACTTTTGCTCCATTTGCCACATCCTCCAACTGCTGTTTGACATAAAAAAAGAAGGCAAAGCAGCCATCCCATGCTCTGAATTTAATGTTATATATTATTTACTCTGGCACTGACTCGGGCCTGGGGCCACTAACTGGGAAACGAGTCCCCACGCAGGCAGGCTCAAGTCTGTCTCTGTCCGGCTCTGCTTGCTTCCTTTTTTTGAGGTGTGAAAGACATTGAGGGGCCATCATTCAGAGCGGGCAAGCAGCAGGGCATTTCCAGCCGGGAGGCAGGGAAGACTGAATGTTTTGGTTTTGTATTGAGAAGGAGGTGGGGGAGGGGGAGGCAGGTGGGCTCTCTTGTCCATCTCTAAAGGAACCAGTGATAATTGGAAGGTTTTTTCTCTGGACAAGTGAGGGAAGAAGGCGGTGGGGGTGGTGGTGGTGATAGAGGGCAATACAGAATGAAGGGTAATATGCCATTAGGGCAAATCATTAGGGCAAATGCTTAAAAGCTTAATAGGTTAAAAGCCACCCCATCTTCTTTAGCAGGGGTGTCCAAAGTTTTTGGCAGGAGGGCCACATCATCTCCCTGACACTGTGTCAGGGGCCGGGGGAAAAAAAATATTAATTTACATTTAAAATTTGAATACGTTTACATAAATGAATATATTGGAGATGGAACTTATATGAATGAATGAAGGTCTTGCAATAGCTCAAGAGGCCTTGCACAAAGCATCACAGAGGTGAAACAGCAAGCAGAGGAGGAAGCCCTCAGTCCACAGCTCACGCGAGTGGTTAAACAGTCGCACTCACGCTGAGAGCAGTTGTGTCAGACCAGTGCGGGCTGCAACAAATCTCTGGAGGGCCAGGGGCTCATTGGAGACTGGGGGCTCCCTGAGGACCACATTGAGAGGCCTCGAGGGCCGCATGAGGCCCCAGGGTCAGGGTTTGGGCACCCCTGTTCTTTAGGGAAAAGGCTTAGAAATTGCAAACTGGCTGTTCTGCTGAACTGGGAAGCTCTGCTAACATTGGCAGCTCTGCTAAACGTCAAGGTTGCTTCTTGGCAAGAAATGAATTTTAGACAAAGACAAAGCCTATTCCCTTTGAAAGTGTGGAGAAGGCAAGTAGATAAGAGGAAGAAACAGAATGCTAGGGAGGCTTCTGCCTTTTCGGCTCCCTGTTTGAATGGCAAAACAGATAACAATGAGCAGAAGAATGCCCATCTTAGCAAAACAAGTTGCAGTTTTAAAATTATTATTCTTTCATGCTTTTTAGAGCAAAGGACAGTGTCACATGCCTTACATTAAAACACTGGAAGAATGATTTCAGAACACAGAAGTGCCAAAGAAATCACCATGTTTGCCTGTTAGTTATCCTTCCAAGCCTTTGAATTAGTCTCTGCCCTTAAAGTATAACCAACACATATCTAGAAATACGTTAGCTCTCAGAGTAAATTTTAATCGCCTGGTTTCATTAAAGGTTTGATTAAAACATAGAAACACATAGGATAGTAAAAGCCATTTCAAGCTAAAATCATAGTTAGCCTCACAGAGAAGCAGCTTAGTAAGCAGTTTTGCTGGGTTCACAGACATGGGAATTTGGGCAAAGAAAGTTGCATCTCAAAGATAGAGTTCTTTCTTGGCAGCAATATGCGAGCAAGCCAAGATGTCACAATGCTGGGAAAACACACATATTTGCAACATTGTCGTACAGAAAGGTTTTGGTATTATCAGTTGGCAGGCTGAAACAGGTTTTTTTAACTAGAAACATGCAGAAACGGTTCAGAAAAGAATACAATTATACTAGATAAGCAAAACCTTCATGAGGAAGCCTCTATTGAGCTGCAATTGATATGAAGAACATGTAATGTGTTTAAAAGTAAATGAGAAATGGATTTCTCATTTAAAAGAAATCCTTTACACCAGGGGTGCCCAAACTCTGGCCCGGGGGCCACTTGCGGCCCTCAGAGGCTCCCAATCAGGCCCTCAGGGGAGCCCCCAGTCTCCAATGAGCCTCTGGCCCTCCAGAGACTTGCTGGAGCCCATGCTGGTCCGACGCAACTGTTCTCAGCAAGAGGATGACTGTTTGACTTCTAACCTGAGCGGTGAGACGAGGGCTCCCTCTACTACTTGCTGTTTCAAATCTGTGATTCAGCAGTGGCAGTGAAGGAAAGGCTGGCCTTGCTTTGTGCAAGGCTTTTTATAGGCCTTGAGCTACTGCAAGACCATCTTTCATTCATATAACTTCCATCTCTAATATATTCATTTATGTAAATTTATTCAAATTTTAAATGGTAAATTAATTCTTTTTTTTTCTGGCCCCCGACACAGTGTCAGAGAGATGATGTGGCCCTCCTGCCAAAACATTTGGACACCCCTGCTTTACACAATGAGAGTTTGGCTTGTTTATGTTAAAATATATGAAAGGTATATAGATCCCTTAAATGTACTCAAAGTAACAGGTCACAAATAGAATTAAGGCATAGAGTAAAAGCAAGTTCAAAGGACCTTGCTTAACAAAGGTTGGCAGAGAGCCCCACAGAGTTTTGCTGAGAACAGGAGAAGGAATGTGGGAAGAGATAAAGCAGGTGGCTCAAAACAAGGTTATCTTAATCAGGAAAGAGATGCATGCCAAGAAATAAGGTCTGAAGACTTGCCAAAAGGCCAGTTCTGAATAAAATTAAGGTTAGAGTGCACTCTACTGGTTCTTGAAAACTCTGTATTTCATATGTTTAAATGTATAATTTTGCCTTATTTGGAACCTGTAACTTGAAGCTCACCAATCAAATGTCTCTAGAGCTATCTACAGCCTATGAAGAGTTAGCCCCATCTATGATGTCAAACTTCAGCCAATGGGAAGTTCAAATCTTCAAACAAAGGACCCAAAATGTTATAAAGGGGTCTGGCTAAGATTGACACAGGCTCTCAATGCTTTGGACAGGAGTCCCTTGAGACGCCCCTTGCTGGCAACATAATAAAAACTTGCAGACAATCACCCTGACTACTGAGTCTTGCTTTTGAACCTTGCAACACCTTGCAACAGTGGTGCTAATTCACAGCCATCCAGGAGTCATGGCATGGTTTCAGCAGGCTCAGTGAATGACTGGTCACAATGAAACTACATATGAGTAGAGCTGCAAAGGAGTGGGTCATACTGGTAAGCCTGCCCACTACTGCATGTGACCCTGCTCCCTCATGCCACTTCTGTCTGTACACTCACAGTTTGTTCCACCTCCTCCCACTTTCTTTACAGATATGATGGGGACATCAGGGAGTATTAAATGAGAACTCCAACATACACATAAACACACACCCTGGCAGCAGCTCCGGTTTTGTGCACAGAGCTGCAGTTGCCTTCCTTACCTAAAAACTCAGCACTTGAGTCTTTTAGAGTCCCCACAATGCTCTGGGCAACTCGGAAAGTCCACTTGTTAGGGCTTGTTTTCAAAATCAAGTTAAAGGGGGCAGAGACTCATGACTTGACTCAAGTCAATCTGTGTTGGATTTGCCCATCTCTGCATATGAACACCTTAATGGTTGCCTGCTGTGTCACACTAACACCTAATTGGCTCTTGGAACTATCAGTCTCATTGGTCAGTTCTGAGTTTAGTAAATCCACTTTTTGTTACATAAAGCTGTTGTGTTTTCTTTTTTCAGGTTAATTGGCCTTAATGTATGATAGAATGCAGATAATTCAACATGGTTTGTTTCATTATGTTCTGCATGAAATTACTATTCCAATGATATACAACATTATGCTATTATTCATAAATACAGATTTTCCCACCCAAAGCTTTCCAAAGTCTCAGCCACAAGTGCCATCCTTGAAAAAAAATAAAATATAGCATGGAAATTTCCAATAGAGTACAGAAACCTTTACTGGCATATTAGAATAAAATAAAATACATCCATATACAATGTACAATTCAGAAACAGATCATGCAATTAATCATGAGGGGTTACACTCCCCATTACTACAAGTAAAACTACAGCATCTCATTAAAAACTTTAAGAAGACCCCCATGACCTCTGTTATAGTGGGGTCCATAGATGATAACAAATTTCTCAGTTGGATGACATCAGGGTATATGGCCCCTTTGCTCCAAAAGAAGGAGAGATATTGGTTACGCAAAGTCTAATATAATGGACAATGTAGGACCACATGCGTAAGAGACTCAACTGTGCCCCACCCACAATTACAGAGATGTTCACTATAGTGGATGCTGTTGTATCTTCCATACGGCACAGCTGATGGAAATGAATTGCATCTAACCAATGTGAACGCTCTATGCTCATAAGGACACAGTAACAAAGTTAAATATGATGGCATAACACCTGCTTTCGTTAAAATCTTAAAATTCTGTGGGGAACAAACTTGACTCACTGCGCTGTAAAGAAGTTGGGTGTGGATGTCCAAAAATCTCCTTTTAATTAAGTGATTTGCCAATTTAAAGGGCAGTACATCCAGCACCTCTACATCAATGTCAATTGTCCTGATCTTATGAAGAACCCCTGTAGATCCCACCGGGGTAAGCAAATCCTGTAAGATCTCAGATAAAAGGCTATTCTGACTAGACATGTAATAAACTCTTAGCCAAAACTTAAAAGTCCTCAACCAAGCCCAATTATTGTTCCGTCTGTAAACAAAGGTAACACATTTGGGTAGATGCAAGACTTTCCTCAGAAAAACAGATTGAGTTTGTTCTAAGAAACAATTCATCTCCTTAATCCAGATTGGAGCACCGTACAAGATCTGGGGGGTAATTTTGGCATTGAGTACCTTCAGAGATGCAGAGACATAAGCACCCCCTCTAGAAACGTGGAAACGTAAAACATTCCACTCCATCGCACCAGCAAGATTCACCCTGATTTTACAGTGTCTGGTCCAAGTAAGATTGTACGAAAAGTGAATGCCAAGATACTTATAGCATTTTACCTGCTCAATCTGCCTTCCTCTGAAAGGCCAGGAATATTTCCTCCAAGTATCACTAAAGATCATAATTTCAGTTTTATCAAAACTAAAGGAAAGTTTGTTTGATGTAAGGTAACCTACACATTTAAGAACCAAAAGTTTTAAACCAAGACATGATTGAGATAGCAGGACCGCATCGTCAGCATACAACAGTAAAGGGACTCGATGCGAGCCCAGCAGAGGCAGATGTCCCTCAATTTCACCCAGACAAGAGGCCATTTGAAAGGAGATTGTAAAGAATAGTTATGTCAAGGGTTCATCCCCGGACTGCTAGGTAATTTACTGGCTGAATAGTAGCAGGCCTGAAGCCTTGGCCAGACTGAGCCAGCACAGCACCCTGGGAACTAAGCTGATGCAATATCGGGTGATGTACACCAGGTGACATTCCCTGTGTGTGTGTGTGTGTGTGTGTGTGGCAGCACATGCCAAGTCAGCATGACTATGCAGTATTTCCCTCATGCTGATTGGCTGTCACCAGTATAAGTTCCTGCAGGGGCTAGCAAAGGTGTGGGAGATGCAGAGTGGATTTTGTGCCGAAGGCTACGCCAGTGAGATCAGTGATTCGTGTACCATTTGTACTATTTGGACTGTTGCTCTTGTAAATATCTTGTACATAGTAAAGAGGCGTTTGGTGGAGGACTTCTGCCTTGTGTCGTCTTTGTCGCCGGGGGTGAGTGTGCTCTGACCTTGGGAGATAGGCAAGCCGAGCTACCAGCCGGGCAGCCAGCTGAGTGAACGTCGTCCGCTCTCCAGCAGCTCGCAACAGTTAAGTAGGCTACAAAGATTCCTTTCCTCTTCTTAGAAAAAGCGTTCTTCCTGTGAAGGAAGGACTTCTTGAAAGAAGATTCTTCCATCCTTGGAAGAGGATGGAAACCTTTGGGTTCTTTCTGTGACCCTGTGCTGCATCAGCATCATGCTTCTAATATGAAATATGTATTTCCTTCTTTCAACATTTTGACTTCTGTGTTGTGTCTTTATCCTGCAATATTAACATTATCCTTGGATAGCCACCAAGGAGATGCAACTATTGCTGCTGAAATGATTTTTCACCCCACCTTGTGGATTCAAAAGAATTGGGTCAGTTAAAAATGAGATATGCTGTGATCCAATATTCATACTGTATGGAAAAATGTAGAGAGAAAAACATGCAAAACAACTATCATCTTAGAATTTGATTTAATTACTTCTTTTCTCTGTTAGCAGCTGCTTGGAGTTGAGATCTGGTTTTAGAACAATTACATAGCATTTAGGAAGAAAAATGCAAGTCAGGAGGCCAGTGTTGGAGGCCAAGATGGTAAAGACCTCCATGGCCACAATGTCTTTCCCCTTGGTGCTCAGGTAAGCAGGAATGAAAGAGATCCACACACTGCAGAAGACCAGCATGCTGAAGGTGATGAATTTGGCTTCATTGAAAGTATCTGGCAGTTTTCGGGCAAGGAAAGCGACTGTGAAGCTGGTGAGGGCCAGAAAACCAACATAGCCCAGGACAGAATAGAGCATGATGATCGACCCTTCATTACACTCCACTATGATGTACTCAGTCTGGGAGTGCATGTCAACATCTGGAAAAGGAGGAGAGGTGGACAGCCATACAGTGCAAATCCCCACTTGAATGAGGGAACAGGAAAGGACAATGGAGTGGGCCACTTTTTTCCCCAGCCATTTCCTCATCCTGTTCCCTGGCTGGGTGGCCATGAAGGCCAGGACCACAGTGATGGTTTTAGCCAAAACAGAAGAAATTGCCACAGAGAAACTGATGCCAAAAGCCGATTGTCGGAGAAGGCAGGACACCTTGCCAGGTTCACCAATGAAGAGCAGGGAGGAAAGATAGCAAAGCAGGATGGAGGTGAGAAGAGTGCAGGTGAGGTTTTGATTGTTGGCTTTGACAATGGGAGTGTTCCAATTCTTTAAAAAGATCAGTATCACCAAAACTGTCATTGTTGTAAAGGACAAAGCGATGGAAACCAAACTGATTCCTAAGGGCTCATTGTAGTTTAGGAAGGCTGTCTGTTTGGGGATACATTGATCTTGGTTCTTGTTTGGATACTCATCTTGTGGACATTTGATGCAATGAACTGCATCTGAAAAGGACAAACAGGGTGTCAGTAACTCTATTAAGTCATAAGAATGATGGGAGGTTGGAAGTAAATGTCGGACAAGAATTCCCCATTTTCTTTGTTAGCACTTCAGTGCTTATGGTCGGGGGAGGGAATGACCAAATGCAGCAAGGGATAGGCACCAGTGGGATTAAATGCCCTTAACTGTGTAATGGACTGCCTCTGATGTCTTTCAAGGTGACTCCCTTGTTGCAACCAGTGTGCATTTTAAGAATCAGTGCCTCATGATTTAAGTCTTTGGAGAACAGCAGACCAATGCAAAGGCGTATGTTAGGGTAGACTAATGTTTGCAAATATTTCCTGGAAAATCTGTGCACTGCCGCTTACCTGTTTGGTTAGACATCATGTCGTCTGGACACGGAGTACAGTCATAGCAACAGATTGCTTCCCCCTCTCGAACCGTCTTGCTGTGTCCAACGTGGCAGCTCTCAACACAAGTTGAACGAGGCACATTCTAGGAATAAAGAATGGGGAGAAGTACTGAAGCAAACATTTGATGCTCAGCACCACAATCATCCTTCCCTGTCCGTGGACTTCAGCTTATCACGAGCAGGAGCTCACCTCAATCCTGACCAGCAACAGAGAACTCCCCTGCTGCCAGTGACCTGGTGAAGACTCCTGCTGTCTTTTATTTCAGGGAGAGTTGCATACTCACATTTCTGTAAGGTTTATTCTTCCTACTGGGATTCAAAACAGTTCAGAGCAGAGCCCAAATGAAAGAGGAAATGCATCACTATTTGGCTTTAGTTCAAAAGTGCCCTTCCACTAGCAGAAAACTTAGCATGCTTTTATTTCATCAGGGAATAGGCCCAACAGCACTGGCATTCCTGGACCCTGTGCTGCTTGGGGCCAGGATTTCAGAATGCTCCTCCCACCTGTTGCGACCCCTAATCATCCTGTCCAGGCTGCGCGTGACCTCCTCTGGCCCTCTGGAGGGCTTATAAGAGCTTTTAAACGTCATTTCGAGTTTTCATCATTCATTTAAAAGCCTTCCAGGTGCCTCAAAGGCCTCCGGTGGACCAGCGGAGACCATGTGCAGCTTCCATGACCCCCTGAAGGCCTCTGAAGGCAACTTAAAGCGGTGGTTGGGGGTGTGTGGGTGGTGGCGGGAGTATGGATGGTGGTGGGGGGCCTTGGAGGGGTGGCACCTCAGGGCATTTGTCCCCCTTTATCCTCCCAGGTATGCCAGTGCCCAATAGCAATTAGATTCTGAATGGCGTAGCATCTAAGAGTAAAAAACTGGGACATCGTTGGAAGCTGTCTTTAATGCCCAACACCACAGCCATCCTTTTTTCAGTGTGCTTCAACTTGTTAAAAGGTGGGGCCCACCTCAAACCCCAGCTATCTATTTGTTATTTATCTCAACATAGATATATTTATTTAGCATCTTTATCTCAACAGAGGTATTTGATTAATCCACATGACAGACTATGTGCCTTGTAAATATGTTCAAAATAGTTTTATTCTGCATCCATAGAGGACAGGAATGACCCAGTATGGGTTTAGGTTAAAGTTCATTTGGATTTAAACTTTAGGTATATGTACTAATGGTATGTTTGCAGCATTCCTACAAGACTTTTATAGTGGCAACTGTGACTGTCAGGCTGCAATCCTATGAACACTTTCCTGGGAGCAAGCACTGCAGCGGTAAAATACTATGGTCTCCCTGCACTGCCAGGACTCACATTCCAACATTGCAGAACGGTTTCTGGCACCACGAACGCCAAGCCACTGCCACAAATGGAGACTCTACCAAACCAAGTAAGTTTTCAGCAGGGGTAGTCCATGGGCAGAAGGAAGAGTAAGAGGGCACAATAGGGGAGAAACCGAGGTGTGTCAGGGAGAGAAGGGGTTGATCTGCTGGGATTCATGCATGTCGGATCCTATCCCTTAGTTTTCAAGCTTCCCCACCGTCAGGCTCTCCTCGGGCTTATACCAGTTATAGAGCTGGCATAGGTACAAGGAGACCCCTAGGCTGTCAGGGGGCCTATACAGAGGTCAGGGGAAAGTATGCTCCTTTACATCTCAAAGGCCTCTCAATCCTGCCCCCACCATAGCATGCAGTGCATGCCTCCAGGAATGCTCTCATGTTCAGGAATGTTCCCAAGCAAATGAAGAGGTGACCTTGCTGAAGGATTTTAGCCCTACCTGCTGAAATCTGCTATTCCACACAATGGCCTCATCATGGATGGTAAACCCTTGACTTGGAGAAATCTTTCCAGCTGGGATCTTAAGGAAGGATTGATTGGGGAAAGTGACCCAGTTGATGACATCAAGTCCAGAAGACAGTTCCTGATTGGCAAACCAGACTTCATGGCCAGCACCATTGTTAAAGTGGACATTCTTCAAAAAAGAGTGCATCTAGATTGGACAAAAACAGAAAACAGCTGATAGCTTCAATGTATATTGCGCACTGTATGACCAAACCCCTGATCAGAAAAGGCACCTGTAAACCTGGGATGTACAAGTTAAAAGAACATTTTTCATTTATTAAAAACTATTAGAATACACCTGGCAGATCTTCCTCATCTTCCTCTCCTCTCAGCTCACCATCTTATCCAACATTTCCACATCTATAGGCCCAATCTAAACTTTGCAGCACTGATGCATCTGTGCCAATGGGGCCTGCTCTGTATCCTGCTATACCCTGTGGGGGATAGTCACAGAGGCCTTGTCAGGATCAGGGAACAATTGTTCCTTTACTTGGGGCTACGATGCAGCTCATTGGTGCTGGAAATAGGGTAGGATTGGGCCCTATTGAAGTATTCAGTTTGTTTCTCTACTCAAAGGTTTCCAGGAAGCTTTGTGGATGCTTTCACAATGAAAATTAATATTTCAGGAACGTGCGATTCGGGGCAGCAGGTGTGGCAGAACTGCCCTCTCGTTGTCCTTGGAAAAGCACTGCAGTTGCCATGCCTTCTTACACCTGAGGAGGCTATCCTCGCCCCTGCTCTCTCGGGGGTAAAGAGAGCCTCCTCTGGTGTAAGCAGGTGGGACAGCTGTGGCACTTTCCCATTGGCTACAAAGGGGCAGTTCTGTCTTACCCGCGACCTGAGTCACACGTTCCTGTTATATTCCGCTTTTTTAACATTTTGGAACTTAAGACTTCAACCCTATGCCGTTTCCTTGGAGTCAACCCCATTGAACGCAATGGACTTACATCTGAGTAGACATGCATAGGTTTGGGCTATATAGCAATGTGCCTGGGATATCCAAGAGGTCTGTCATCAAAGTCCTGCAAGGTTCAGATCTGCTTAGCTTTAGCAATATGCCCCCTCCCCCCCATGTGCCTGGGAACATGATTTCACCCACACCACCCATTCAATCCACAGCAAGTTTACATAGAAGTGATTTCCACTTTGCTCCAATTATCTTCCTAGTAAGTGTGCTTGGGATTGCATCATACATAACCGTTTCAATACAGTGAGGAATATACCTGCCAGGGTTCAATGTTCAAAGGTTTGCATGTGTCTCTGTTCAGCATTGTTTTCAGCCTGGACGCATATATGGCATTTAAAGCATGTGCTACAGCATAGAGACCATTGTAAATACGGTAGCTCACATCACTCATCTCCATCTCAAATGCAGTCTGAGGCAGGCTCTCCAGTTTCTCCTCTCCAGTACAGTGTTTACAAGTTTTAATTTTCCCATCACCGCAACACTTGAATGAGGATTTGTAGAAAAAGCAGAGAAAACTTGCAAGTGACTTTTTAGGCTTTAGAGTCTGAAGGAAGTCCTGGAATCCTGGCACGGCCTTCATTGTAGTTGTGAAAGACAAAGTCCCATGGAATGTTTTTGAACAGAAGCCCGCAGTGGCAGCAGCGCTGACGAAATCCCACTGAGGTGACGTGATCCAAACCTTCCCTATAAGATGTCTATCTAAAAATTCAGCTACATATAAAACAACTGCCAATGGTTGCAGAGTCTGAGCGGCTCCGTCAACAATTACAACGTTGGCTGTAGTGGATGAAAGTGTGGAGCGTATCCTGAATATATTTTGTAGGAATGTATTTTGAGTGCTATTGAAATTAAGAACCTTGAGAACGCCTGTCCTTTCTAAGAATGCAACACAAATGCTGTTCCTGGCCAGCAGTGGTGTAAGCCTCTGCAGAAAGCCTTCTCCACTCTCATCGTCTGAAACAATGAGACCAATCCATGTCCACTGGAAATGCAGCAGTAGCTGGACTATGCCGGTGTGCAGAGTACCTTCCCTTATTGCCATCCAGTATAGAGAAGGGAAATTATTGTTTGTGACTGTTTTCTCATACGTACCATAAGTAATCTAATGGGGGAAAACATGGCTCAGAACAGCTTAGGAAATTAACCACCGTTTTCCAAACCAAAGTATGTATTACAATCCAGACTTTTGCTTATCAATGATATGCTAAGTATACTGAACAATGTATCTTTGTATACATTCCCATCAATAAATTATAGTAAGTCTGCAACTGTATGCACACTTTCCTGGGAGGAAGCCCCATAGACAGTGGCTTAGCTAAGGGGGTACAGGGGTTGCAGTTGCACCGGGTATCAAGCTTTAGAGCAGGGGTGCTCAAACTTTCAACTTTAGGGATGCTGGACCTTTAACAAGTGTATAGAAGAGAGAATTGCAGCAGGTGCAGCTTGTCATCCCACAGATGACAAGCTGCACCTGCTGAAATTCTCTCTTCTATACACTTGTTAAAGGTCCAGCATCCCTAAAGTTGAAAGTTTGAGCACCCCTGCTTTAGAGGGACAACAAGCTGAGCTTGACACTAGTGACCACAATTGTGAAAATATTGGTATGTATGAATAATACCATCATGTTATATATCACTGGAAAGGTAATTTAATGCAGAATGCAATGAAACAAAATTGCACTGGAATATCTGTATTCTATCAAAAGTTGTGGCCAATTAACCAGAAAATAAAAACAACTTTGACCCCAGGTAGCAAACAGATGCCTTAGCTATGCCACTGAGGCAGCAGAGCAAGTGGGTGATGAGCTGCTGGAGGAGGAGGTGTGTTCTTCCAAGTTTTCACTTTTTAAAAGCCCAGGTGTGACGTCACTTCCAGTTGTGACATCACTTCCGGGGCAACATTTTGAGCTTAGCACTGGGCTACACAATCATTAGCTACGTCACTGCCCATAGAACATAATGAGACTTACTTCTGAGTAGTCATGAATAGGGTTGTGCTCCAAATGAGTTACAACACATTTCCTTTCACCATGTCCACAAGCCATCACTTAATGTCCTGAAATGGGTAATGTCTTTGATTCACACCAAGCTATTGTTTTGCCGAACTTCAAGTTTCCATTTTTTGAAAGATTAAAATCACCTCTGTGGTTTGTATCCCCAGAATATGAGACATGACTAAGCAGTATTGAAATCAGTGCGATAGGATTGGCTTGCTTTAGCTTAAGGACAGTGTATATAACTGGCTGCATTTATGACACATTTTCTTGGGATACAAACCTGGGTGCTATACACTAAAAAGCATATTTAGGGAAGGAGGTCTGGCTGAGAGGTAGAGCTGCTGCCTTGTATGCCTGAAGATCTGGGGACACCAGTTCAAAACAACCAGAAGTATCTGAGAGCTGTCAATATACTGATAATGAGTTGACCATCAGTGGAAGGGAGGAGTTGCTGTCAAGTCGCATGGGAGGCCAAGTGGCCAGAGGGAGGCCAGACTGTGAAGGAATTCAGCTGTAATGAGGCTTTCTATGAAAGAACAGAACTATTTTATTATAAAGGTTCCTATGGGGTTTGGAAAACTTTGTCTGAGGAGAAATCTGATGATCAAGGAAAGCGGTATATAAATACCAACATTAGTATTGTCAGGCTTCGTGTGGGGGCGACCCCGACAATATTATTATTATTATTATTATTATTATTATTATTATTATTATTATTATTATTATTATTATTATTATTATTATTATTATTTAGAGCTGGAGGTCTCTCTGCCCACATCTGGGTTGCTGATCAGTCATGTTATGTCCTCCTATACAACTGAGATCTCAAGGACCTCCTCAAATGGTTATATCTCCTGAATAAACAATTTACTTGTTGCATTGCATTGCCCCTTCACAATTCTTTTCAAGCTAAAAAAAGGCATTCACTGATAAAATCTCAAATAATATAATAAGTGAAGAGCAGTTTTATGCCACCCATTCATGCATCTGAATGTACATACCTGTGGAAACTTGTAGTGGCTAAGAATGTTGGCCATTTGGATGACATACTCTACCGTGAATCCCCCAATGACAGACAAGACATCACCTTTCTTACCACACTTGTAATTGGGTACATTCCTTTGTTGTTTGAAGAGTAGATCTAGGATGGACTTATATGTGGCTATTCCTTCAAAAAAGTTGTCATAGATTTTAAAGCCCAAGGTCACGTTGGGCAAGAGGTTGGGATTCCTGTTGATCTCCTGAATGGCAAAAAGGAAGGCCAGGACATGCTGATAATGTTTGTGCTTTATTCTGAAAGTAGATTGGCATTGAGGAAGAGATAAGGTCTAGCACATTGTCATGTGCACCACATATACATTTACAGTAGTACCACCCACAATGGTATTTCCTTGAGCACTGTTTTCCTACAGTGTGGTTCATCCTGGGCATGACTGAAAGCTATTGTCAATCAGAGCAGTGTATTCTGGCCAATCAGTGTCAGGTTCTTGTCCCATCAAGAAGAATGTCTTTTTTAGTGCTTGTTTGCACAGCACTCAATTTTAGGGGACAATGACACCCACACTATTGGATATTTGCTTGTACAGTGAAAAACATCATTCCAAGTACAATGAGAAAAGGATGCTGCAATGGATCTACTCTGCCTGTGATTTTGCTGGTGCTTTCAAAGATATCTGCTGTCTTCCTGACCATGGCATTGCCCCAACCCCCCCCCCCCATTCTTCCCAACAGGCTGCACCTGTTGAAATTCCACCCCAGTGCAGTTGTTTGATCTCTAGTTTTCATATTTCAAATAGCATGATGGGTACCAAACAAGAAATAACTTACGAGAAATTGTCTTTCTTCATTGCTGGTAGTCTCTGAAAATTGATTGCAGTGTCTACATCATGCAAAAGAGAGAGGACCCCACCAATGACAGCATCTCCTAGCCTAGTATCTCCATAGCTTCCTTCAATTTCACATTTACTGGGCACATTCTCCCAACAGGCAAGAGAAGGAAGAAGCAGCAGCAGGAAGAGCAGAAACAGCCACTGGGCTGCAAATGCATGTCTGACCCAGCTGCATCTGAACTTCTGCATCCTGAACTACAGTTCCAGCTACAATGATATCTCAGCGGCTGGCATCCTGATGGAACCTCACAGGAACCTCACTCAGTAGCATGTGTGGTCACAGAGATTTCTCCCCAAAATGTTTTGGTGATCTCTGTTCCTCCGTGGGGCACTGATACAGTTCAGAATATATCCACCTCCTTTTGAAATATGGATGCATTTCTTACCAACTGCGCAAGGAAGGAAATCACAGTACTTTGGATAATTACAGTGTATCTAAACATCTCCCTGATCATCTTTGTGAAATGAAAAACATAAATATTTACAAAGGTCAAACGGTATGCAATTTTGTGGAAGGGAGTCTGAATTGGGATCATGGTGAGATGTGGGTTGCCTTTGTTGTGATCCCCATTCAGATTTCACCCCTTTCCATAGATGAGTTGCTATATGTTAGATAAATCTGATAAAGGAGTGCTAGGCAGATGGGCCAAATTTTATTACACTACATATGAAAAATGGTCTGTTGGAATTTTTTTTAAAAACTGTGGGGATAGTATTTAATTTAACAAAACAATGGTGGATGGTAGGGGGGTTTAGGACTTTAGGACATATGGTTACATTTCCAGTCATGCTCCTGTGTGAATATTTAAACAGAAAGAAGCACCAAATGGTTTCTCAATGCAAATATCGTTCTGTTTCAAATCGTGCAGCAGTTCCCAAACTGTGAGTCTGAAACCCACCCGTGGGACTTGACCCCATTTTTGTTTGGTTGTAAAACTGACAGTGTAGACTGTGCATCAAGGGTACAACAAGCTGCTAATTGGGAGGGGGGAGAGCACTCCTGCCCAATCACCATTATAGCCACATTCCTTGGCATTTATCAATCAGGATGTAGCCTCTAGGGCCTCTAAAAAGTTTGCAAACCGCTGGAATACTGTATAGTGGTGAGATCAGGGGTGGAACCAAAGCAAGTTCCTAAAGAACTGCGGCCACATCCTCAAAACTTTTGCTCCATTTACCAGGTACTCCATCTGCTATTTGGCTTCTAAAAAATAAAAAAAGAAGGCAAAGCAGCCATCCCATGCTATGAATTTAGTGTTATATATTATTTACTCTGGCACTGACTTGAGTCTGAGGCCCCTGACTAGGAAACGAGTCCCCACGCAGGCAGAATCAAGTGTCTCTGTCTGGGTGTGCTTGCTTCCTTTTTTTGAGTTTTGAAAGACATTGTGGGGCCATCATTCTGACCAGGCAAGCAGCAGGGCATTTCCAGCCGGGAGGCAGGGAAGACTGAATGTTTTGGTTTTGCATTGAGAAGCAGGAGGGTGGAGGCAGCTGGGCTCTCTTGTCCATCTCTAAAGGAACCAGTGATAATTGGAAGAAGGTTTTTCCCCTGGAAAAGGGGGAAGAAAGCAACATGGGTGGTGGTGGTGGTAATTCATAGCCATCCAGGAGTCATGGCATGGTTTCAGCAGGCTCATTGAATGACTGGTCACAATGAAACTACTTATGAGTAGAGCTGCAAAGGAGTGGGTCATACTGGTAAGCCTGCCCGCTGCTGCATGTGACCCTCCTCCCTCTTGCCACTTCTGTCTGCGCACTCACAGTTTGTTCCACCCCCTCCCACCTTGTTTACAGATATGATGGGGACATCAGGGGAGTATTAAATGAGAACTCCAACATATACAAAAACACACACCCTGGCAGCAGCTCCATTTTTGTCCATAGAGATGCAGTTGCCTTTTTTACCTAAAAACTCAGCACTTGAGTCTTTTAGAGTCCCCAGAATGCTGTAGGCAACTCGGAAAGCCCGCTTGTTCAGGCTCCTTTTCGAGTCAAGTTAAAGGGGGTGGAGACTCATAACCTGACTCAAGTCAAGCTGCACTGGTTTTGCCCATCTCTGCATTTGTGCACCTTATTGGTTGCCTGCTGTGTCACAATAACACATTATTGGTTCTTGGAATAGTCAGTGTTATTGATGAGTTTTGAGTTCAGCAAATTCACTTTTTGTTACATAAGGCAGTTGTGTTTTCTTTTTGGGGGTTAAATGGCCCAATGTGTGATAGAATACAGATAATTCAACATTTATTTATTTATTTATTTATTTATTTATTTATTTATTTATTTATTTATTTATTTATTTATTGAATTTGTATTCTGCCTTTCTCCTGGAAGGGCACCCATGGCGGCTAACAATCAAGTTAAAATATACAGATAAACATTAAAAATACAAACACTTAAAAACATTTAAAACAAGATAAAATACGTAGCAGCAGACTGAAAGCACGCAGTAAAAGACATAAGCTTTAAATTTATAAAAACAGCCCTTATAGTGCCTCAAAGGAGCAGCAACTGTCTCCCTCGTAAACATGCTTGGGATGGCACTGTACATAATCTTATTTTCATACAGTAGAGATATACCTGCCAAGGTTCAATGTTCAAAGAGTTGAATGTTTCTCTGTTGAGCATTGTTTTTGGTCTGGACATATATATGGCATTTAAAGCACATGCTACAGCATAGAGGGCATTGTAAATCGGATAGCTCTGTCCAGTCATCTCCATTTCAAACCAAGACTGAGACAGATTCTCCAGCTTCTCCTCTCCTGTACAGTGTGGACAATTTGTTAGTTTCTTCTCATAGCACCACCCGAATGCACTTTTGTAGAAAACACAGAGAAAATGTGTGAGTGACTTATCAGGCTTCAACGTATGATGTCCTGGAATCCTGGCACGGCATTGGTAGAGGATGAGATGGACAAAGTCCCATGGAATGTTTTTGCACAGAAGCCATTAGTATCAATAGCACTGGTGAAATCCCATTGAGGAGGTGTTATCCAAACCTTCCCTATATGGAGCTTGTCTTTAAATTCAGCAACATATAAGACTATTGCTAAAGCACCCAACGAGTGAGAATCCCCATTGACGATAACCACATTGGCTTCAGACAATTGAATTGTGGATTTCATATGGTATACATTCTGAATGAAAGGTTGCAAATTAAGATTCATGACTATCACTATCCTTTCCAAGAAGGCCACACAAATGTCATTCGGAGCCAGCAGTGGTGTCAGCATCTGCAGAAAGCTTTCTCCATCATCATCATCTGAAACAATGAGGCCGATACATGTCCATTTGAAATGTCGCAGTAGCCAGACTATTCCTTTGTTCAAGATACTTTCTCTTGGTGCCATCCAATATACAGAAGGAAAATTATTTCTTGTGACTGGTGCCTCCTATGCACCATAGGTGATCTAATTGGGAAATCATGGCTCATTATGGCTTTAAGAAATAATTGCAAGATTCCAAACCAACTACAGGCTGTGCCTTGTTAACCACTGAATTGGCATCCACTGATTTGACTCACCACTGATACTGGGGTCCACCTTTAAATGCCTTGTAACAAGAGAAAAAGTGACAAATTCCATTTTCTGACTTTTGTGCTTTAAACCATACTGGTTACATGTTTCTTTTGGATAATGATAGATTTAAAGACCCACCTCCACGTTTCTTGATCCTCCATTGTCACCCCAGAATGCATCAATATAAACACTATACCACATTCAGCCATAATTTCATTCCATCAGATTCCATTATTCACCCTATCTAGTGGCTGAATGCAATATTGTGTCTATACCGATGCATTCTGGGGTGACAATGGAGGAGCAAGAAACCTGGAAGAAGATCTTCTTAAGCTATTTTCCCACTGATTTAGTATCCACTTATTTTTTTTTAATCCACCAAGTCTTCTGGAATGGATAATGAGGCACGACTTGGAGTTTCTTTCCATTTGCTGAGATTCGTAAGTTTCCTTTTTTAAGTTATTTAAAATATATTGAATTGATTGCTTTTTAACTGAGAAACTTCACATCTGAAAATTTTAGCAACTGACAGCCCAATTCTAATGTTGCTGCTGCATCCTGTGTGGGCAGGGAGGCAGCTGGAGGTCTCCCAGAGGTAAGGGAACATTTATTTCCTTACCACTTACTGAACCCGAGCAGCTGCTATGGGTCTGCTCAGATCTGTGCCAGCGATAGAGCTAGTACCCCATATAAGGCTTGCACACCGAGGACAGGAGATAGCATCAAGCAGCATCTTCTGCTGCCATCCCTGTCCCCCCCCCCCAGGCCTGACCCACTCTCCTCCCCACTCTCCCTTGCCTCCTGACTTCTGAATATGCATCGCATCATTAATTGCAATTCTTTCCATACTAAAAAGGGAGGTTATTTGCTGCTGAATGTTGGGGAAAATATAGACATTGAAAGAAAGCGAGGAAAGTAAAGATTTGCAATAGGCACCACTGCACAGAGAAAGGATTCTGGGAGCCTGATTCTTAGATAAAGGATGACTATTGTCTCAACATTTTCCTCAGAAAGCAAGCTATTTTTTTAAATCTTAGTACATTCATCCAGCAGGCGGGTCCTAAGGGAAAGCCCTGCACCAGGCCACCCATGGCATCTCCTGGGCACCCACTGCTGGCATATGGGATGCTTCAGCTGACACCAGTACTGAGAGTTTAAGGTATGGCCCAGCTTGCTATCCCTTCTTAGAGGTCAGGGCCATCCGCCAGTTGCCGAACCCACCAAATCCAGATTCCAACCCGGCCAGCCACTAGGAATACATTATGATAACTGAACAGCAGTCACACACCATCCATCCATGAGCTGGAATGCACATACCTGTGGAAACCTGTAGAGGCCAAGGATGGTGTCCATTTGGATAGCAGATTCTACAGCAAATCCTCCAATGACAGACAAGACATTCTCTTTCTCACTGCACTGGTAATTGGATTCTTGACTGAAGAGAAGATCCAGGATGGTCTCATATGTGGTCTTTCCTTCAAAAAAGTTGTCATAGATTTTAAACCCCAGGGTCGTGTTGGGCAGGAGTCTGGGATTTCTATTGATCTCATGAATGGCAAAAACGAAGGACAGGAAATGCTGATAGTTTTTGAACTCTATTCTGCAATGAGATTGACACTGAGACTTAGACATCCAGGGATAAGGTCTACTATAGAATGGTGTCGCTAAGGGGGGTGTGGGGTGCAGGCCGCACCAGGTGACACCACTACTGGCCAAAATTTTTAAAATCTTGGTATTTTTGAATAATACAATCATGTTATATGTCATTTGATGTGCAATTCCAATGAGAATGCAATGAAACAAACTATGTTGAACTATCTCTAGTCTATTAAAAGTTATAACCAAAAGATGGGTTGGGACAATGGTGCATCGCAATGCCCACCACCCAGGGTGTTGCCCCACTCACAGCATGGGAGGAAATCCATCATGGGGGTGATTCACTGGCCTCCTGCACTGGGTGATGCAAGCCCTAGTAACACCAATGCTACCACATAAACATGCAGACCACATATACAATTTTGCAATACCTCCCAAATGCTGTTTCCTTGATCACTATATTACTAGTTCTGTTCATCCTGGGTGCAACTGCCAGCTATTGCAGTCAAGGGGAGCAGTGTATTAAAGCCAATCTGCACTAGTTTCCTTCTCCAATGGCAACACTTTCTCATACGCAAGACATTTCTCCTTCCTTACAAAGGGGAACTGACAGACTTAGTTCTGTCTTAGAAAATGGAAAATTTGGGTGCAATCTTATGTACTCATTGTAAACAAAACAGTTTAGTCATCACTTCTTAGTTAATATATATAGCAGTGGTTCCCAAACTCCCAACTACAGGGGAGTTGGGAACCAGGGGCTTGTGTGGGTGGGGAGGGAGGTGGGGAGTGACAGTTCTGCAGAAATTGCAGCACTGCCACTACCAAGGGACTTTTTGCAAACCTGAGGGGCAGCGCTGGCATCCTGCAGGGGATTGGAGGCTTGCAGCCCCCTCTGATCTCCTCTGAAGCTTGTTTTCAAAGCCCCCATTCCCCCAAAACTAGAAGTAACTTTAGATCAGAGTTTCTCAACCAGTGGTACAGGTAACACCAGCAGTACTTGAGTTGGTTTCTGGTGGTATTCACAGGACCTCGGGACGCCTGCTGCTGGAGAGACCAAGAACAGGACAAAACAAACAGTGGTGGGAGGCTCAGCTCAGTGGGCAGAGCTCCAAAGTTTGCTTTCTGTGCTCAAAAAAGCCCTCCTGTCTGTCCACCCTGAGCCTCTTAAAGGTGTTTCTCGTGTCCCATCTGGCCTCCCAACCCAGAACTGATGACATCATTGTCAGTTATTTCCAGTGGTACTTTGAATAGGTGGACCATGTGAGGTGGTATGGCAGAGGACAAACATTGAGAAACACTGCTTTAGATTGAAGATAAGGACTTTGTAAACAAGCTGCAGAGGAGATCAGAGGGAGCTGCAAGCCTCCGAGCCCTTGCAGGAGGCCAGCTCTGCCCCCCCCCCAGGTAAGTAAAAAAGCCCCTTGGCAGCAGTGACGTAGCTAATGATCATGTAGCCCACGGCCAAGTTCAAAGTGTTGTCCTGGAAGTGATGTCACAACCGGAAGTGACATCACACCCGGGCTTTTAAAAAAGTGAAAATTGGAAGGAACCCACCTCCTCCCCACAGCAGCTCACCACCCACTTGCTCTGCTGTCTCCCCCCAGTCAGTGGCATAGCTAAAGCATATATCTGCTACCTGGAGTCAAAGAAGATTTTGTAGCCCCCCCCCCCCGGCATGACAAAATCAAATTTAATTAAGTTCAGTTCAGTTCAGTTCAGTAAGACCTTTATTGGCATAAAATACAGAGAAAGAACAGAACAGAACAGGAATATACAAAGACAACACAACATAAGCATAAACATCAGTCGCTGCCCAGAGTCCCAGGGCTCTGCCTGGCTATTACCCCAGATAAAAAGGAAGCAACATTATCCAGAGTCTCAGGATCAGGAGTGGAAAGGAGAGACTGAAGCATGGTTGAATCCTCCCAGCCCTGCATCCTAGCTAGCAATGGACCTAGAAATTACGTGACACAACATGTAGCGGGCAGTATAAAAAGGTATGCATTAAAGTCTCAACGCAATCCCTACCACACTTGCATTTCCTCTCTAAGTAGGGGATACCGCTGAACCTGCCCGTTAACAAGGCTGATGGAAGAGCGTTACACCTTGCCAGTGTGAAAGCTCTCCGGGCCTGTGGGCACACCAGGTGGTAAAAGAAGGAGGCCGGTTTCCCAAAACTGACTGGAATATGAAGATGGAGTGGAGAACATGTAGTTCTGGCGGCACTAAACAGCTCTTGTTTTTCGATATCCAGAATTCTTCCTTTGACAATTCTGTAAGCTGCATCACAACCAATCATACCTAACTCTGCAGTGTCCAGCCCTATTGACTTAATTTTAGTTAGAAGATCAGTGATCTCTATAGGCAGGACTGGATCCGATAATAATTGTTGCATTAGATCAGAAGAGGTGGGGTTAAATAAAATCCTAAACCAAAATTTCAGAAGTCTTAACCATACAGTAGTCCTTAAATAGTAAATAAGTAAATAAATTAAAAGCTATTGGTTCCATGCTGTATCATAATAACATCTCATTGGCACTCAGAACAATCAGTCTCATAGGTCAGTTTGAAGTTAAGCAAATTCACTTTTTGTTCCACAAGGCAGTTGTGTTTTCATTTTCTGGTTAATTGCCCATAACTTTTGATTGAATATAGATATTCCAGTGCAGTCTGTTGTATTTCATTCTACATTAAATTACCTTTCCAATGATCTATAACATGATGGTATTATTCATACATATCAAAATTTTCATGATTTTGGTCACTCAAGCTCAGCTTGTTGCCCCCCTAAAGCTTGATGCCTGGTGCAACTGCTACCCCCTGCACCTTCTTAGCTACGCCACTGCTTGGCAGCAGCACTGCAATTTCTGCAGCACTGTCACTGCCACCAGAGCAGGGCCACTCCCCTTGAAGGAAAATGCCCTGCTTCCAGTTCCCCTGGTGGGTCTCAACCCAAAACTTTGGGAAACACTGATGTATAGGATTATGTTGTCATACTCTCAAATCCGAACAAAAACCAACAAAGAACAAATGCAATTCTATACCAGGTTACCAGACAGCAAATGTCCTTGAGCTTATAAAGGCTAAGTTCTGAATAAATATGCATAGAATTGCAATGCAAGTATTTAAAATTAGGTTTATCCATTTTTACAGACCTTTCCAAATTCAGAATTCTCCATGCACCACACTTTGTAGAGGACATTTGCTTCTGAACATATACCGATGATCTTTCCCTCATTCATTATTACCTGGCAGCAACATCCCCCTGCTTAGACATCAGTACCTGGAGGCAGATTTTCCTTTCTAAAACCCAAAAGGATGGAGAAAAGGTTTTCTTTTCACTTCTTGCAATCACAGCTGGATAGCACCATTGCAGGGGCAGCCAGGCAGCAGAAAAGGTAGCCCAGAAACATTCATGAGTGATGCGAGAACCTCTGGTCATTTCTTCATCAGAAGAGCCAAGGTTTGGCAGAAATAGGGTGATTGTGCCCCCTCCACACATGCAAAACTCCTTCAACATGTACAAGCCACAATACACAGCACTGGTACCAGAAATCTGAGAGGAGACCTCATTTGGGGGGGGGGGATGACACTTGGTAACTTAAATATGAGTTGGCCAAAAATAGCCACAAATTCTGAAATGAAAGCAGAGGTTTTAATGCACACCAATTTATTCTACTCGGGAGGCACAACACTGGGCTCCCTGAAGTCTTATGAAATAAAGAACACTTTTAACAGATTTATTCAGAGCTTCTTTGACCTCCTTGTTTCTCAGGCTGTAGATCAAGGGATTGGCAAGAGGAGTACATGCAGTATATAGGACGGATAGGATTTTGTGTAAAGCACGTGGCATCTTGTGTTTTGGCAACACATACACTATGATTAGGGTCCCATAGAACATGGTAACAACAATGAGGTGGGAAGAGCAGGTCAAGAATGCTTTCTTCCTCCCAGCAGTGGATGGAATACGCAGGATGGTGGATATCACAAAAACATAGGAGGCCAGTGTTAACAAGAATGGTGGGAAAGTGGACAATGAGGAGAATACTAAAGTTGTCCATTCTATTATATACGTCTCACTGCAGGTGATTTCCAGGAGAGGTGAAAGATCACAGAAGAAGTGGTCAATTTCATTGGGGCCACAAAAGGTTAATGTTGACACGAGGTACAACATGACATACATGGATGAGAACCTGCTAACCCATGATCCAGCTGCCAGGCTAAGGCATACCTTGTCTTTCATGATCATCGCATAGTGTAGCGGTCTGCAGATGGCTAGATACCGATCTAAGGACATCACTGCTAGGAGACAACATTCTGTAACCACAAGAGAACAAAAAACATAAAACTGAACCAAACATCCCCAAACAGAAATGGTTCTGTCTCCACTTGCAAAGCTAGCAAGGACTTTGGGCAGGATGTTGGAGGTGTAGCAGATCTCCAGCAATGACAAGTTTCCCAACAAAAAGTACATGGGGGTGTGAAGATGACCATCAGTCACAATGAGGGCTATGATGAGGATGTTCCCTGCCATGGTTAATATGTAGATCAGGAAAAACAGCAGAAAGAGCAGGCTCTTGAGTTCTTGAAGATCTCCGAATCCCAGGAGAATGAATTCTGTGAGGAGTGTTTGATTTCCCTGATGGTTCTTCTCTTCCTCCTAGAGGCAAGTTTAAGATATGACATCCTAGGAACTTATGACATGTCCGTCACTGCATTTTGGGTCTTATAATCTATTAAGAGGGCATGTTCTTGTGAATCAGCAGCTGCTTATAGGGGAGGAAATAGCTTTTCTGAAAGCAAAAAAGGAGGTTCTACCTTAATCTCAGACAACACTCCCTCCATCTCAGCAGGAAAAAAATGGGTGTGAAGGCCTTTGCTGAGCAGAAACGATAAGACAACTGTTTTTTGTTTTTTTTTCTCCCATCCCCCCAGCTCTATTTTTACTGACTATTGGCAATTTTGATCTACTTTGAGCTTCCCTTGATCTGGTAGTAATCTGCTGTTTGCTATTTCACCAATCTATTGCACCATGTTCTTCCTTATCTCATCAGCCTGTCGCACGAGAGATGTAGATTCCAGATTGTTCTTTATCAAGTCCATTCGTTTCAAGTTTCTCATTCATTTAACTATTACAAATATCTAATGGGGTACCTGTTACCTGTTGTTGTTCTAGTTGAGTATTCATGTTATATATTAAATGAGTTCCCTTCCCTAGGAGATACAGATCTCTTATGATCAATTATATGTATTTTCTTAACTTATGAACTCCTCCTTAGGGCTGTGGTAGATGGGATTAAATTATTGACAATACAGGTTTAGATTTTAGTGCAAACAATATCAGTGATCTCGTTATTTTAAGAATGGTATGTCCCCCGTGGGAATTAGGTGGATGGAATAGCAAATATATTGCTGATGGGAACCCACTGCACAAACAAAACAAAGTAACAACATACAAGAAAAGGAGCAACTGGAAATCTTCTACAACCAAACAGAGGATGATTTGCAGGAGGCATCAAACTTCTTTTATAAAATTCCTCTTGGAATGTTGGCACACGGGCATCCCAATCACAATGAAATTTAGGAGGTTCCTGGAGGTCTCCACAGGCTAAGGGGATACATGTCCCCTTAGCCCAAGTAAAGACCCAGCCTACTCTTTTGGGCTTCTTGGGTCTGTGCCAGCTATTTAGCTACCACAAATCCGGCAAGCCCAATGTAACGCTGGGCAGGTTGGGAGAGGGATTAGGTTATGGCAGAGGTCTTCTCTTCCAATACTGCCCCGTCCCAGGCCTGATCTGCCCCATTCCAACCTCCCTACAAAACTGCCTCCTCCCCACCTCCAAAATGCCCTCCTGCCACCTTGTCCTGGCTGCCACTGTAACTGGTCAGTGGCCAGGTCCATATGGCAGTGGACACTGGAAGCCTGCTGCTTGAGTTAAGGCTGTGCAGAGACCAGGATGGAGCTGGAAAGGGGTAGTATGGGGTGAGGATGGGCAGAATAGTGTGGCAATGAGGGCAGGTAGAAAGGCAGCTTGGACCCAGGAAGGGGATGGGTTCAGTGACTGTGGTGACCTAACCCCTCTCCTGGGCTTGATCTGCTTTCGTGGGTCAAAGAGGACTTGTGCCAGCAAGATCACTGGTGCAAGTCCAGCTTGACCCACTGGGTTCACAGGGGCTTTCACAGGGCAAGGGAACAGACTTTCCCTTATGCTGAGGAATCCTCACGAGGATTCCGTAGACACTGTGTTGGCATCCCTGCATTACCACATGGGGAGCTGCAGTGGTTTGGGCTGCCTGGATGGTATACCTAAGGCTCTAATCTCATTCACACTTAATCCTATTGAATTCCAAGGGGCCGATTTCTGAGTAGATATGTACAGACGTGAGCTATAATTCTCAAACTTGTTTTCCTGGATTAATTTCTTCAAAAGGTGAATTTAAACCACCATTTTGGTTTGTGCTGCTAGTCTTTCAATATTACTCACTTCAGTAAATATGGCACCCCACTCATGTGCCTGTTTTCCTCATGGTGGTGTTACATCATGCCTTAAAACTGTAGTCTGAAAGCAGAGGGTTTGGCATAAAGTCTCAAAAACACAGATGCCTTGACACGTGTATGCTTGGAGCAACTTCACCCCAAAGCAGCCATTTTCAACCACTGTGCCATGGCATACTGGTGTGCTGCGAATGGTCTGCAGGTGTTCTGTGGGAGTTTGGGAAAGGGTCACTTATTAGTGGGACCATTAAGGGATGTGAGACCCCCACCAACAGCATGGTGTGCCTTGTCAATTGTCAAAAGACTGATGGTGCACCTTGACAATTTTAGTACCTTATCAGTGTGCCACAAAATGAAAAAGATTGAAAATCACTGCTCCAAAGGAACAGACCCCATATCGTTAGTTTAGCACAGATAAGACAATCACATGGGCATGCACACATCTTAGAATGCCCGCCAGAATTTTTAGACTCTTTCTATTCAGAACGGAACGCTGAACTTCATTGTAGTAGCAACTTCAATTCACTTTTATTTTGCCGACTGCAGTTTTGACAAATGATTCTGTCAGCCTGTCCCATACAACCTCTGTTTCTGAGTGAGCGGGAGTTCCACTTTATGATGGATCCCCAAGTTAAATACATCTGATTTACAGACATCCCAACTAATGGACAGCAATGTCTGCACTTTCACACAGGCACAGTTCATCTGGTCTTGTGCTTTTGCTCAGGCATGACAGTGCTTTTCCAATTTACATTTGTTCTGATTTCTGGACAAATCTCTGGTAAAGAACCAGGACATAAGTAGGTGATTTATCCTATTGGTCTAGTAGAGTTAGCCCATTCCTCTTGGAATAGTTAAGACAAGGTAACAGAGTTCCACTTCATGCCGCCAGTGGCCATTTTGGGCCCTGCGGCACAGCCAGCGACCTGCTCCAGAGTAGGTAAGCCAACATGGGGGGTGGATTGTGGGTGGGGAGGGGAGGGAGGAGGTATCTCTGTAGGCAATGGCTCATGCCAGATCTTATCCTCCCCTTCTGACAAGGTGAACTATACACCAGTACAAAGGAACAGTACTTCTTCTTGCTAGATTTACAATGAAGCCACAAGTATAAAAGTTCAGGGATATCACAGAAATAAACTGAAGATTTCAGAATGATAATGTAAGCTGATAAAGCATGCTCATGTACTCGTAAATATGAGTTATTTTTATCCTTATCACCAAGATAGCATCACCAAGAAATTTTTGAGAACCAATTGTGCTTGCTAAGACATTTCCAAAGGGCTTCTTTCACTTCTCTGTTTTTCAGACTGTATATGAGGAGATTGACCAAAGGTGTCAGGACAGTGTAAAAGAGAGAAAAGACTTTGTTTAATTCTTTCATTGTCTCATTCCATGGCATGACATAAACAGTTATCAAACTCCCATAAAATATTGTGACCACAATAAGATGAGATGAGCAGGTGGAGAAGGCCTTTTGCCTCTGGGTGGCAGATGGAATTCTTAGGATAGTGGAAATGATAAAAATATACAATGTCACAGTTAATAAAAAGGGGATCAGCGTGAACATGAAAAAATTGTCCCCAGAAGTTCTAGAGTGTGATTTTCACTACAGGCAAGCTCAATGACTGGAGTAAAATCACAGAAGAAGTGGTCAATTTCATTGGCACCACAAAATGTTAATCTTGACATTAAATGCAACAGAACTGCCATTGCCACAAATCCATTAACCCAAGATCCACCCGCTAAAGAGATACAAACTCTACTGTTCATAAGGATTGAACAGTGTAGTGGTTTGCATATTGCTAAGTACCGATCATAAGACATCATGGCTAAGAGAACACATTCTGTGACTACAAGGGAAGCAAAGAAATAAAATTGAACTATGCAACCTGAAATCGAAATGGATCTGTTTCCAGTCAAGATGCTGGACAATATCTTGGGCAGGATGGTGGTAGTATATTGTATTGGCAACCTTCAGTCTCGAAAGACTATGGTATTGCACTCTGAAAGGTAGTTCTGGCACAGCGTCTAGTGTGGCTGAAAAGGCCAATCCGGGAGTGACAATCCCTTCCACACCGGGAGCAAGTGCAGTCTGTCCCTGGTCTGTCTCCCTGGCTATGGGCCTTCCTTCTTTGCCTCTTAGCCTCAGACTGTTGGCCAAGTGTCTCTTCAAACTGGGAAAGGCCATGCTGCACAGCCTGCCTCCAAGCGGGCCGCTCAGAGGCCAGGGTTTCCCACTTGTTGAGGTCCATCCCTAAGGCCTTCAGATCCTTCTTGCAGATGTCCTTGTATCGCAGCTGTGGTCTACCTGTAGGGCGCTTTCCTTGCACGAGTTCTCCATAGAGGAGATCCTTTGGGATCCGGCCATCATCCATTCTCACGACATGACCGAGCCAACGCAGGCGTCTCTGTTTCAGCAGTGAATACAAGCTAGGGATTCCAGCACGTTCCAGGACTGTGTTGTTTGGAACTTTGTCCTGCCAGGTGATGCCGAGGATGCGTCGGAGGCAGCGCATGTGGAAAGCGCTCAGTTTCCTCTCCTGTTGTGAGCGAAGAGTCCATGACTCGCTGCAGTACAGAAGTGTACTCAGGACGCAAGCTCTGTAGACCTGGATCTTGGTATGTTCCGTCAGCTTCTTGTTGGACCAGACTCTCTTTGTGAGTCTGGAAAACGTGGTAGCTGCTTTACCGATGCGCTTGTTTAGCTCGGTATCGAGAGAATGAGTGTCGGAGATCGTTGAGCCAATGTACACAAAGTCATGGACAACCTCCAGTTCATGCTCAGAGATTGTAATGCAGGGAGGTGAGTCCACATCCTGAACCATGACCTGTGTTTTCTTCAGGCTGATTGTCAGTCCAAAATCTTGGCAGGCCTTGCTAAAACGATCCATGAGCTGCTGGAGATCTTTGGCAGAGTGGGTAGTGACAGCTGCATCGTTGGCAAAGAGGAAGTCACGCAGACATTTCAGCTGGGCTTTGGATTTTGCTCTCAGTCTGGAGAGGTTGAAGAGCTTTCCGTCTGATCTGGTCCGGAGATAGATGCCTTCTGTTGCAGTTCCAAAGGCCTGCTTCAGCAGGACAGCGAAGAAAATCCCAAACAATGTTGGTGCAAGAACACAGCCCTGCTTCACTCCGCTTCGGATGTCAAAAGGGTCTGATGTGGAGCCATCGAAGACAACAGTGCCCTTCATGTCCTTGTGGAAAGATCTGATGATGCTGAGGAGCCTGGGTGGACATCCAATCTTGGGGAGAATCTTGAAGAGGCCGTTTCTGCTGACCAGGTCGAAAGCCTTTGTGAGATCTATGAAGGCTATAAAGAGTGGCTGTCGTTGTTCCCTGCATTTCTCCTGCAGTTGTCTAAGGGAGAATACCATATCAGTGGTGGACCTGTTGGCTCGGAATCCACACTGCGATTCTGGATAGTCGCTCTCTGCAAGTACCTGGAGCCTCTTTAGTACAACTCGGGCAAACAGCTTTCCTACAACGCTAAGGAGAGAGATGCCGCGGTAGTTGTTGCAGTCACCCCTGTCACCTTTGTTCTTGTACAGCGTGATGATGTTTGCATCCCTCATGTCTTGAGGTACTCCACCTTCTCTCCAGCAGAGACAGAGGATTTCATGCAGCTCAGTGATGATGATCTCTTTGCAGCATTTTAGGACTTCAGCAGGGATGCTGTCTTTTCCAGGTGCCTTGCCAAAGGCAAGGGAGTCCAGAGCCACGTGAAGTTCTTCTAGGGTTGGTTCACTGTCAAGCTCTTCCAGCACAGGCAGGCACTCAATGTTGTTCAGTGCTTCTTCAGTGACTACATTTTCTCTGGAATATAGCTCAGAGTAGTGCTGCACCCAGCGTTCCATCTGCTGCGCCCGATCCTGGATGACCTCGCCTGTGGCAGACTTCAGGTAGTAGTAGACTTCAGGTAGTATAGCAGGGCTCTAAATAGGACAGATTCCCAAGGAAAAAGTACATAGGTGTATGAAGGCGATGATCTGAAACAACCAATCCTAAAATGATTAGGTTTCCTACCATGGTGAATGTATAGATCAATAAAAATAAGATGGCGCGAGCTCAGGTAAGTGTAAAAATGCCCCTGAAAGCCCTGGCAGTGGCGCAATCATCCCAATCACACTTCTGCATCAGTCCTTCCCCCACAAAGACTGACAGATGCTTCCAAACTCCTGGAGAGTATCCTGGAGAGTTTGGGAATCGATGCAGTAGCCCAGGGCTGCCCAAACCCCGGCCCCTGGACCACTTGTGGCCCGCAGAGGGCCCCAATCGGCTCCCAGGGAGCCCCCATCTCCAATGGACACTTGGCCTGCTGGAGACCTGCCGGAGCCCTCGCTGCCCCAATGCTACCTATGCCACTGCTCCTCCAAGCGCCAGCGAGGAAAAGGCTAAGCACTCACAGGAGAGCAGGAGCCCCGCCCATCCACAACCCTCCCATTAGGCTGGGGAGGCTGCAGCTGAGTGCAGGCTTCGGATGGGGGTGAGAAGTCCTGGGTCTGTTTGTGCTGCTTGAGTTTGGCTTGGGGTGAGGCACTGAGGAGGGAGGGGAAACTGTGAGTCTATTTGCGCTGCTTGCGTGTGCTGGGGACGGGAGCTGCAAGGGAGAAATTGCGGGATGTTTGACTGCCGCTGGAGAGCATGTCTACCCAGCAGTAAATCCCATCAGACTCAGTGGAGTTTACTCCCAGGAAAGTGTGGATCCGATTGGACTGTGAGTGTGCTTGGGGTGGGGTGGGGGGCTGGCTCTGCAGAGGAGAAGTCCCAGGGATGTTTGAATGCAGCTGGAGAGCATGTCTACTCGGCAGTAAGTCCCATAAAGTCAGTGGGACTAACTCCCAGGAAAGTGTGGATCCGATTGGGCTGTGTGTACTCGGTGTTGGAGGCAGGCGCTGCGGGGAAGAACTCATGGGATGTTTGAATGGGGAGGAAACCTACTGCTTTTGCTTGTTGGGGTTGCTGGCAGAGAGGGAGGAAGGTGGGGGTCCATTTGTGAATGGGAAATAGACACAGCTCTCTGCCTGCTTCTAAGTTTGCTTGGTGCTGGGTGCAGGCTGGGGGAGGGACTGCGAGGGGGAGACAGGCAGCTCCCTTCTCTGTGTGAAGGTGCCCACCAGCTCCTGGACTGATTGTGTTCCTTTGCTGCTGCTTGTTGCCAGGATTGGGGGGGGGGGGGAAGAGTGAGAGTAAAAACATGCTCCTGCATGGGGGGGAGAAGCCCACTCTGACTCCTCTTAAGTCTCTTCTGTACTTTTCCCAGGGAAGAGGTGTGTTATATGTGTCAGGAATTATTTTAACAACCCCCCTTTTCTGGATCTCATGTGTATTACAAAAAAGCTCAGTAAAATCCATTCATTCATATAAGTTCCGTCTCTAATATATTCCTTTATGTAAATTTATTCAAATTTGAAATGTAAATTTCCCCCGGCCCCAACACAGTGTCAGAGAGATGAGGTGGCCCTCCTGCCAAAATCTTTGGACACCCCTGCAGTAGCCTATAGAAACATCCAGAGGGTACCGTGGGTCCATCTTATAGTAAGGCAAGAGTGTCATTACTTTCCAGAGAGCAGCATGTTCTAATTCCTTGGTGGCCAAACAGCACTTTCTTCAGAAAACCAACATGAGCTTGATGAGAAAGAAGAAGGCCATCAATTCACATCTTTTTGCTGATAGAACCTCTAGAATTCATGACTGGGAATGGAAGCCACAGGCATGGCCTATGCATCAAATCTTCCTGTAACAACTATCTTTTGTTCTGTGGAGCTTTTATTTATGGTAATTCCCTCTCCCTGTTTCTGTCTTGGGAGTTGGTTGTCTTTGTTGATTCATTCAAATTTGTTGAATCTTAAACTCTCCCTTAGGACTTTTGCTAATATGAACTTACAGTTATTGAAATAATATTTATATCTGTGCCCCTGATAATCTTGTTAACTTTAACAGCGAACATTAATTAAGCCTTAAAGAATGTACTATTCTCACATTCATTGAAAACAGTGACACCTTCAGGTTGTGTCAAGTATTGCAGCCTTAAAAGACTGTATCTTCTGGATTAATGCTTAACTATGATTCCTTTTCTTTTCCATCCCAATCAATCCCTGAATGAGTTTTACATTGTTTCTTTTGAAATCATCCTCTCTTTGTGTGACCTCTTTCAAATATTTATGTCAATTTTTGGTGGGTGTGTACCTGGTTTTTGATGGTTTCCCTTGGTTTCATGTGCCAGGAAAAGCAAGTTTTAGTGCATGTATGAAATGCACCAAACGTGTCCTAAGGCATCCCTGGTAACCTTTGCCTAAAGAGTTTTCCTTGGTAAATCATAAAGTAAGAATGCATGTCTATGCAGACTATCTCTCCTGCTTAGCAAAGGACCCCTGTGTGTGTATGGGGGGATATGTGTCTAGTAACACCCACCAAGACAGGCTCTCCCCAGCCTTCAGAAATTGCAAGCTGGGCTCCCCCACCTCAGTGACTCAACAGGGCTGCCCAATACACCTGCAGCACATTGGCACATAAAATGCCTGCATATATGTTCCATGTAGGTACAGACCACATCTCAGCAATCTGATTATGCAGGGGTTTCCCATAATGTAATGGCCCTCTTGTGACATCACACACTGACATCATAGTCCCTTAGGTCAACTGTCAGTTGATCAGAACATTGCCCTCACCAGACCAGAAAGACCAGACCAGATCAGGCTAGTAAGTCCTTCTTGGTTACCCTCATTTCACATTTTTCATCTTTAATATGACAAAGAGATTAAATTGGTGAGAAGAAGAGGGAGGGATGAAGAGACTATTAGTGATCTTGTTGGTTATTGTAGCGTTTTAGTAATGATGTTGGATCTAATGATCAGGAGAGAGATCAGGGGTGCATTTTGGCAGGAATTTCATTCTTTTCCTGTCTATACTGATTGAAAAACGAAAGATCTAAGAAGGATTTCTTAATGGCTTTTGCATTCTGAATGTCCCTGATTCTTCCAGCAATCTTAGGAAGTTGTCTCTTGCCAGCCAGGGGAGAGTTATCTGAAAAGTGATGCTTAAAGATTAAAATGCTTCAAGGCATCTGACCTTCTCCTTTGTGGGCATCTTCAGAATCCCACCAGGTTAGGCATGGGGGTGGTGAAAGGTTTCTCTTCTGCACTCTGATGGGCTCCACACTTCCTTGAGCAGCAAGAAGATTTGATGGCAATTCTGCTCTCACTCATTTTGCTTAGGAGGAGAGGGCACAGGAGATTTTGTGGCATTACAGTTCTATGTGCTTTGTCCACAAATCCTGTATGTACCTGAAAAGGAGATGAGGGTTTTTTCCCACCAGTTTACCATCAGAATATGAGGGGTGTGTGCAGTCTCAAATTTGCAAGTGCTACAAGTTTTGCAGCCGTCTCCAGGAAGAGAGGCCCTAATGATAGGATGGTAGCTGCTGGGCCTGCCACTTCCAGGACCACAGGAATAATTTCATTTATTTATTAAAACTTAATTGGCATATATACAATCATGCTACAGTTTCAAATGTAGATCATAATTATAATAATAAGTCACTCCCCTAAAAACTCAAAACTAAAAGTTTTGAGTGGGCCTTCGAATGAAATGGGCAATGCAAGATCGTGTGGGTCAGCGATTCAACTTCTCCCCAGTCACATGCACAACGCCTATTGTTATAAGGAGTTGTACATGTCCGTCTTCCATCTGTCACAGCTGAGGGCAGGACATTACATCTTGCCAAAGACATGGCCCTTTGTTTCTGCAGAGATTCTAGCAGGTATAGATACCTTGTGGGCTGACTGACCATGTAATGTAGGTGTTACTGAATCTTTGTATCACATGTTATTCCAGTATGATTGGAATCAGGATCTTCATTTACAGTATCTTGATCTGATCATTTCTAATTCTTTGGGCTGAACGGAGAAGGATAAAATCTGTTATTTGCTGAGAGGACTGAGTAAGGAGTTAACCAAAAAAGTTGCTAAATGTATTAATTTAATGATTCAGAGATGATGTAGAGTGAGCGTATCTAACTCAGACGCGCCCAGCATGTAGTGCCCAGTAAGGATTTGATCCTTGATGCTCTTTTTATTTGTCTTATATTTTTAATTATTTATTCCAATAAAGGTTTTGAATTTCAATTTTGAATTTATAAAAAAAAATAGAATACAAGGAACAAAATAAACTTCTGGGATTTGCCGCTACAAAAAGAGTTTGTGGCTTTAAAAGGAGAGGAGACAATTTCATGGAGAAGAGGTCTATCAGTGGCTAGTAATCATGATTATCAAGTGGGACCTCTCAGTTCAGAGGCCACTAGATATCACTTGTTTTGCTTTGACACCTTGCTTCTGGGTTTCCCAGATGCCTTTGACTGGTCACTACAAAAGGGGCTGCTAGACTAATCATCTAATTAATTCTGATTTTGCAGGGGTTTCCCGGTAGTGCGATGGCCCTCCTGTGACATCACACTCTGACATCATAGTCCCATAGTCCCTATGTCAGCCCCTAACTGACATAGACCAACTGTCAGTTGATCAGAACATTGCCCTCACCAGACCACAAAGACCAGAGCTTGTGATTTACTGTGAAGAATGTGAGTGAATGTTATGTTAGTTGTTAACAGGGAATTCAGAGAGGTTATGGCAAGTGATCCTTCAAGATTATTCAGGATAATGACATTGTTAGAGCTGACTCAATCAATCAGTCCCACACAAAGCAAAGCTGAGTTGGTGAGGACTTTAATACAACAAGAAAGCTTCACACTTCCTTACACAGAAGCTTCCTCAAGGTAAAGCACCTTCCTTTAAGATAAAAACTTTGAAGACTTACCAAAAACGATTGTCTTTGACTTATCAAAGTCATGAAAGCTTTTCTCTTGGCGCTTTAAAGGTAATACTATATAGCAGGTAAAGGAATTTAAATCTTTTAAATATTTTATGGTGGCTTTTTCATACAAGATCCTTGGTCTTTCACGTTGTGTCTCTTATGCAATTCTTTGCCCAATTCCAGCAAAGGCTGGAAGTGTTGACTTGGATAAGATTTTTAAAGTTTTGGCTCAGAGCATGTTTTTAATCAGATCAGGAAATTCTGCTTAAATAAATTTTCTCTGACACCTTACATTTCACAGGGTTATCACTTTTTTCTTAGAAAAATTCAGACATTGGGGCTTTCAGTGGATTTTCTGGGCTCCTTATCCTTGGCCCAGGCATTTCAAAATGTTGAAAACCCAAGTTCTGGACATAGAGAGGGATGTTTTATATGAAGCTGCCCAAAAGGTTTGCTCCCCTCTTTTTTCCAGCTCCCACTTCCTTTTGGTAGGCGGTCAGGCTATTTATGCTTCCTTGAGTGTCCTCAAGATTGCCAGGCCTTTGTGCTGGCTAGATGTAACACACTCCCCTCGAATGCTTTTCTGGGTAGGTTCAGTGGATCAGCTGGTATGTTACAGGTGCTACTGAATCTTTGCATCACTTGTTATTCCAGTGTGATTGGAATCCAGATCTTCATTTTCACCATTTAGACCCGATCCTTTCTAATTTTTTAGATTGGACAGAGGAGGACAAAATCTGTTATTTGCTGAGGGGAGTAAATAAGCAGGTAACCAAAAAGGTTGCTAAATACATTAATTTAATTATTCAGAGGCAATGTAAATTGAGCGTATCTAACTCAGATGCTCCTAGTGTGTTGTGCTGGGTTAGGATTTGATCCTTGATTATCCTTTTATTTGTATTATATTTGTGTTATTTATGCCCATAAAGGTTTTGAATTTGAATTTTGAATCTAACAAATAAAGCCTAAGAAACAAAATTAGCTTCCTAAATCTGCTGCTACAAAAAGTGGTGATGGCTACAAATTTGATGGGTTTAAAAGGGGAAGAGACCATTTCATGGAGAAGAGGCCTGTTGATGGCTACCAATCATGATAGCCTAGTGGAAACTCTCAGTTCAGAGGCAAATGGATACCACATGCTTTTGCATTGACACCTTGCTTCTGGGTTCCACAGATGCCTTTGACTGGTCACTGCAAAAGATGCTGCTAGACTAAGGAGGCACTCTGATTATTTAGGGATTTCCTGGGAGTGCAATTGTGACATCACACTCTGACATCATAGTCCCATAGTCCCTATGTCAGCCCCTAACTGACATAGACCAACTGTCAGTTGATCAGAACATTGCCCTCACCAGACCACAAAGACCAGAGCTGGTGATTTACTGTTCAGATTTGCTGTGAGTGAATGTTATGTTAGTTGTTAAGAGGGAATTCAGAGAAGTTATTGCAAGTGATCCTTCAAGATTATTCAGGATAATGACATTGTTAGAGCTGACTCAATCAATCAGTCCCACACAAAGCAAAGTTGAGTTGGTGAGGACTTTAATACAACAAGAAAGCTTCAGGCTTTATAACACAGCTTGTACTACAGTACAGGAAACCAAAAGCTAATAAGGAGGTGAATTAGATAGAAGAAGAGAAGCAACCAACAAGTTATCACCAACTAATAAGATAGGTTACAGGCAGCAAACTGTACCCTTTGCAACTATAACCTGGTGTATCTCTACTCACCTGCTGTTACTTCTCCCACAGAAAATTCAAGCTGACTGCAAAGAGCTCAAACGAACCTCTCCAAACTGGGGGAGTCACTCACATTGGGGGAAATATCAAAATTATATATGTATAATTGGGGGTCAAAGTGGATATCTCAAGGACAAAATTGATCATGTGCAAGGGATACTGTGAAGAAAGCACATTCCATGCTAGAGATTTATTAGGAAAAGGTTTCAAAACTATACTGCCAGTACTGCAATACCCTTAGGTATGGTACAGCCATACTCAGAATGCTGTGTACTGCTCTGGTCTCCACATCTCAAAAAGGATAATTGTAGACTTGGACACAATGCAGAAAAAGGCAAATAAAATCATCAAGGGGCTGGAGCACCCTGCCTCTGAGGAAACTAAAGACTAAACTAAAGTCTCCTGATTTAGAAAAAAAGAGACCCTGCATGGAGGGGGAACATGCCTGGGGTTTTTAAATTATGCTTACTGTCAAGGAAGAAGAGGGGACTCCTCAAGGGGCTGCAGGAGAAGAAGGGGCTCCTCAAGGTACTGCAGGCTGACCCAGGGAAGCTGTGCCTAGTGGTTAGCATGCTCACTCCCTACCTGTTCCCTTCTTTCCTTTTTGGACTCAAAGCTAAATGGGGAGAAGCCTTGGTAGAATATATCTGTTGCCGCAGCCTGGACTATCAGATAAAGAAGAGGGGGACTTTCTGGCCTCCTAGAGAATACAGGTTACTGCTACTGGCCAGCAGAAGGCGCTCCAGCTACTAATCTGCTTGCCTAATTCAAGAACGTTTTGTAAACCAGTGGAAAACTGAACTGAAATGAATTGGAGCCTGACGGATCTCTGCTAGACTCTGTCCCTCTCCTAGTTACCTTAATGATGGAACTCCCAGCCCACTTTCTCTTGCTGCCCTGTGAGTCGGTGCTTCTCTCTGAGACCCACATAGTGGGCGCTCAGGCAACTGAAATGAAAATCACTCACTTCCTGATGGGCTTGCAAGATTAAGATTTGGCTATCATGACATCACCAATTTACCTGATTAGTGGAAAGGGATTATCTGGATAGAGGAAAACATGCAGCCCACCTGGGTGCCCCCCCTTGGAGTAGGACAATGGGAATGTGAGCCAGTGAGCAGGCACTTCCCTGTCCCTGGCAAGAACTTTGACCCCAACAGAAGAGAAGACATTCCTGGTGCTTACAAAACCAAGGAGCAAAAGCTACCCATGATGCTTCCAGCTGCTGAATGCACAGAAGCTGCTGGTGAGTTAAATTTGCCCCAAATATGGGGAAATGACAAAAAGGCACAGAAAAGAAGTGGGGAATCCCCAGGAAAAAGAGGGATTCATCGCACATGCTGTGGAGAAAGTGGCTCAAGTTTTCCTGCATCTCCTGTAATTCTTAGTGAGACAATGAATTTGATGGACATTGATTCAGAAGAGAGCAGACAATCACACAACATGTCATTTTTTTTTTTTTTTTTTTTTTGGGGGGGCACCAGTTAAAGACTTCATAGTGCTCCCAGACTTATTGTTGGAAAAAGTGTTTAATGTACAGTATCAGTGTTGCCAACTGTCCTAACGATTTGTGCCAATGGTCAGTATGCAAGGTAAAGAGAGAAACCGATAAAATAAATAAAAGGCAAGAAATAAAATTATCTTCTGGCATTTACTGCTACAGAGAATGGTGATGGCTACCAGTTTGATGGCTTTAAAGGGGGAGGCGACAATTTCATGGAGAAGGCCTAGCAATGGCTACCTATCATGATTGTCAAGTGGAATCTCTCTGTTCAGAGGCCACTGAATACCACTTGCTGTTGCCTTGACACCTTGTTTCTGGGATCTCCAGAAGCCTTTGACTGGTTACTGTGCAATACAGGATGCTAGACTAATGGACTAATGCTAGACTAATGGACACTCTGATTATGTAGGGGTTCCTTGGTAGTGCGATGGCCCTCTTGTGACCTCACACTCTGACATCATAATCCCATTGTTCCTATGTCAGTCTCTAACTGACACAGACCAAATGTTAGTTGGTCAGAACATTGCCCTTACCAGACCACAAAGACCAGACCTTGTGATTTACTGCTAAGAATGTGAGTGAATGTGATGTTAGTTATTAACAGGGAATTCAGAAGGTTACTGCAAGTGACCCTTCAGATTATTCAGGAAGATGACATTGTTACAGCTGACTCAGTTGATCAGTTGCACACAAAGCAAAGTTGAGTTTGTGATTATTTTAATAAAACAAGAAAGCTTCAGGCTTTGTAACACAGCTTGTTCTACAGTGCAGGAAACCAAAAGCTAATAAGGAGGTTAATTAGATAGAAGAAGCAAACAACAAATTGTAAGCAAATGACAAGACAGATTACAGGGAACAAACTCTACCCTTTGCAACTATACTCTGGTGTATCTCTACTCACCTGCTGTTACTTCTCCCACAGAAATCTCAAGATGTCTGAAAAGAGCTCAAACAAACCTCTCCAATCTGGGTGACTGGTCAACAAAATGGCAAAGGAGATTCATTGTGAGTAAATATAGTGATTCACATTGGGGTAAAAAATTCTTTAAGTGCACTGATGGGGTCCAAACTGGTGCTGACTATGGAAGAAAAATAATTGGGGGTTCAAAGTGGATATCTCAGTGAGAAAATTGATCATGTGCAAGGGTTGCTGTGAAGAAGGCATGTTCCATACTAGAGATTTATTAGGAAAATATTCAAAAATTAAACTGCCACTGTTGCAATACCCTTAGATATGGTACAACCATACTCAGAATGCTGTGTACTGTTCTGGTCTCCACATCTCAGAAAGGATAATTGTAGACTTGGAAACGATGCAGAAAAAGGCAAATAAAATCATCAAGGGGCTGGAGCACCCTGCCTCTGAGGAAACTAAAGACTACACTAAAGTCTCTTGATTTAGAAAAAAAAAAGAGAACCTGCATGGAGGGGGAACATGCCTGGGGTTTTTTTAATTATGCTGACTGTCAGGGAAGAAAAGTGGACTCCCCAAGAGGCTTCAGGAGAAGAAGGGGCTCCCCAAGGTACTGCAGGCTGACCCAGGGAAGCTGTGCCTAGTGGTTAGCATGCTCACTCCCTACCTTTTCCCTTTTTGGACTCACAGCTAAATGGAGAAAAGCCTTGGTAGAATATGTTTGATGTCACCAGGCCAGACTATCAGACAAGGAAGAGGGGGACTTTCTGGCCAATACCCCCTCCTAAAGAATACTAGAGAAAGTTAGTTGTTAATAGGGAATTCAGAGAGATTATTGCAAGTTATTCAGGATGATGAAATTGTTAGAACTGACTCAATTGATCAGTTCCACACAAAGCAAAGTTGAGTTGGTGAGGACTTTAATACAAGAAAGTTTCAGACTTTGTTATACAGCCTGCACTACAGTACAGGAAAGTAAAAGCTAACAAGGAGGTTAATTAGATAGAAGAAGAGAAGCAACCAAGAAGTTATAACCAAATAACAAGAGAGGTTACAGGCAACAAACTAACTGTAGTTAGTTGTAAACAGGGAATTCAGAGAGGTTATCAAATTAATAACAGACAAGAAATAAAATCATATTCTGGCATTTGCTACTACAGAAAATGTGATGGGTTCCAGTTTGATGGCTTTAAAAGGGGACAATTTCATGGAGAAGGCCTAGCAATGGCTACTAATCATGACAGCCAAGTGGAACCTCTCAGTTCTGAGGCCACTGAATACACTTGCTGTTGCCTTGACACCTTGTTTCTGGGATTCCCAGATGCCTTTGACTGGTCACTGTGCAAAATGGAGTGCTGGATCAGTGGTTCCCAAAGTCCTGCTGGGACTTTGGGAACTCTGTAAGTATTTGCTGGAGAGGAGAGGGGAAGAGGCAGGAGGCAGCAGCACAATCAGGATGAGGGAAGCATTTCAGGATTTCCAACTTACCTGGGGGTTGCTATGGCTCTCTGGAGGGTCTGGAGAGCCAGCAACCCCCTCTGCAAACTCCCTGGGGCTTCAAAGACCTGTAAAAAGGAAAAAAAAAAAAAAAACACTTCCTGTTTTCATTGCAAAACCAGGTGCATTTTCCCCCCTTTTTTGCAGGAGTCTGAAGCCTGGGGCTGCAGAGAGGGTCACAGGTTCCCCGGACCCTCCAGAGAGCCATACGATCCCCAAGTAACTTGAAAAAACCCTCCACTCCCCGACTGTGCTGCTGCTGATTTCTGAACCATTCCTTTTCTGGTTTCCCTGATGGGTCTTAACCCACCAGTTTGGGAACCAATGTGCTAGACTAATGATTATGCACTCTGATTATGCAGGGGTTTCCTGGCAGTGTGATGTCACAAGAGGGTCATCACACTATGACTTCATAGTCTCTTGTTTCACCTGTCAGAACATTGCCCTCACCAGACCAGAAAAAACCAGATCAGACCAGACCAGATTAGTAAGTGCTTTTTAGTTACCTGAATTTTTGCATTTTTCATCTTTACTATTCTAAAGAGAGTTAGTGAGAGGAAGAGGGAGGGATGACGAATTAGTGATCTTATTGGTTATTGTGTAAAGGTATTAGTAATAATGTTGGTTCTGATGATCAGGAGAGGGTGCATTTTTATTATTCTCTTCCTCCTATCTATACTGATTGAAAGGTGATAACATATTGAAAGATCTAAGAAGGATTTATTAATGGCTTCTGTGTCCTGAGCATCTCTGCTACTTCAGGCAATCTTAGGAAGTTGTCTCTGGCCAGCCAGGGGAGGTTACCTGAGAAATTACCTGATACTTAGGACCAGATTGAATGCTTCAAGGCAGCCAATCTTTTCCTTTGTGGGTGTCTTCAGAATCCCACCAGATGAGGCAGGGCAGCAGGAAAAGAGACTTCTTTGCTATGATGGGCTCCCCATTTTCTTGAGTAGTGAGAAGATTTGATGGCACATCTGCTCTCACTCAGTTTATTTTGGAGGAGAGAGCGCAGGAGATTTTGTAGCACAAAAGTCACAAATCCTGTAAGTATCTGCAAGGAAGATGAGGGTTTTCCCCCGCAGTAGTTTACCATCAAAATTGGGAAGGGGGCTGTCTCAAATGTGCAAGTGCTCCCAGTTCTGTCATCTCCAGGAAGAGAGGCCCCAATGATACGTTGGTAGCTGCTGGGCCTGCCACTGCCAGGACCACAAGGAATCGTACACTAACCATGAGGTCAAGATTGGACAAAGCCTCACCAAGTGCCTTTCACACTCCTTTTTTGGTCTCACGCTCCATTTGTAACAAAACTGCTGAATGCGATTTCAAGAACATTAACTGTGGAGCAGTAATTCAATTTGGAGGAGGTGTGACTGACAAAAAGTCAGGGAATGGTGACATTTGGAGGAAAGAAAAGAGCGGGGGGTGGGGAGGCTGAGCGACCCTATTGGACTCCACTGGGTGCCACCTCTCATCTTCTCTGTCTTCTCCTTGCTCTCTCTCAGGCAGTGATGAAAGATGCCCTGCTCAGATCCGAGTCTGTACTCACCCTCCTGGCTGAGAGGATCATCACATATGAACGAAGGTGAAATATCTCTTTTATAGAGACTGGGAAGTGGTTCATTATTTTCAGCTTTATACCTGGCCTTTCAATCAAAATTATCCCCCTGGCAGCTTATAGCAGAACAAAGCAAGCCAAGAACTTTGAGTCCTCTGACCAATGACAGAGGCCAGAGCTTGTTGCTCTGTTGCATCCCCCTTACCAGTCACTGGGCAACTGGAAGTTAGGGCAGAGTTCTTTTCAGGCGGTGGGGTGTGTGTGAGTTGCCTGCAGTTGCAACATTCTCAGACCAGTTGTTGTGAGGCAGCTGACCTGGCCTGTACCATGATATTCATCCTGGGGGGACTGAGCGCAGCTTCTCAGGGGCCCTTAGTCCCTAGTGAACATCTCTTTACAGCAAATAGACATTGTCAGAATGGAGTAAATGATGAACCAGGGTAGGAATTCTTCATTCTGCAGGCAAGGAAATAGAACAGTTCAAGCCATGGGAAAAGACACAGAGGAAGTTGGTATTCTGTATGAAAGGAAGGGATGTCTCATTGCCCTGGTTTCTACACAGGCAGTTCAACAAGTAGCAGTAGCAATAGTGAAAAGAGTTTGGAAATGTTGATTTTGAGAGGGGCAAGAGAGGACCATTTAATTCCCCCACCCCTGAACATCTAACTTTCCTCCCTTTTCATCTGCACCAGGGAATCCTCAGCTGTGGAAAAAGCTCCACTGCTGATCTAACCACTTGTTGGTGTTGGAACCCAAAGTTCTCAGCCAAGGAGCAGCCTTCCAGCAGGTGAGGTTTCTCAATCCCCTGCTCACTGCCAGATGCACAAGTGCCTGGATTGCGCTCCCTCTTAACACAATGTCCTCTTTTTCTTTCCACCCAGACTTCCCTTGAATGGGAACAGAGCTTGCACTCCTCTGACGCACTCTAAGGATGCTCCTTCCTGTCCTCTCAAGGCTTGAGGGTGACCTTAGTCAGGACAACTGTCAGTGGCACTTCAACAAATACTCCTGCTGGCCAGCTGGCATTTGTGCCCCAGACAGAGAAGAAAGAGGCTACGGAAAGCAGCCTAGGATGGCTTCATCTTTGGAACATTTAGCATCCTGCTGTAGGGCTGGTTGGAGCAGGACCCCATGACAGAACACCTCCTGGAAACTGACAAGGTAAGCTCACATGAAGTCCATGAAGAACTGCTTGAACAGAGGAAGACAGCTGGAGATTGCAAGACTCCACACACAGGTTATTAAGATATTCAAAGAGAAGGGTTCACCCTCACCTTCTAGTCTTCTACTCCTGTCTGGGATTGCAGAGGGCGCCGACCACCTTTAGCCTTTACTTCCCACTGTTATCCAGATCCAAACCAGGGGGCTCTTTGCATGCCATTTACCCAGTGAAGTCAACAGAAGCTTCCCACCCCAGACATGGAACATGCACAGGGAGGCCCTGATTGAAACTGCAATAGAATTTAGGCTTCAAACCTTCCTTCACTTTCACTGCAACCCTTATCTTAGTCGTCCTCGGACCATGTGGTATTTATAGAAGAGAAAGATACCAATATATAAGGGCCAATAAAATGATCCAAGTCATGTCTAATTGGGTCCAGATACCAATGTCTTTAATCACTGTCTCCCAAAATCCCAGCTGTGCCTAGAACAAATAAGACCCTTTCTGGAATGAAAGACAAGTACAGAAATAGACATTTACCATTTCCTATGGGAACCTCAGCACAACCCATCAAATCCAGCCTCCTCCACTTGTCTGTTGACCACCCTCCTAGCTCCTTTCCTAAATCAAATTTTAGAAACTTATAAGTAACACTTCTTTTCAATTCTCTTCTCCCCAGATGACATTATATTTAAAGATACTGATGAACAAGAAGAAGGAGGTGTGAGTCAACATCCAAAACCTGACTGCCATACCCCAGATGTCCCAGCTGGAGTAATATGAAGACTTTAAGTCTGCCAACTAGCAAGTAAGCAATGAGGATTTTTCTGAAACCAGGGAAGAATTGGGAGTTCCCACAGCCTGAGCATGGCAAGCTCAGGCATTGTTTTCCCTCTGCCCAGGAAACCAACTTCTCCCCAAAAGTGAGGCAAAAAACTAAAAAGAACATTGAATGAACTGGAGAACAACTTAAAAAAAAAAACAGGGAAATATTCAGAAAGAAGGAGGAAAAGCAAAATAGATTACAGTGGCAGAAAGAAAAAGGCAAATGGACAGAAAAACACACAGGGCTCTGGGAATAAAAGCAGGAGAGAGAGAGAGCATGTAAAACCTTGCAAGGAAGAAAAATTTAATTCAAGTGAGGCAGAAGGTGGGAAATTCAGGCAGGATGGAAGAAAGAAGGGAAGACAAAGTAGAAAAAATAGGGGCAGGTGGTGGTAAATGGAGGCTATATGAAGCAAAGGAAGCCAGAGATAGGAGGTGAATATATGGTAGGAAACTAAGACCTTGATCCTATGAAACATGAACAAAAATACTTCTGTTTGGCTTAGTCTGAAAGGCACCCTGCTGGCCCCCATGAGGCTGCAAGGCTGTGGTAAAAAGATTTCAACTAAATAAATACATAACAAGAAGGAATAAAAGGGAGGCAGGTGGTAGGAGATTGAAGCAGGATTGATACAGAGGCAATCTGTGGCGAACTTGAACCTGATCATGTGAGAAAGAATAAAAGAGAGGTTGGAAGTGGGAAGTTGAAACAGAACTGAAGAAGGAAAGGGGGAGATAGAAAAGAATAGTAAAGAGTTAAGCAGTGGGAAGCAGAAGCAAAATTGAAGAAAAGGGCCAAAAGGAGAAATAAGAGAGACATAATCAGTGGCCAAACTGAACCTGAGAATGTAAAAAAGAAAAGATGGGACAAAGGTGAGCTAACAGGTGGGAAAGAAAAAAAGAATAAGACACAAGTAAGCAGTGGTCAATTAGAGCCTAATTAATAATGTAAGAAGGAATGAGAGAGAGATAAGCATAGACATACTAAGTATATAATGCAAGAAAGAATAAAGTGCAGCTCAGTGTAGCCAACAAAGCCTGAAAACAGAGAGGGAAAAGGGAGTTCTCAGTAGTAAGGGGAAAAAAAAAGAAGAGTAACATATAGATATAGTTGTCGTCAATCAGAACCTGATAGTGTAAAAAAGACAAGAACAGACACCTAAGTGCAGCCACATTGAGTGAGTCTGCTAATGATGAGAAAAAAGGTGGAAAAAGGGGGAGTCTAGTTGGAGGCATCCAAAAGGAATCCAAGGCACACATAAGTGGTGGCAGATTGATAAAGTAACTGATAAAGTAACAAAGAAAGGGAAGAAGAAAAGAGAGCTTAGTGCAGCCAAATTGTTGGCAATATAGAAAAGAAAAAGTTGGAATACAGAAGAACTCAGTTGGGGGGGAGAATAATACAAAGCAAATTTTTTAAAAAAATAAGGTATAAAAGAGAGCACATTGTGTCCCCACTGAGCCTGATAATGTAGCAAGGCAAAAAAGACAGAATTACTCATTGATGGTAAAGAAAAAATGGAATAAGAGATAGGAAAATAATAGTCAATTTTAGCCTGGTGATGTAAGAATGAAAGGAAGGAATAAAGAGTGTTTAGTGTGCCCAAACTGATAATGTAGGAAAGAAATAAGGAATGAGGGAGAGCTCAGTTGGGAAGGAACAAGACACAGATGAGAAGTTGCCAAAATAAGGCCAGTCATGCAAGACTGAAAAGAATAAGATAGAGGCACTAGTAGTCAAATAGAGTCTCATAATGTAAAAAAAAGAAAGGAATAAAAGATATGTGTGACCCAGTTGAGCCTAATAATGTAAGAAACAAGAAGGGAATAGAAGGGAGCTAAGAATGAATAAAAGTGAGCTGGATAATGCAGGAAAAAGTAGAGCAGTATTGGAGAGCTCAATAGAAAATAAAGGAATAAGACTTGGATAAGAAGTGGCCAAAATGAACCTCATAATATAAGAAAGAAAAGAAGGAATAAAAGAGAGCTAAGAGGGCCCAAAATGAATCTGATATTGTAGGAAAAAATGTAGGAGGAATAAGAATGAGCTGAGTGGAGGGAAAAAAGAAAGAGGGATAAAACAGACGTACTGTTAAGTGGTACTTAGTGGCCAAATGGAGGGTGATAATGTATGATTGAAAATGAGGAATAAGAAAGAGCCATGTGTGGCCAAACTGAGCCTGATAATGAAAAGAAAGTATAAAAGAGCTAAGTGTGTCCAAATTGAGCTGGACAAAGTGGTGGTGGGGGGAGAAGAGTGGAATAAGGGAGAGATCAGTGGGAAGGAAAAACAGGAATAAGGCACAGGTAAGTAGTGGCACCATAAAGCCTGATATTGAAAGAAAAGCAGAAATAAAAGAGAGCTTTGTGTGGAGTACTTCAGCCTGATAAGGTGGGGGAATGGGGGGGGGTAATGAGAACTCAATGGGAAAGAAAAAAGCAATGAGGCAAAAGTAAGTAGTTACCAAGTGGAGCCTAATAACATATGATAGAAAAGAATGAATAAAATAGAGCCATATGTGGCCAAAATGAGACTGATCATGTGAGAAAGAAAAGAAGGTAAAAAAGAGAGCCAAGTATAGCAAATTGACAGTGCAATCCTAGGCACCTCTGCTCAGAAGTAAGCCTTACTGAGTTTAAGGAGACTTACTCCCTGGTAATCATGCATAGGATTGCAGCCTGAGCCTGATAATTTGGGAAGGGGGAAGCAGCAATACAGAGTTCAATGAGGACACAAGTCTAACAAGGTCTACTCAGAAGTAAGTCTTATTTTGTTCAATGGGGCTGATTCTGAGGAAAATGTGGTTAGGATTGCAGCCTGAGAAAGAATAAGAAGAAATCAGACACAGGTAAGTTTTGCTCAACAGAGCAAAAAAAGGTAAGAATAAAAGGAAGGAATAAAAGAGACCCACATGTGACCTAATTGAGCTGGTTGGGTAGTATAAAAAAGAAGAAATAATAGAGAACTTGGTGTGCTGAGAACTCAAGGGTGAAAAACAAGGAATATGGCTGAGATCTTGAGGAAGAAAAAAGGAATAAGGCACAGATAGATAGATAGTAGTAAGTAAGAGAGCAAAGTGTAGCTGGCAAAAAAGGAGGAATAAAGGAGAGCTCAGAGGTGGGAAAGGAAAAAAATGGAGTAAGATACAGGTAAGCAGTGGGCAAACTGGGTGTGTCTGGAACAGGGCTGCTGCCCCAGGGATCTGGATTGTGTCTGGGCTCTGGCGCAATACCTTCACTTCCTGTGTGCCAGGCCTTCCCCCTGCCCAAATCTGTGTCTGTTCACTCCCAATTTACAGTCCCTGGTTACAGGTCCTGCTCTAGTAAAATCAGGGAGCCATCCAAGCCCAGTTCATCGATTCTCCTCTTCACTCTGGCGCACAGCCCATTTTGAAAACTCCAAGGCTTATACTTTAGCTCTGTCCCTCTGGCTGCCTCTCCCTCCTGCCTCCCACAAAAGCAATGGGCAGAGAATTAATGTGTTGCAGCTCCCATGTAGAGTCCCTGTCCCCTCCTGGGGAAGACCTGGTTGCCTGAAGTCGGGGCTGCTGTCTCAGGGACCTGGAGTTGAGTCTGGGCTCTGGCACAGCCCCTTCCCCTCCCATGCACCGGGCCTTCCCTCCGAAAGGACTTAAGGTGGTTACTCTCCTATTCCAGAACCTACTTACTTGATCTGCACTAGCAAAGTAAGGGACTTTCGCTGCACATCCTAAAAGTCAGGCAGGCAGCTGCCCAAACTGCCCAGTCCAAATCAGAAAGGCCATTTTCCTGTTTGTTCTGGCACAAAACCCATTTCGGCACACAGAGCCTTTAGATTAAGCCCTGCCACTCCCAAAACCTTTCTGCTCTGACTCCATCAAAAGCTCTGGGGATTGAATAAACGGGTTGGAGCTTCCTCCTGTTCCTTGTAAAGGCCCCTTCCCCTCTAGGGAAGACCTGTTTGCCTGGGGTTGGGGCTTCTGTCCCAGGGACCTGGAGTTGAGTCTGGGCTCTGGCGCAGCCCCTTCCCCTCTTGTGCGCTGGGCCTTCCCTCTGACAGGACTGAGAGTGGTTACTCTCCTATTCCAGACCCTAGTTACTTGTTCTGCAACCCAGAAAAACCACCTTCTTTTTTGTTCTGCCATGCAACCCATTTTGGCACACAGAGCCATTAGATTAAGCCCTGCCACTCCCAAAACCTTTCTGCTCTGGCTCCATAAAAAGTTCTGGGGATTGAATAAAAGGGTTGGAGCTTCCTCCAGTTGCTTGTGGCGGCCCTTTCCCCTCTTAGGGAAGACATGTCTGCCTGTGGTCTGGGCTGCTGTCCCAGGGACCTGAGGCTGAGTCTGGGCTCGGGCACAGCCCCTATCCCTCTCGTGCGCCAGGCCTTCCCTCCGTAAGAACTGAAGGTGGTTACTCTCCTATTCCAGAACCTAGTTACTTGATCTGCAGTAGCAAAATAAGGGACTTTCGCTGCACGTCCTAAAGGCCAGGCAGGCAGCTGCCCAAACTACCCAGTACAACCCAGAAAGGCCATCTCTTTTTTGTTCTGCCATGCAACCCATCTTGGCACTCAGAATCATGATGGTTTAAACCCACCCCCCGATGGTTATAGTGTTCTATTATTATTATTATTATTATTATTATTATTATTATTATTATTATTATTATTATTATTATTATTTATATACCGCATTTTAACAAAAGTTCATAAAGCAGTTTACAGAGAAAAATCAAATAACTAATGGCTCAGAAATAAGTTCAGAAAGTTCAGAAATAAGAAGGGAAACAAGAAATGTTATAAAAGAAATGGAAAAGTTGGTAAAGAATGATTGCAGGCTGGAATGCCACAACCAGGAAGCAATAGGATTGTTAAAAGAAACCAAGACCAAAAAGAACCATCATATGCACTTTTTGGGGAAAAGGAAAGAGCCAACCTAAGCACACAAAATGGTGAACAGCAGGTATGTGACTATCTCATTATTACACCCAGACCACACATTAATTATGCCTTGAATGCTGACTTCTGCGAGTGGAACAAGACTCATGCAAATGGGCTTCTCATCTTCTCCTCCCCTTTTCACCAGCCTACTGAACCCCCCCTTTTTTGTTGGCCCTGGTTGCAGTTCCTCCTCTCTCTCTCTCTCTCTCTCTTTCTCTCTCTCTCTCTCTCTGCCCCTGCAAAAGCAATGGGGAGAAAATTACTGTGTTGGAGCTCTCCCCCCCCTCAGATCTTTTTAGGGCACAATGCTAACCCCTTATGTCAGTGCTTTGCAGCCCTGGCATAGTGGTGCCAATGGGGTGTGTGGCATCATGCAGTTGGGTGTCACTCACGGAGGCCTCCTCAAAGTAAGGGAATGTTATGTCAGTGCTGGAAAGCATAAGGGGTTAGGATTGCGCCCTTAGAGTCTCTTTCACCTCCTGGGGAAAACCTGGTTTCCTGGTTGCCTTTCCCCCCCTCCAGGCTGAGGCTGGTCACTTGCTTTTCTCACAGTCCCTGCTCTCGTCCGGGTGCTTTGCCACACATCCTGCTCTCCAGCCATCCACCCAGCTCATTTTAGGGCCCAGCTCAGAGCCTCATGCCAAAGTCCCGAACTCTCACTTCTTGCTCCCTGAAAAGCAATGCAGAGAGAATTAAAGTGTTGGAGCTCCCTCCTGTTCCAGATATTGGCCTATCCCCTCCTGGGGAAGACCTGGTGACCTCAGATTGGGGCTACTGTCCCAGGGACCTGGTCTTGCCTCTTAGCTCTGGTGCATCCTTCTCCCCCCTTGTGCTTCAGGCCTTTATAAACAAGTAGGAATAAAAGAGAGAGGGAACTGTTATCAAACAATGCATGAAATCACAGGTGTGTGGAAGATGGTATGAGGTAGACATGACAGGGAAAGAAAGAAATGGAACAAGACACAGGTAAGTAGTGATCACAAACCACGAAAAGAAGGAATACAAAAGAGGTAAGTGTGACCATATGGAGCTCAATAATAGAAGCAACAACATATGGAATACAACACTGAAAGTGTGTCTAAACTGAGTAGGTGAAAAAAGCAGAGGAATTGAGGACAGCATAGTGGGAAGTGGAAAAGCAGAATATGACACTGGTCTGTAGTGGCCAAACGGAGCCTGATAATGTAAGAAGAGAAGGAAGGAAAAAATGGGAGCCAAGTGGGGCCAAATTGAGCCTGATGTGGTGGGAGGGAAAGTGGAATAAGGGAGAGCTTACTGGAAAGGAGGTAAAGGAACAGGACACATGTAAGTAGTGACCAAAGAGAGCCTGAAAATGTAAGAAAGAGAACAATTGAGTAGCACTGTGGCCAGATTGAGCCTGATAACATGAATCAAATAGAAGGAATAGTGGGGAGCTTGGTGGTAAAGAAAGAAAATGGAATAAGACACTGGTAAGCTTGGCCCCACTGAGCCTTGTAGTATAAGAAGAATAAAAAAAAGGAAAATCTGGCGAAATTCAGGCTGGAAATATAAGAAAGGAAAGAAGGAATAAAAAAGACATAGGAGATGGCCAATTTTAACCATATACAGGTCCAACCTTGTTATACATGGATTTTTTATACAAGGATTTGACTCAACACAAATGGCCCCTGCAAATGAGAAGGAATGTGCTGATCCCTGGAGAAGGAGAAAAATGCACCACTTTAATATGCTTTTCTTACTGTTGTAGAGATTTTTATCTCAACATGATGAGAAGGGCTCTTTAAATTAAAGGAAAACAGTCCTTTAGAATAGTTAGAGAGAGAGGGCAGCCAGCTGACAAACCACCAATTATTCTCTCTCCAAGTGACCCCCTCCCTTCCCCCTGAACACCTGAAAAAAAGATAATCCTTTCTAAGGGCCTGGAGAGAGACTGATTGTTGAATTGTTGTCTTAATGACTCTATCTTAACATCACAAAGGTCAGCAAGGCTGTTTTTAAATCAGGGGAACAAAGGGACTTTTTAAATTGATTTGCTATAGTGCAATTTTTGCCATTCCCTTGAGTTCTCTGAAAGGAGCCCTCTGGAATAATGAGACTCCTCTGGAAGAAAAGGAAAAAGGGATAACTAAGTGGTGGCCAAACAAAGCCTCATAATGTAAAAAGAAGAGAGGAATGAAAGAGACATAAGTGTGGAGAAATGGAGCCTCATAACATAGGAGAAAATGTGGAATGAGGGAGAGCTCAGTGGGAAATAAAAGAAATAAGACCCAGGTAAGTGGTGACCTAATGATTGAGCCTGATAAGAAAAGGAGGAATAAAAGAGATCCAAATGTGACAAATCTGAGCCTGATAAAAGGGGGTGGGGGTGAGTTGGAATCAGGAAAGCTCAGTGGGAAGGAGAAAAAGGGAATGAGGCACAGGTAAGTCATGGCCCAAGAGAGTTTGACAATGAAAGCATGAAAACCAGGAATAAACGAGAGCGCACTGGTGAGAGAAGAAAAAAAGAATAAAGGAGAGAGGATTATGGCCAAATAGAGATTGATAATATAACAATGAGGGAGAAAGAAGAGCTCAGTGTGGCCACTTTGACTCTGATAATGTAGGAAAAATGGAATAAGACCCAAGGAAAGAGTGACCAAATTAAGCCTGATAATGAAAGACAGAAGAACAAAAATAGAGCCATGTGGCACCAGATTGCGCCTGCTAATGTCAGAAAGGAAATGCTGAGAGCTCAGTGTGGCCAAATTTCATTCACCACAATGTGAAAAGGAATAAAAGAGAATGATGGTGGTTAATTCAGGGGGGCTTTTGGAAAGGAGTGGAGAAAGGGAATGAAAGGGTCAAGCGATTGAAGAGTGTGATCACAGAAGAGAAAAGGAATTAGAAAGAGGTGGTGGGAAACGGAATGGAAGAAATAAAACAGAGGTAGATAGTCAGAAACTGCAACGAAGGAAGGGGTGTTGGGGACAAACTGAGGCATAGGTCAGAAAGACGATAAAACATCTCAGACCTGCTTGCAATCTGAGGTAGAGATAGGAGAGTGAAACAGGGAGGAAAAGGCAGGGAGGACATTTTTATATGCAGAGAAACTTTCACAGATCTTCAAATCAACATTTTCAACTCTTTCCAAACAAAAAAAGGAAGGTGGAAAAGAGAAGTAATAAACAAGTGCAGTATAAGAACAGAGCCCTGTGGAAACTACTATATTGTGTTACATTTTCAAAATTTCCTCCATCTTGCTGGGATGCTGTTGTTTTGATGGAGTTCTTGCGGCAATTGTGGGAAGGAGTTTGTGTCTGTTTAGACTCTGGCACTTTTCTTGGACAGAGGAAAACACAGCCAGGTTTGCAAGTTCTTCTTATTCTTGCCTTATGTGCTCCAACTCTCCCTTGCCTGCAGTACAACTTTCTTATGGGGTGGCCTATAAGCTCCAGCTGGACGACATCAAGGATGGCAGACTGAGTAGTCTCTGGCTGCTTCCACCCTCACCTCTTTCCTGGAAAGGTCCACGTAAAAGAGACAAGCAAGAGAAAATGTAGAGCACGTCTATGTGACCAAAGTCCATATGGTTTCATTGGCCCATCCAGTCCAATTCAAGAAAGGCATGGAGGGATTATGGGAAGAAGTCCAGTTCTTCCCATTTGATTTGGAATCAATTCAACACAGACATTTACAGATACAATATCATATTCTGCAGAGTCATTATTCGTGCAAGGGCAACTCTTGTGACTTCACACAATCTTCTTGCTTCTCAAGTTGGCCTTCTATTAAAGTTACCAACAGTGTTGCCAGATGCAATGGACAAATGTACTTTGGATTCAAATGGAAGATTCTTGTATTAAATCTGAATAAAAATATTCATTTTTTCATTGCTTGTTGTTTTATTAGATGGTTTGTACCTTTGCATCACAGAACAATAACGATGCAATCCTAACCAACTTTCCAGCACTGGTATAGCTGTGCCAGTGGGGCGTGTGCTGCATCCTGCAGTTGGGGGCACTCACGGAGGCCTCCTCTAGGTAAGGCAATGTTTGTTCCCTTACCTCAGAATTTCATTGCTGTAAAGTTGGTTAGGATTGCGAAAGGACACAATCCTAGGTCCCCCTTTTGCTGGTGCAAGTCCCTTATGCCAGCCCAGGAGGGCTGCAAAGATGCTATAAGGCACGTTTGCACCTCCTTGAGTGTCAGCTAGGCCAGCGTGCAGAGGTACGCTGGCCCATGGAGGCTGAATTCAGCCTTCGTGCAAACGGAGGGGCTGAGCCTTGCGTCTGTGTCTGAGGTGGGTGGGAGGCATTCTGGAGCGGGTGGAGGGCAGTCCCATGGGCAGGTGGGTGAGGAGTTGGAGGCACAAGTCTGAGGAGATCATAGAGGCCCATAAGGGGAAGAGTTTCCCCTTACCTTCAGATGAGCCACTTTGCAGCCCTATCTTGCGCTGGATACAGTGCAAGCCTCCAGTCTTGCCTATTCCAGCACAAGACAGGAATGCATTGTAAATAATTGTTCCAGTTCAATATGTTAATGGATCACTCAAAAGAGAACAGAGGTCCTCATCTGGTCTACTACGGTCCATTCAACATCTCTCCGCTCAGGCACATGATGCATTGTCATGAGACTTGACTTACCCCAGTTGCAGGGAGGAGAGCTGTTTGGACTTGCTTTGCTTGGAAGAAATTATTGATTCTTCCAACCTCTTCTTTTGGGCTATTCATCCCAATAAATCTTTGGTGATAGAGATACGGAGTAAGATCCAAACAATAGTAAACTCATTTCTGCCCTGAAAGCTGATTATTGCAAGAAATTATTCTTAAGGCATGGTGATGAATATTTATACAGTTCTTCAGAACTACAGTTCATGCATTCACTGGGGAAAGGAAATGTCTATTAAACCAATTTCATTTGACGTGTAGTTATATCCAGAGAAAGAGAGCAACAAGTGACAAATTTGGTAGGAGAAAAAAAAGAAAACAATTGGTCATACCTCAGGAGTGCCTGAGGATGGCACTATGACCCCATCTCCCACTGTTGGGCACTGACATTCGATAACCCAGCAAAGGAATGAACAGCAGCATTGCTTCAGAGAAACCACCAGTGGAGACTGCCTTTGGCTCACGTGAAGACGAGTCCAGCTGAATCCTCCAGGAGTTGTTTTTTGCATGTGACTTGGAATATTGTAGTGAAGGTGACTAGTGGGGATCTGAGTGCACCTGCGAGGACAAGGTATGATGGCCAGAGGTTCAAGGTTAATGTTTCCATGTGAGTCAGAGACAGCAGGACTCAATCCTTGAATGTGTGAGTAATGAGGGAAAGAGTGTGTCTCGGCTTGTGCCAAGGAAAATAGCTGTTTTGGTATGTTGCCCCTCCCTCTCCTGTGTGTGTGTTGGCAACCTTCAGTCTCGAAAGACTATGGTATTGCGCTCTGAAAGGTGGTTCTGGAACAGCGTCTAGTGTGGCTGAAAAGGCCAATTCGGGAGTCTAGCGAATTCGGGAACAGCATCTAGTGTGGCTGAAAAGGCCAATTTGGGAGTGACAATTCACTCTCCTAAACACCAGGAAAAGCAAAGGAATGTTATCCACACCTCTGAGTTTCTTTTATTGCATGGGATTTGTCTTGAAGACGAACTATTTCATTGAGGCAAGATGGGGGGAGGGTAAGAGCACACGACAACAGGTGCACTCGGGGTTGGTAGATGCAAGTACCTTGTGGGTGAAGATACTGTGGATACACATTCCAAAAGGCAGTCCCTTAAGTTAATGGACAATTGACAGGCCAAAACGTTGCTGGCTAAGCTACAGGAAGGATACAGACCTAAAGCTTAGTTAGTTTTTTCTGGAGCATATGAACAAAGCTGCAAGGGGAAATCACTTTTTCTTGTCTGAGAGAGATGCAGAAGCCTTATTTAAGCCAGGGAGCTGAGGACCAAACTAGATGGGGTTCAAGAGAAACATGAACAGACACTTAACTGTGTGTATGTTTAGTGAAAAGCAACAATGGGGACTAGGAACTTGACTAGAACACTGGAGGGTGGAAGGGTGCCTTAACTCATTTCCCCTGACTCATTTTTCCTATCACCCCTGCTGATTGGGTAAGAGGCACTTTTTCAAGTGGGTGCTCCTTTTTTTAGCAGGGGGAGAGTAACTGGCCCACCTCACCCCAGCACTGTCTGTTCTAGTGGCTGTCTGCTGGTATTCATTTGCATCTTTTTAGATTGTGAGCCCTTTTGGGACAGGGAGCCATTTAGTTATTTGATTTTTCTCTGTAAACTGCTTTGTGAACTTTTAGTTGAAAAGCGGTATATAAATACTGTTAATTATAATAATAAATATCAAAATTGCCTCTGCTTCACTGCTTTTCTCCCTTTAGGGCAAAATGTCCAATAAATTATCCAAAAGCATTTTAATTTTCCTAATTTATTCACAACTATTTATTTATACACTTAGATCCCACCTTACTGAGCAAGGTGGCTTATTTCCTCGTGAATGACAACAAATAAGCTTAATGATTCTATCATATCTGGCCCTTACTAGTAACTACCAGTTGCCACAAAACTGAAAAGGTGGCAGAGAATGAAGAAATCAAAGTGCTCTTGGATTTTAGAATACATTTGCCACACAACACACCAGATGTGACCATCGCTGTTAAGAAGAATAAGAAAGTCAGAACAGTAGACAATGCAATACCTGGTAACAGTTGAGTAGAAAATAAAGAACTGGAGAAAATCGCCAAATATTAAAGACTTGCAAATTTATTATTATTATTATTATTATTATTATTATTATTATTATTATTATTATTATTATTATTAACAGTATTTATATACCACTTTTTAATTAAAAGTTCACAAAGTGGTTTACAGTGAAAAATCAAATAACTAAATAGCTCCCTGTCCCAAAAGGGCTCACAATCTAAAAAAGATGCAAATAAATACCAGCAGACAGCCACTAGAACAGACATTGCTGGGGTGAGATGGGCCAGTTACTCTCCCCCAGCTAAAAAAAGGCGCACCCACTTGAAAAAGTGCCTCTTACCCAATTAGCAGGGATAAATGGAAATTGAAAGACTGTGGCACAAGAAAGCAATGGAGATCCTCCTTTTTTCTGTGTGTTTCCACTTGTTAAAAGGTGGGGCCCGCCTTTGAGTGGGGCCCAACTCAAACCCCAGCTATCTATTTGATATTTTTCTCAATATAGGTATATTTATTTACCATCTTTTTCTCAATATAGATATTTGATTAATCAACATGAGAGGCTACATGCCTTGCAAATATGTTTAAAATAATTTTGTTCTGTGTCTGCAGAGGACAGGAATGACCCAGTACAAGTTTAGGTTAAAGTGGATGGGGATATTTACTTTAGGCATGTGTACTAATGGTGTAGTTGTAGCAATCCTACAAAACCTGGATAATACTGATATGTGACTCTAAGGCTGCAGTCTTATTCAGTGTTTCTCAAACTGTTGGTCAGGACCCATTCAGTGAGACGCGAACCAATTTTGGATGGGTCCCCATTCATTTCAATGTGCATTTTATTTTTAATATATGAGACTTTATGCTACCATAGTATGTATGTTGTGGAAATTTTTCAGATCTGTACTTTTAACAGGCTACTATGTATATGCAGCAGTAAAATCCTTTGGTCACGCTGCACTGCTAGGACTCACATTTCAGCATTGCAGGACACTTTCTGGCTGCCAGAAATAGAGACTCAAGTAAGTTGTTGGCAGGGTTGGGTATTGGGCAGAGAGGACGAGTAATAGGGCACTTCAGGGGAGGAACAGGGCTCGGTCAGGGAGGGAAGGGGTTGATCTGGTGGGAGTCATGCATGTCAAATCCTATCCCCCATTTTTCAAGCTTCCCCACCCTCTGGCTCTCCTCAGGCTGATACCAGTTATAGAGCTGGCATAGGTAAGATGAGACCCCTAGGCTGTCAGGGGGCCTCTACCGAGGTAAGGAAAAGTATGCTCCTTTACATCTCAAAAGCCTCTCAATCCTGCCCTTCCTCATCTTCCTCTCCTCTCAGCTTACCATCATATCCAACATTTCCACATCTATGGGCCCAATCCAAAATTTGCAGCACTGATGCAACTATGCCAATGGGACATGCTCTGCATCGTGCAGTGCGGGGGTAGTCACAGAGGCCTTGTCAAGGTCAGGGAACAATTATTCCTTTACTTGGGGCTACGGTGCAGCTCATTGGTGCCGGAAACTTGGATAGGATTGGGACCTATTGAAGTATTCAATTTGTTCCTCTACTCAAAGGTTTCCAGGGAGCTTTGTGGGAGCTCTGCCTCTGTCTGGGTGTGCTGGCTTACTTTTTTTGAGGCGTGAAAGACATTATGGGGCCATCCTTCAGACAGGGCAAGCAGCAGGGAAATTCCAGCCAGGAGACAGGGAAGGGTTAATGCTTGGGTTTTGCACTGAGAAGGAGGGGTGGGGGGAGGTGGGAGCAGGCTCTCTTGTCCATCTCTGGAGGAACTGATAATCATTGGATGCTTTTTTCCCCCCTAACAAGTGTGGGAAGAAGGTGTTGGCCAAGGGTAGTGGTGGTTCGTAGTCATCCAGAACAAATGGCATGGTTTCAGCAGGCTCAGTGAATGACTGGCCACAGTGGAACTACTTCTGAGTCGAGCTATAAAGGAGTGTGTCATACTGGTAAACCTGCCAGCTGCTGCATGTGACCCTCCAGCTGATGCAGGCTGGTGAAGGCCCTGGACCAAGCAAAAAGAAGTCATTAAAAGTTAAATCATTTAGCAGTTAATGGGAGAATGTATACAAGCTTAATAGTGCTTAGCATAAACAAATGTTGGCAATAAGGTAATTAAACAAATTAGGCTCACATGTTTAAAGCCATGAAGCCACTCATGCTAACAGACCAAATGTTTAATGAAGCCAATGTTGTGCCATGCTGTGAATGTATGTAGCCATTATGCTGAAACTAATCATTTATGTTTACTTATGTTAATAATGTTAATGAACCAAATGTACATGTGGATGTTTATAGTTAAAACAAAATGTTATGCATTTCACAAACAAATATTAAGAAATCAGGAAAATGTCATGTTCATATGCTTAGCATTTCACAAACAGACTTACAAAGAATCCGTTTCTCTGGTCTGATGTAGGAAGTGCAGGCTATATATCAGCAAGGAATATTTCTTCGCTAAGCTGACAAGGAGATAAGATGTTGAGCTTCAAAGGACAAAGAAGCTGGAGTTTCCAGCTGTGGAGTTTAATTGGTATGACGAATGAGGCTAAGCTGTAGTTTCATTTTTACACCCCCAAAGCTTGAATGTCAGAACAACTGAACAGCGAATTAAAAGGGATTTTTGCGCTTTATGTGGGGCTGCCCCTGAAGACGGTTCGGAAACTGCAATTAGTGCAGACTGCGGCAGCCCGTGTGGTCACTGGAGCTAGGCGGTTTGACTCTGTCAGCCCGCTTCTCCGGGGGCTGCATTGGCTGCCCATTCGTTTCCGGGCCCAATTCAAGGTGCTGGTTTTGACCTTTAAAGCCCTATACTGCTCTGGGCCAGGGTATCTCAGAGATCGCCTACTTCCGTACAATCCGGCTCGTCCTCTTAGGTCATCAGAGAAGGCCTTTTTACAAGTGCCGCCACCTAAGGAGGTAGGTGGGGCAGTGGCAAGAAATAGGGCCTTCTCAGTAGTGGCACCAACATTATGGAATTCCCTTCCCCTTGACTTGAGAATGGCTCCCTCTCTTGAGACTTTTCGGCGAGGCCTGAAGACATTTTTGTTTAAAGAAGCCTTCTGAGTGCATGGTCTTTTTAAACATTTTTCTGTATCTTTTTAGTATTTTTACAGGCCTGATTCCTTTGATTTGCTACATTTTGCTCTTTTTATCTGACTTTTTATCTGACTATGGTTGTTATGGGTACTGTATATGTTAATGTGTTTTTAATATGTTTTTATTTGTGGTTAAATTATGTTTTTAATCTGTTTTTAATATGTTGTTAGCCGCCCTGGGTCCCTTTGGGGAGAAGGGCGGCATATAAATAAAGTTTAATAATAATAATAATAATAATAATAATAATAATAATAATAATAATAATAATAATAAATAAATAAATAAATAAATAAATAAATAAATTCAGGCTTTCTTAGACCAGAGAGAAAAAGCATTTGGATTTCTAAAACTATTATTTTATTAGGCTTCTCTTTAAATCAAATTAAAGTCATGTATGCATATATTGAAGGCTGGGAGGAGCCAATATAGCAAAGTTTCATGTCAAAAAGAGATTTAGTAGTCAGGAAGCAGGATGGCTTGCTCCAACTAATTGGAAAAACATACCTCTTGACAACATAAATCAGAGTGTGGGGATAAGAAGACACCCACTTAGGAACATTTTAATGAGGAAGTCTTAGTAATGCAACTTCTTATCTTGTTTGACAAATGGAGGCAGGAATGGACAGGAACCAGATAATATGAAAAGCCCTAATTGGCAAAACATTCCTAAGAATCTCTGTCAAGAGGTAAACGCTGGCAGAAGGAGCTAGATTTAATTACAATAAGGAGGAAAGTCTCTTAAAATCTTTATTTACAAATAAGAAGTTAGTTTGTTTTGTATAGTTTTATACCCAAAGGTAACAGTACACATATGGAGAATCACAACTAGAGAGGACTTGGTTTAAACAATTCTGGCACACAACTCCACGGTGTCTGGTACAAAGAATGTTGAATAGATAAGCAGACGGCTGTTTGAAACATGTCAGGGTCAGGCCAGTGAGGAATGGCCAGAGATAAACAAAGACATACCAAAGGCCAGTAATACTTGAGTAACGAGTGCCATCTAGTGGTTGTTAAAATATATGTCTCAATGTATGTTTTCAGTTGTAACTTGAAACTAGCCAATCAGATGTTTGTATAGTGATCTATCTCTGATGTCATAACCCCAGACAATGACAGTGTGAGATTTTCAAACAAAGAAGCCAAAATACTATTTAAACAAAGAGTTCACACTGGAACATTGCTTTTCTCTGGAGGCACTGAGAGTTCCCACATAGCTCTCCTCATTTGGACAGGAGTCCCCAAGAGGCCGTTGCTGGCAATGAATAAAGCTTGCAGACGATCACCATTCTTGCCTACTGAGTTTGCTTTTGAACTTTGCTCTCGACCTTGCAACACTGCCTCTTACTGCTTCTGTCCCCACTCTCACGCAGTTTGTTCCACCCCCTCCCACCTTGTTTACAGATGGGATGGGGATACCAGGGGAGTATCAAATGAGAACTCCAACACACACACACACACACAAACACACACCCTGGCAGCAGCTCCGTTTTTGTCCACAGAGCCACAGCTGACTTTTTTGCCAAAAAACTTGGAACTGGAGTCTTTTAGAGTCCCCAAAATGCCCTTGGCAACTCAGAAAGTCTGCTTGTTAGCAGCAGTGTAGCTAGCGAGCAGTAGGGGGGTGGTCCACCCCAAGTACCACCCTTGGGGAGTGACACCACATATGACCTTTGAGGGGTTCCTCCAAAAGGGGGGTCTCTTGGGGTCACCTGGCAGGCTGCTGAGGGTCAACTGGATAGTCTCTTGGGACCCCTGGGTGGGGTGTCCACCTCCCTGGGGTTCCTTGCAGGGGAAGCCTCAGACCATGTCAGGGGGAGGGGTTCACAACACCCTTGTCCTCTGCCCTGGAGGCAGGATCAAGGCCCTTGGTCTTCAGGCAGGAGCTCCTGCCTTCCCTCTCCAGAACTGCCTGTCAACACAGGCTTCTCTGATTTTATCCTCCCCAGCCACACCCTCGACTCCTCCCCTTCCTCCCTCCCTTGGCTTAAAGGGGCCCTGACCCTAGCCTGCTTCCCTACTCTTTGGTGGTTAATGGTGACCCTGTCCTGCTACATGCTCTGGTCAGGTGAGCTCTGTGGGACAGTCTCTCCCATCCAGCTGGCCTGTGTCTTGCCTAGTCAGCTGGAGAGGCAGTGGTGGCTCTGTGGCTAGGCAGTTCTGCCCTTGGCCTGCAGCCAGGTAAGGCAGGGGTCGGACAAGGGACCTAACATCGCAGAGGTTAGGAATAACCCCATCATGCTATATATCGTTGGATGCTGAATTTCTAGCTGAATTCAGTGGAAAAAATTGGGTTAGGTATCTCCTTTCCATCAAATGTTATGGCCAAAAAACAGGAAACCCAAAAATGCACGAAGTCCTATGGAAAGTGAAATTGAGACATATTGCATGTGTACTCATGAGTAGGCAAACTTTCCTTAGTCCCTTTGAAAGAGCAGACTGAGAGGAATCCAAAGACACCAGAATGGTTCCTATCCAATGAAAACAACCCCCAAAAAACACCTAAGAAGGAAGTCCCTCCCTCCCAGCAGACGAATGTATTGAGCCCTATGGAAAGCAAAAGTAAGCCACATGTCATGTTTACTCACGAGTAAGAAACCATGCCTTGGCTGCTGGTCAAGTCAGGCAAAGGGGACTGCAAGGCTAGCTACATGGTCCCAATCCGATGAAAGTGGAGCTCAACAAATGCTCCAGAAGGCAGCACCCCCCCCCCCCAAGAATAGAACAGAGGCATCAGCTGGGAAGGTCCATTTTTATTTGTTTTTAGACTTGTAAAGCCAGGTGGTTCCTGATAGTGATATGGTTGAAATATTAAAACTTACACTGAACTGGGCACTGCGGAGGGCTGGAAATCTCACTATTGGGGGAGGGGATGTTATAGCAGACAGGCTACAGAGAATATTCACTTGGTGAAACAGGGCTGGCTTTCCCTTTTTTAATTATTTGTTTTTCTTTAATTTTATTTTTAATTATTATTTTTTTATTTTGCTTGATGATGCCACTTCCAGTCATGACAGCACTTCTGGTGGGTCCCGGACAGATTGTCATTCTAAAAAGGGGGTCCCAGTGTTAAAAGTTTGAGAATCACTGCCTTAACTCAAAACAGGTCAATGAGACGTCCTCGGGGGAGTGGGGGGTGAGTGACACCCTAGTGACCAAAATTCTAGAAATCATGACTTTGAGGAATAATACCATCATGCTGTATACCATGTGAGGCAGAATTTCATGCGTTGCTTGCGGGGAAATATTCACCGCATTTATTTTCTAGCCATTATTATTCATTTCATGTAATGACCATTACTATCTCTCAGTCTCACCTACCTCACAGGCTTGTGAGGACAAAATAAGGGGAGGAACCATGCACACCACCCTGAGCTGCTTAGAGGAAAAGTGGTATAAAAATGTGAAGGAAGGAAGGAAGGAAAGAGTGAATGAATGATGTTGTATGGGGTGACAACAATTGATGGGCCCTGGGTGTCAAATGAGGTAACTATGCCACTGCTTGTTAGGGCTCCTTTTTGTGTTGGGTTAAAGGGGGTGATACTCAAAACTTGACTCAAGTCAAGCTGTGCTTCACTTGCCCATCTCTGCATATGAACACCTTATTGGTTGCCTGCTGAGTCACAATAACACATCATAGGCTCTTGGAACAATCTGTCTCATTGGTCAGTTTTGAGTTTAAGAGATTCACTTTTGTTACATAAGGCAGTTGTGTTCTCTTTTTCAGATTAGTTGGCCATAATATATGACAGAATACAGATAAATCAACATGGTTTGTTTCATTACATTCTTCATGAAATTATTATTCCAATGATATATAACATTGTGCTTTTATTCAGAAATACACATTTTCTAAAAATTTCCAAAATGTTGGCCACTAGTGGTGCCATGCCCCTGAGGGTGTCATCTGGTCTGGTACACACCTTCCACACACACACCCCTGTGATGCCTCTGAAGGTATATCGAGATCTTTCTCTTTCTGACCCAGCGACCCCACCAGTGCAGCAGAGTTGGGTGCGTATTCTGATCTGATGCACCAGCCTAGAGCTCATTATGACTAACTGGCCGAGAACTAGATGATGAAAGTTGAAAGAAAAGGACCAGTTCTAAGTAACATGACTGAGAAGCAGCGCATCATAATGTTCAGAAGAAGCTGGGTTATTGCATCATGACCAGAAATATCCATGACTGGAAAAAAAGTAGATACTGCATGCAAATTTCCAATAGTCAAGTAGGCTATAAAGGTCCCTACTTGGAAAAAGTGTTCCTCTTCTGAAGGAAGAACTTCTTGGAGGACGATTCTTAGAGGATGGAAACCATTGGGTTCTTTTGGTCACCTGTGCTGCCTTAGCATCATGCCTTTAATATGAACTTGGTATTTCCTTGTTTCCACATTTTGACTTCTGGGTTGTATATTGCATTATTAACATTATCCGTGAATAGCTACCCAGAAGGTGCAATTATTGCATCTGAAATGATTTATCACCCCACCAAATGGATTCTAAAGAATCAGGACGATTAAAAATGTACACAGTATTGTGTAAAAATGCTGTGATCCAGTATTCATACTGTATGGAAACATATAGAGAGAAAAACATGCAAAACAACTATCATCTTAGAATCCGATTTAATTACTTCTCTTCTCTGTTAGCAACTGCTTGGAGTTGAGATCTGGTTTTAGCACAATAACATAGCATTTAGGGAGAAAAATGCAAGTCAGGAGGCCAGTGTTGGAGGCCAGGATGGCAAAGACCTCCACGGCCACCACATCTTTACCCTTGGTGCTCAGGTAAGCAGGAATGAAGGAGATCCACACACTGCAGAAGACCAGCATGCTGAAGATGATGAATTTGGCTTCATTGAAAGTATCTGGCAGTTTTCAGGCAAGGAAAGCGACTGTGAAGCTGGTGAGGGCCAGAAAACCAACATAACCCAGGACACAATAGGGCATGAAGATCGACCCTTCATTACACTCCACTATGATGTGATCAGTCTGGGAGTGCATGTCAACATCTGGAAAAAGAGGAGAGGTGGACAGTCATACAGTGCAAATCCCCACTTGAATGAGGGAACAGGACAGGACAATGGAGTTGGCCACTTTTTTCCCCAGCCATTTCCTCATCCTGTTCCCTGGCTGGGTGGCCATGAAGGCCAGGACCACAGTGATGGTTTTGGCCAAAACAGAAGAAACAGCCACAGAGAAAATGATGCCAAAAGTTGATTGTTGGAGAAGGCAGGACACCTTGCTAGGTTTGCCGATGAAGAGCAGGGAGGAAAGGTAGCAAAGCAGGATGGAGGTGAGAAGAATGCAGGTGAGGTTTTGATTGTTGGCTTTGACAATGGGAGTGTTCCAGTTCTTTAAAAAGATCAGTATCACCATAACTGTTATTGCTGTAAAGGAAAAAACAATAGAAACCAAACCAATTCCTAAGGGTTCCTCATAGTTTAGGAAGGCTGTCTGTTTGGGGATACATTGATCTTGGTTCTTGTTTGGGTACTGATCTTCTGGGCATTTGACGCAATGAGCTGCATCTGAAGAGGACAAAGCGACTGTCAGTAACTCTATTAAGTCATAAGAATGATGGAAGTTTGAAAGCAAACATTGGGCAAGATTTCCTCACTTTCCTGGTGAACAATGCTTAGTATCAGGGGAATGACAAAACACAGCATGTGACAGGCACCAGTGGAGTTAAGTGCACTGAAATGTATATTGGACTGCCTCTGAAGTCTTTCAAGTTTCCTCCCTTGTTACAGTTGTAACCAGTTTCACTTTAAGAATTCGCGCATCATGATTTAAGTGTTCGAAGAAGAACAGACCATACCTAGGCATATGTTATAGTGTTAGGGTGGACAAATATTTGCAAATATTTCCTGTAAATTCAGGGCACTGTCAATCACCTGTCTGGTTAGATATCATGTCATCTGGACACAAAGTACAATCATAGCAACAGATTGCTTTCCCTTCTCGAACCGTCTTGCTCTGTCCAACACGGCAGCTCTCAACACAGGTTGAACGAGGCGGATTCTAAGAAGAAAGGAGAAAAAATGCTGAAGCAAACATTTGATAGTCGGTAGAGAGATTTGTTTTTCCTACTGGGACTCAAAACAGTTCAGAGCACAGTCCAAAAGAAGTAGGAAATACACCAGAATTTGGTTTTAATCCCAAAGTGCCTTTCTGCTAGCAGAAAACTCAGCGTGCTTTTATTTCATCAGGGAATTGGCAATTGCACTGGCATTCCTGTCCCCTGTGCTGCCTGAGGCCAGGATCACAGAATATTGCCCCCTCCCCACCGGTTGCCACCCCTTACCATCGCATCCAGGCCGCACGTGGCCCTCTGGAGGTCTTATAAGGGCTTTAAACATAAGGGCTTTTAGAAGCCTTCCAGAGGATTCAGAAGGCCTCTGGAGGGCAGAAGGAGGCCATATGCAACTTCCCTGCCCCCCAGAAGGTCTCTGAAGGGCAGCTGAAAGTGGTGAAAGTGGTGGTTGGGAGGCATGGATGCTGGCAGGGGGGCGGAGGGGTGGAACCCTGGGACGTGTGTCCCCCTTTACCTTCCATGGTACACGAGTGCCCGATAGCAATTAGATTCTGAATGGGGTCGCATCTAAGAATAAAAAGAATGGGACACAAGAGGGAGCTGTCTTTTAATACTCAACACTAGGGACATCCTCCTTTTTCTGTGTATTTCAACTTGTTAAAAGGTGGGGCCCGCCTGTGAGTGGGGCCCAACTCAAACCCCAGCTATCTATTTGATATTTTTCTCAATATAGGTATATTTATTTACCATCTTTTTCTCAATGTAGATATTTGATTAATCAACAGGATACGCTACGTGCCTTGCAAATATGTGTAGTCGTAGCAATCCTACAAACCCTGGATAGTTCCAGTCTGTGACTGTAAGGCTGCAGTCTTACTCAGTGTTTCTCAAACTGTTGGTCAGGACCCATTCGGTGAGTCGCGAACCAATTTTGGATGGGTCCCCATTCATTTCAATGTGCATTTTATTTTTAATATATTAGACTTTATGCTTCCATGGTATGTATGTTGGGGAAATGTTTCAGATCTGTAATTTTAACAGGCTACTATGTATATGCTTTTAACAGTGATAGTCAATGGGTCTTTCTCAAGGTAAGTGTGGATAGATTTACAGCTTCTTGGATGTTTGGGGAAAACAGAACAGTTAAAATCAATTTGGATATTAACTTAAGGTATATATATATTATATGTTTGTTTCCTACAAGACTTGCACAATACCAGTTGTGTCTGTAAGGCTACAATCGTATCTACACTTTCCTGGCAGTAAGTCCAATTCAACATAGTGAACCTAATTTCCGAGTAGTCAGGTATATGACTGCACTGCAGGGGTAAAATCCTTTGGTCACCTTGCACTGCTAGGACTCACATTCCAGAATTGCAGGACACTTTCTGGCTGCCACAAATGGAGACTCAAGTAAGTTGTTGGCAGGGTTTGGTATTGGGCAGAGAGGAAGAGTAATATGGCACTTCAGAGGAGGAACAGGGATTGGTCAGGGAGGGGAGGGGTTTGATCTGGTGGGAGTCATGCATGTCGAATCCTATCCCCTCATTTTCAAGCTTCCCCACCCTCTGGCTCTCCTCCAGCTTATACCAGTTATAGAGCTGGTACAAGGAGACCCCTAGGCTGTCAGGGGGCCTATACTGAGGTCAGGGGAAAGTATGCTCCTTTACATATCAAAGGCCTCTCAATCCTGCCCCCACCATAGCATGCAGTGCATGCCTCCAGGAGTGCTCTAATGTTCAGGAATGTTCCCAAGCAAATGAATCCTTGCTGAAGGATTTTAGCCCTACCTGCTGAAATCTGCTATTCCACACAATGGCCTCATCATGGTTGGTAACCTCTTGACTTGGAAAAATCTTTTCAGCTGGGATCTTAAGGAAGGATTGATTGGGGAAAGTGACCCAGTTGATGACATCAAGTCCAGAAGGCAGTTCCTCATTGGCAAACCAGACTTCATGGTCAGCACCATTGTTAAAGTGGACATTCTTCAAAAAAGAGTGCATCTAGATTGGACAAAAATAGAAAACAGCTGATAGCTTCAATGTATATTGCGCACTGTATTACCAAACCCCTGGTCAGAAAAGATACCTGTAAACCTGAGATGTTCAAGTTAAAAGAACTTTTTTCATTTATTGAAAAGTATTAGAATACACTTGGCAGATCTTCCCCATCTTCCTCTCCTCTCAGCTCACCATCATATCCAACATTTCCACATCTATGAGTCCAATCCAAACTTTGCAGCACTGATGCAACTATGCCAATGGGGCATGCTCTGCATCCTGCAGTGTGGGGGTAGTCACAGAGGCCTTGTCACGTTCAGGGAACAATTTTTCCTTTACTTGGGGATATGGTGCAGCTCATTGGTGCTGGAAACTTGCCTGCTTACACCTGAAGATCTTGCTTCTGCTTTCTTGGATGTAAAGAGAGCCTCCTCAGGTGTAAGCAGGAGGGATAGCTGTGGCACTTTTCCAAGGTCTACAAAGGGGCAGTTCTGTCTCACATGCGGCTTGAATCACATGTTCCTATTATATTCCACATTTCTTACATTTTCAAACTTAAGTCTTCAACCCTATTCGGTTTCCTAGGAGTCAACCCCATTGAACCCAATGGACTTACATCTAAGTAGACAGGCATAGGCTTGGGCTATAAAGCAATGTGCATGGGATATCCAAGAGGTCTGTCATCAAAATCCTGCAAGCTTCAGATCTGCTTAGCTTTAGCAATATGCCCCCCCCCATGTGCCTGGGAACATGATTTCACCCATACCACCTATGCAATCCATAGCAAGTTTACATAGAAGTGATTTCCACTGTGCTCCAATTATCTTCCTAGTAATTGTGCTTGGGATTGCATCATACATAACCGTTGCAATACTGTGAGGAATATACCTGTTCTTTCATGCTTTATAGAGCAGTGTCACATGCCTTACATTAAAACACTGGAAGAATTATTTCAGAACACAGAAGTGCCAAAGAAATCACCATGTTTGCCTGTTAGTTATCCTTCCAAGCCTTTGAATTAGTCTCTGCCCTTAAAGTGTAACCAACACATATCTAGAAATACGTTAGCTCTCAGAGTAAATTTTAATCGCCTGGTTTCATTAAAGGTTTGATTAAAACATAAAAACACATAGGATAGTAAAAGCCATTTCAAGCTAAAATCATAGTTAGCCTCACAGAGAAGCAGCTTAGTAAGCAGTTTTGCTGGGTTCACAAACATGGGAATTTTGGCAACTAAAGTTGCATCTCAAAGATAGAGTTCTTTCTTGGCAGCAATATGTGGGCAAGCCAAGATGTCACAATGCTGCGAAAACACACATATTTGCAACATTGTCGTACAGAAAGGTTTTGGTATTATCCGTTGGCAGGCTGAAACAGGGTTTTTATAGCTAGAAACCTGCAGAAATGGTTCGGAAAAGAATACAATTATACTAGATAAGTGAAACCTTCATGAGAAAGCTTCTATTGAGCTGCAATTGATATGAAGAACATGTAAAAGTAAATGAGAAATGGATTTCTCATTTAAAAGAAATCCTTTACACCAGGGGTGCCCAAACCCTGGCCTGGGGGCCACTTGCGGCCCTCGGAGGCTCCCAATCAGGCCCTCAGGGAGCCCCCAGTCTCCAATGAGCCTCTGGCCCTCCAGAGACTTGCTGGAGCCCGTGCTGGTCCGACGCAACTGTTCTCAGCAAGAGGACGACTGTTTGACCTCTAACCTCAGCTGTGGGACGAGGGCTCCCTCCACTACTTGCTGTTTCACATCTGTGATGCAGCAGTGGCAGCGAAGGAAAGGCTGGCCTTGCTTTGTGCAAGGCTTTTTATAGGCCTTGAGCTACTGCAAGAACATCATTCATTCATATAAGTTCCATCTCTAATATATTCATTTATGTAAATTTATTCAAATTTTAAATGGTAAATTAATTCTTTGGCTTGTTTATGTTAAAATATATGAAAGGTATATCACTATAGATCCCTTAAATGTACTCAAAGTAACAGGTCACAAATAGAATTAAGGCATAGAGTAAAAGCAAGTTCAAAGGAACTTGCTTAACAAAGGTTGGCAGAGAGCCCCACAGAGTTTTGCTGAGGAGAAGGAATGTGGGAAGAGATAAAGCAGGTGGCTCAAAACAAGGTCATCTTAATCAGGAAAGAGATGCATGCCAAGAAATAAGGTCTGAAGACTTGCCAAAAGGCCAGTTCTGAATAAAAAATAAGGTTACAGTGCACTCTACTGGTTCTTGAAAACTCTGTATTCCGTATGTTTAAATGTATAATTTTGCCTTATTTGGAACCTGTAACTTGAAGCTCACCAATCAAATGTCTCTAAGGCTATCTACAGCCTATGAAGAGTTAGCCCCATCTATGATGTCAAACTTCAGCCAATGGGAAGTTCAAAATCTTCAAACAAAGGACCCAAAATGTTATAAAGGGGTCTGGCTAAGAATGACACAGGCTCTCAATGCTTTGGACAGGAGTCCCTTGAGATGCCCGTTGCTGGCAAAGTAATAAAAACTTGTAGACGATCACCCTGACTACTGAGTCTTGCTTTTGAACCTTGCAACACCTTGCAACAGTGGTGGTAATTCACAGCCATCCAGGAGTAATGGCATGGTTTCAGCAGGCTCAGTGAATGACTGGTCACAATGAAACTACATATGAGTAGAGCTGCAAAGGAGTGGGTCATACTGGTAAGCCTGCCCGCTGCTGCATGTGACCCTCCTCCCTCGTGCCACTTCTGTCTGCACACTCAGTTTGTTCCACCTCCTCCCACCTTCTTTACAGATATGATGGGGACATGGGGAGTATGAAATGAGAACTCCAACATACACATAAACACACACCCTGGCAGCACCTCCAGTTTTGTGCACAGAGCTGCAGTTGCCTTTTTTACCTACAAACTCAGGACTTGAGTCTTTTAGAGTCCCCAGAATGCTCTGGGCAACTCGGAAAGTCCACTTGTTAGGGCTTGTTTTCAAAATCAAGTTAAAGGGGGCAGAGATTCATGACTTGGCTCAAGTCAAGCTGTGTTGGATTTGCCCGTCTCTGCATATGAACACCTTAATGGTTGCTTGCTGTGTAACACTAACACCTTATTGGCTCTTGGAACTATCAGTTTCATTGGTCAGTTCTGAGTTTAGAAAATCCACTTTTTGTTACATAAAGCTGTTGTGTTTTCTTTTTTCAGGTTAATTGGCCTTAACGTATGATAGAATGCAGATAATTCAACATGGTTTGTTTCATTATGTTCTGCATGAAATTACTATTCCAATGATATACAACATTATGCTATTATTCATAAATACAGATTTTCCCACGCAACGCTTTCCAAAATCTCAGCCACAAGTAGTGCCATCCCCCTGAGGATGTCATCTGGTCCAGTACACACTTTCCATGCCCCCCCCCGGTGATGCTACTGAAGGTATATCGAGATCTCTCTCTTTCTGACCCAGCAACCCCACCAGTGCAGCAGAGTTGGGTGCATATTCTGATCTGATGCATCAGCCCAGAGCTCATTGTGACTGTGGCTGAGACATAGATGATGAACATTGAAAGAAAAGGGCCAGTTATAAGTAACATGACTGAGAAGCAGTGCTTCATAATGCTCAGAAGAAGCTGTGTTATTCGAGCACGACCAGAAATATCTCTGAATGGGGAAAAAAAAATAGAAAATATAGCATGGAAATTTCCAATAGAGTACAGAAACCTTTATTGGCATATTAAAATAAAATAAAATACAACCATATACAATGTACAATCCAGAAACAGATCAGGCAATTAATCAGGAGGGGTTACACTCCCCATTACTACAAGTAAAACTATAGCATCTCATTATAAGCTTTAAGAAGACCCCCATGACCTCTGTTATAGTGGGGTCCACAGATGATAACAAATTTCTCAACTGGATGATATCAGAGTATATGGCCCCTTTGTTCCAAAAGAAGGAGAGATATTGGTTACGCAAGGTCTGATATAATGGACAATGTAGGACCATATGCGTAAGAGACTCAACTGTGCCCAACCCACAATTACAGATATGTTCACTATAGGGAATACTGTTGTATCTTCCATACAGCACAGCTAATGGAAATGAATTGCATCTAACCAATGTGAATGCTCTATGCTCATAAGGACACAGTAACAAAGTTAAATATGATGGCATAATACCTGCTTTTGTTAAAATCTTAAAATTCTGAGGGGAACAAACTTGACTCACTGCGCTATAAAGAAGTTGGACGTGGATGTCCAAAAATCTCCTTTTAATTAAGTGATTTGCCAACATAAAGGGCAGTGCATCCAGCACCTCTACATCAATGCCAATTGTCCAGATCTTATGAAGAACCCCCGTAGATCCCAGCGGCGTAAGCAAATCCTTTAAGAGCTCAAATAAAAGGCTATTCTGACTAGACTTGTAATAAATTCTTAGCCAAAATTTAAAAGTCCTCAACCAAACCCGATTATTGTCCCATCTCGAAACAAAGGTAACACATTTGGGTAGATCCAAGACTTTCCTCAGAAAAACAGATTGTGTTTGTTCTAAGGAACAATTCATCTCCTTAATCCACATTAAGTACATAAGAACAGCCCCACTGGATCAGGCCATAGGCCCATCTAGTCCAGCTTCCTGTATCTCACAGCGGCCCACCAAATGCCCCAGGGAGCACACCAGATAACAAGGGACCTCATCCTGGTGCCCTCCCTTGCATCTGGCATTCTGACATAACCCACTTCTAAAATCAGGAGGTTGTGCATACACATCATGGCTTGTACCCCGTAATGGATTTTTCCTCCGGAAACTTGTCCAATCCCCTTTTAAAGGCATCCAGGCTAGACGCCATCACCACATCCTCTGGCAAGGAGTTCCACAGACTGACCACACGCTGAGTAAATAAATATTTTCTTTTGTCTGTTCTAACTCTCCCAACACTCAATTTTAGTGGATGTTCCCTGGTTCTGGTGTTATGTGAGACTATAAAGAGCATCTCCCTATCCACTCTGTCCATCCCCTGCATAATTTTGTATGTCTCAATCATGTCCCCCCTCAGGCGTCTCTTTTCTAGGCTGAAGAGGCCCAAATGCCATAACCTTTCCTCATAAGGAAGGTACCCCAGCCCCGTAATCATTTTAGTCGCTCTCTTTTGCACCTTTTCCATTTCCACTATGTCTTTTTTAAGATGCGGCGACCAGAACTGGACACAATACTCCAAGTGTGGCCTTACCATCGATTTGTACAACGGCATTATAATATTAGCCGTTTTGTTCTCAATACCCTTCCCAATGATCCCAAGCATAGAATTGCCCTTCTTCACTGCCGCTGCACATTGGGTCAACACTTTCATCGACCTGTCCACCACTACCCCAAGATCTCTCTCCTGATCTGTCACAGACAGCTCAGAACCCATCAGCCTATATGTGAAGTTTTGATTTTTTGCCCCAATGTGCATGACTTACACTTGTTGACATTGAAGCGCATCTGCCATTTTGCTGCCCATTCTGCCAGTCTAGAGAGATCCTTCTGGAGCTCCTCACAATCACTTCTGGCCTTCACCACTCAGAAAAGTTTGGTGTCGTCTGTAAACTTTGCCACCTCACTGCTCACCCCTGTCTCCAGGTCATTTATGAAGAGGTTGAAAAGCACCGGTCCCAGGACAGATCCTTGGGGCACAATGCTTTTCACCTCTCTCCATTGTGAAAATTGCCCATTGACACCCACTCTCTGTTTCCTGGTGATTGCAGCACCGTACAGGATCTGGGGGATAATTTTGGAATTGAGTAGCTTCAGACATGCAGAGACATAAGCGCCCCCTCTAGAAAAGTGGAAACATAAAACATTCCGCACCATCACACCAGCAAGATTCACCCTGATTTTACAGTTTCTGTTCCAAGTAAGATTGTACAAAAAGTGAATGCCAAGGTATTTATAGCATTTTACCTGCTTAAACTGCCTTCCTCTGAAAGGCCAGGAATATTTCCTCCAAGTATCACTAAAGATCATAATTTTAGTTTTCTCAAAACTAAAGGAAAGTTTGTTTGATGTAAGGTAACCTACACATTTAAGAACCAAAAGTTTTAAACCAAGACATGATTGAGATAGCAGGACCACATCCTCAGCATACAACAGTAAAGGGACTCGATGCGAGCCCAGCAGAGGCAGATGTCCCTCAACTTCACCCACACAAGAGGCCAAGTCTTTTGAAAGGAGATGGAAAAGAAGAGTTAAGTTGGCTACAAAGATTCCCTTCCTCTTCTTCAAAAAAGCATTCTTCCTGTGAAGGAAGGACTTCTTGGAAGACGATCCTTCCATCCTTGGAAGAGGATGGAAACCTTTAAGTTCTTTCACTGACCCTGTGCTGCATCAGCATCATACTTCTAATATGAAATATGTATTTCCTTATTTCAACATTTTAACTTCTGTGTTGTGTCTTTATCCTGCAATATTAACATTATCCTTGGATAGCCACCAAGGAGATGCAACTATTGCTTCTGAAATGATTTCTCACCCCACCAAATGGATTCTAAAGAATTGGGTCAGTTAAAAATGAGATATGCTGTGATCCAGTATTCATACTGTATGGAAACATGTAGAGAGAAAAACATGCAAAACAACTATCATCGTAGAATCCAATTTAATTACTTCTTTTCTCTGTTAGCAGCTGCTTGGAGTTGAGAGCTGGTTTTAGAACAATTACATAGCATTTAGGGAGAAAAATGCAAGTCAGGAGGCCAGTGTTGGAGGCCAAGATGGCAAAAACCTCCACGGCCACCACGTCTTTACCCTTGGTGCTCAGGTAAGCAGGAATGAAGGAGATCCACACGCTGCAGAAGACCAGCATGCTGAAGGTGATGAATTTGGCTTCATTGAAAGTATCTGGCAGTTTTCGGGCAAGGAAAGCGACTGTGAAGCTGGTGAGGGCCAGAAAACCAACGTAGCCCAGGACAGAATAGAGCATGATGATCGACCCTTCATTACACTCCAGTATGATGTGCTCAGTCTGGGAGTGCATGTCAACATCTGGAAACGGAGGAGAAGTTGACAGCCATACAGTGCAGATCCCCACTTGAATGAGGGAACAGGAAAGAACAATGGAGTGGGCCACTTTTTTCCCCAGCCATTTCCTCATCCTGTTCCCTGGCTGTGTGGCCATGAAGGCCAGGACCACAGTGATGGTTTTGGCCAAAACAGAAGAAACAGCCACAGAGAAAATGATGCCAAAAGTTGATTGTCGGAGAAGGCAGGAGACCTTTCCAGGTTCACCAATGAAGAGCAGGGATGAAAGATAGCAAAGCAGGATGGAGGTGAGAAGAAAGCAGGTAAGGTTTTGATTGTTGGCTTTGACAATGGGAGTGTTCCAGTTCTTTAGAAAGATCAGTATCACCAAAACTGTCATTGTTGTAAAGGACAAAGCGATGGAAACCAAACTGATTCCTAAGGGCTCATTGTAGGTTAGGAAGGCTGTCTGTTTAGGGATACATTGATCTTGGTTCTTGTTTGGATACTCATCTTGTGGACATTTGATGCAATGAACTGCGTCTGAAAAGGACAAACAGAGTGTCAGTAACTCTATTAAGTCATAAGAATGATGGGAGGTTGGAAGTAAATGTCGGACAAGAATTCTCCATTTTCTTTGTTAGCACTTCAATGCTTACGGTTGGGGGAGGGAATGACCAAATGCAGCAAGGGATAGGCACCAGCGGGATTAAGTGTCCTTAACTGTGTAATGGACTGCCTCTGATGTCTTTCAAGGTGACTCCCTTGTTGTAACCAGTGTGCATTTTAAGAATCAGTGCCTCATGATTTAAGTCTTTGGAGAACAGCAGACCAATGCAAAGGCGTATGTTAGGGTAGACTAATGTTTGCAAATATTTCCTGGAAAATCTGTGCACTGCCGCTTACCTGTTTGGTTAGACATCATGTCGTCTGGACACGGAGTACAGTCATAGCAACAGATTGCTTCCCCCTCTCGAACCATCTTGCTGTGTCCAACGTGGCAGCTCTCAACACAAGTTGAACGAGGCACATTCTAGGAATAAAGAATGGGGAGAAATGCTGAAGCAAACATTTGATGCTTAAGACCACAATCATCTTTCCCTTTCTGTGCACTTCAGCTTATCACGAGCAGGAGCTCACCTCAATCCTGACCAGCAAGAGAGAACTCCCCTGCTGCCAGTGACCTGGTGAAGACTCCTGCTGTATTTTATTTCAGGGAGAGTTGCACACTTACATTTCTGTAAGGTTTATTCTTCCTACTGGGATTCAAAACAGTTCAGAGCAGAGCCCAAATGAAAGAGGAAATGCATCATTATTTGGCTTTATTCCCAAAGTGCCCTTCCGCTAGCAGAAAACTTAGCATGCTTTGATTTCATCAGGGAATTGGCCCAACAGCACTGGCATTCCTGGACCCTGTGCTGCCCGGGGCCAGGATTTCAGAATGCTCCTCCCACCTCTTGCGACCCCCAACCATCCTGTCCAGGCTGCGCGTGACCTCCTCTGGCCCTCTGGAGGCCTTATAAGAGCTTTTAAATGTCATTTCGAATTTTTATTATTCATTTAAAAGCCTTCCAGATGCCTCCGGTGGACCAGTGGAGGCCATATGCAGCTTCCATGATCCCCTGAAGGCCTCTGAAGGGCAGCTGAAAGCGGTGGTTGGGGGTGTGAGGGTGGTGGCGGGAGTATGGATGGTGGTGGGGGGCCTTGGAGGGGTGGCACCTCAGGGCATTTGTCCCCCTTTATCCTCCCAGGTATGCCAGTGCCCAATAGCAATTAGATTCTGAATGGTGTAGCATCTAAGAGTAAAAAACTGGGACATAGTTGGAAGCTGTCTTTTAATGCCCAACACCACAGCCATCCATTTTCAGTGTGCTTCAACCTGTTAAAAGGTGGGGCCCACCTCAAACCCCAGCTATCTATTTGCTATTTATCACAACATAGATATATTTATTTAGCATCTTTATCTCAATATAGGTATTTGATTAATCAACATGATAGACAAGTATCTATCTAGTATCGAGACAAGATAGGTATTTGATTAATCCACAAGATATGTGCCTTGTAAATATTTTCAAAATAGTTTTATTCTGCGTCCATAGAGGACAGGAATGAATCAGTATGGGTTTAGGTTAAAGTTCATTTGGATATAAACTTTAGGTATATGTACTAATGGTATGTTTGCAGCATTCCTACAAGACTTTTATAGTGGCAACTGTGACTGTCAGGCTGCAATCCTATGAACACTTTCCTGGGAGCAAGCACAACTCAACACAGTGAGACTTATTTCCAAGTAGACAGGCATAGGATTGCGCTGCAGGGGTAAAATACTATGGTCTCCCTGCACTGCCAGGAGTCACATTCCAACATTGCAGAACGGTTTCTGGCAGCACGAACGCCAAGCCACTGTTGCATGCTGTCTGTCTGGCCGCTGCCACAAATGGAGAATCTACCAAACCAAGTAAGTTTTCAGCAGGGGTAGGCCATGGGCAGAAAGGAAGAGTAAGAGGGCAAAATAGGGGAGAAGCCGAGGTGTGTTAGGGAGGGAAGGGGTTGATCTGGTGGGAGTCATGTATGTCGGAACCTATCCCCTAGTTTTCAAGCTTCCCCACCCTCAGGCTCTCCTTGGGCTTATACCAGTTATAGAGCTGGCATAGGTACAAGGAGACCCTTAGGCTGTCAGGGGGCCTATACAGAGGTCAGGGGAAAGTATCCTCCTTTACATCTCAAAGGCCTCTCAATCCTGCCCCCACCATAGCATGCAGTGCATGCCTCCAGGAATGCTCTAATGTTCAGGAATGTTCCCAAGCAAATGAAGAGGTCACCTTGCAGAAGGATTTTAGCCCTACCTGCTGAAATCTGCTATTCCACACAATGGCCTCATGGATGGTAAACCCTTGACTTGGAGAAATCTTTCCAGCTCGGATCTTAAGGAAGGATTGATTGGGGAAAGTGACCCAGTTGATGACATCAAGTCCAGAAGACAGTTCCTGATTGGCAAACCAGACTTCATGGCCAGCACCGTTGTTAAAGTGGACATTCTTCAAAAAAGAGTGCATCTAGATTGGACAAAAATAGAAAACAGCTAATAGCTTCAATGCATATTGCGCACTGTATTACCAATCCCCTGGTCAGAAAAGGAACCTGTAATCCTGGGATGTTCAAGTTAAAAGAACGTTTTTCTTTTATGAAAAACTATTAGAATACGCCTGGCAGATCTTCCTCATCTTCCGCTCCTCTCAGCTCACCATCATATCCAACATTTCCACATCTATGGGCCCAATCCAAACTTTGTAGCACTGATGCCACTATGCCAATGGGACATGCTCTATATCCTGCATTGTGGGGGTAGTCACAGAGGCCTTGTCAGGTAAGGGAACAATTGTTCCTTTTCTTAGGGCAAAGTTGCAACTCATTTGTGCTGGAAACTTGGATAGGATTGGGCCTTAGTGAAGTATTCAATTTGTTCCTCTACTCAAAGGTTTCCAGGGAGCTTTGTGGATGCTTTCACAATGAAAATTAATATTTCAAGGATGTGCGGTTCAGGGCAGCAGGTGTGGCAGAAGTGCCCTGTCGTTGTCCTTGGAAAAGCACTGCAGTTGCCCTGCCTGCTTACACCCGAGGAGGTTCTCCTTGCCCCTGCTTTCTCGGGAGTAAAGAGACAGCTGGACAGCTGTGGCACTTCTCCATGGGCTACAAAGGGGCGGTTCTGTCTCACCAGCGGCCTGTATCGCACATTCCTATTATATTCCGCTTTTCTTACATTTTGGAACTTAAGGCTTCAACCCTATGCGTTTTCCTAGGAGTCAACCTCATTGAACGCAATGGACTTACATCTGAGTAGATATGCAGAGGCTTGGGCTATAAAGCAATATGCATGGGATATCCAAGAGGTCTGTCATCAAAGTCCTGCAAGCTTCAGATCTGCTTAGCTTTAGCAATATGCCACCCACCGTGTGCCTGGGAACATGATTTCGCCCACACCACCCATTCAATCCACATCAAGTTTACATAGAAGTGATTTCCACTGTGCTCCAATTATCTTCCTAGTACGTGTGCTTGGGATTGCACCATACATAAACGTTTTAAAACAGTGAGAAATATACCTGCCAGGGTTCAATGTTCAAAGGTTTGCCTGTGGCTCTGTTCAGCATTGTTTTTGGCCTGGATGTATATATGGCATTTAAAGCATGTGCTACAGCATAGAGACCATTGTAAATACGGTAGCTCACATCACTCATCTCCATCTCAAATACAGTCTGAGGCAGGCTCTCCAGTTTCTCCTCTCCGGTACAGTGTTTACAAGTTTTAATTTTCCCATCACGGCAACACCCGAATGCAGATTTGTAGAATAGACAGAGAAAATGTGCAAGTGACTTTTTAGGCTTTAGAGTCTGAAGGAAGTCCTGGAATCCTGGCATGGCCTTCATGGAGGTTGTGAAAGACAAAGTCCCATGGAAAGTTTTTGCACAGAAGCCCTCATTGTCAACATTGCTGATGAAATCCCACTGAGGTGACGTGATCCAAACCTTCCCTATAAGACGTCTACTTATAAATTCAGCTATGTATAAAATGGCTACCAATGGTTCCAGAGTCTGAGCGGTTCCGTCAACAATAACAACGTTGGCTGTAGTGGATGAAAGTGTGGAGCGTATCCTCAATATATTTTGTCTGAATGTATTTTGAGTACGATTGGGATTAAGATAACTGATGACAGTCCTTTCTAAGAAAGCAACACAAATGCTGTTCCGGGCCAGCAATGGTGTCAGCCTCTGCAGAAAGCCTTCTCCACTCTCATTGTCTGAAACAATGAGACCAATCCATGTCCATTGGAAATGCAGCAGTAGCTGGACTATGCCGGTGTGCAGAGTACCTTCCCTTATTGCCATCCAGTATAAAGAAGGGAAATTATTTTTTGTGACTGGTTTCTCATATGTACCATAAGTAATCTAATGGGGGAAAACATGGCTCATAACAGCTTAGAAAGTTAACCACCGGTTTCCAAGCCAAAGTATTTATTACAATGCAGACTTTTGCTTATCAATGAGGTGCTAGGTATACTGAACAATGTATCTTTGTATACATTCCCATCAATAAATTATAGTAAGTCTGTAATTGTATGCACACTTTCCTGGGAGGAAGCACCGTAGACAGTGGCTTAGCTAAGGGGGTACAGGGGGTAGCAGTTGCACTGGGCATCAAGCTTTAGAGGGACAACAAGCTGAGCTTGACACTAGTGACCAAAATTGTGAAAATATTGGTATGTATGAATAATAGCATCATGTTATATATCATTGGAAAGGTAATTTAATGCAGAATGTGATGAAACAAAATGGCATTGGAATATCTGTATTCTTTCAAAAGTTGTGGCCAATTAACCAGAAAATAAAAACAACTTTGACCCCAGGTAGCAAACAGATGCCTTAGCTATGCCACTGAGGCAGCAGAGCAAGTGGGTGGTGAGCTGCTGGAGGAGGAGGTGTGTTCTTCCCATTTTTCACTTTTTTAAAAGCCCAGGTGTGACGTCACTTCCGGTTGTCACATCACTTCCGGGGCAACATTTTGAGCTTAGCACTGGACTACACAATCATTAGCTACGCCACTGTCCATAGAATACAGTGAGACGTACTTCTGAGTAGTCATGCATAGGGTTGTGCTCCAAATTAGTTATAACACATTTCCTTTCACCATGTCCACAAGCCATCACTTAATGTCCTGAAATGGGTAACGTCTTTGATTCAGACCAAGCTATTATTTTGCAGAGCTTCAATTTTCCATTTTTCTAAAGAATAAAATCACCTCTATGGTTTGTATCCCCAGAATATGAGACATGACTAAGCAGTATTGAAATCAGTGTGATAGGATTGGCTTGCTTAGACTTAAGAACAGTCTATATAACTGGCTGCATTTATGACACACTTTCTTGGGATACAAACCTGGGTGCTATACACTGAAAAACATATTTAGGGAAGGAGGTCTGGCTCAGTGGTAGAGCTGCTGCCTTGTATGCCTGAAGATCTGGGGACACCAGTTTGAAACAACCAGAAGTATATGGGAGCTCTTGACATGCTGAGAACGAGTAGACCATCAGTGGCAGGGAGAAGTTGCTGTCAAGTTGCACTGGAGGCGAAGCAGCCAGAGGGAGGCCAGACTGGGAAGGAATTCAGCTGGAATGAGGCTTTCTATGAAAGATTTGAACTATTCTATTATAAAGGTTTCTGCGGGGTTTGGAAAACCTTGCTATGCAAACCACCTTGAATTAAAGTCTGAGGAGAAATCTGATGCCCAAGTAAGGCGGTATATAAATACCAACATTAGTATTGTCAGGCTTCGTGTGGGGACGAGGCAGTTGTTGTCCATGGAGCTTGGTTCCCTTCCTCCCAGGCCTTCCCAGCAAGGAAGAGGAGGCCTAATGAAGGGTGGGGGGGAGTGCTTCAGGAGCCTCAGCTGGGTGACCAAAGGGAGGGGGTCACAGCACCCTTCTCCTCCTCGCTGTCTCTTGAGGGTGGTGTTCACCAGTGGGGCAGCAGGAACTGCTCCACACCTTGCCCTCCTGATCCTCATCACAGGCCTCCATTATGAAGCCCTCTCTGCTCCCCCCTTCCTCCCTCACCCTCCTCCCACTTCCTTACAGGGGCCTGGGGCTCTGGTCCCTGCCTCCCTTCTTTCCCTCGTGTTTGGTGGAACAGGCAGCTGGGCGGGCGCGCCCAGGGTCCAGGCAGCCTCTCCTCCTCCCCCCGAGGCTTTTGCTGCCTGTGGGGTCTCCCTCCCCCTGCCTCTCCAGGTCAGTCGGGGTGGGAGGGAGGCAGCGATCCCGATAATAATAATAATAATAATAATAATAATAATAATAATAATAATAATAATAATAATAATAATAATAATAATAATTATTATTATTATTATTATTATTATTATTATTATTATTATTATTATTATTATGAGCTGGAGGTCTCTCTGCCCACATCTGGGTTCCTGATCAGTCATGTTATGTCCTCCTATACAACTGAGATCTCAAGAACCTCCTCAAATGGTTATTTCTTCTGTATAAACAATTTACTTGTTGCATTGCATTGCCCCTTTGCAATACTTTTCAAGCTAAAAAAAGGCATTCACTGATAAAATCTCAAATAATATAATAAGTGAAGAGCAGTTTTATGCCACCCATTCATGCAACAGAATGTACATACCTGTGGAAACTTGTAGTGACTAAGAATGTTGGCCATTTGGATGACATACTCTACCGTCAATCCTCCAATGACAGACAAGACATCAACTTTCTTACCACACTTGTAATTGGGCACATTCCTTTCTTGTTTGAAGAGTAGATCCAGGATGGACTTATATGTTGCCATTCCTTCAAAACAGTTGTCATAGATTTTAAAGCCCAAGGTCACGTTGGGTAAGAGGTTGGGATTCCTATTGATCTCCTGAATGGCAAAAAGGAAGGCCAGGACATGCTGATAATGTTTGCACTTTATTCTGAAATTAGATTGAAATTGAGGAAGAGATAAGATCTAGCACATTGTCATGTGCACCACATATACTTTTACAGTAGTACCACCCACAATGGCATTTCCTTGAGCACTGTTTTGCTACAGTGTGGTTCATCCTGGGCATGACTGACAGTTATTGCCAATCAGAGCAGTGTATTCTGGCCAATCAGTGTCAGGTTCTTGTCCCATCAAGAACAATGTCTTTTTTAGTGCTGGTTTGCACAGCACTCAATTTTAGGGGACAATGACACCCACACTATTGGATATGCGCGTGTACAGTGAAAAACGCATCCCAAGTACAATGAGAAAGGAAACAAAACTAAAGAGGTGTAAGGAAGAGGGGTGCAGGAATGGAGTTGTTCATCTGACCAGAACAAAAATGATTACGTAAGGGAACATTTCTTCCTTTGTCCTGAAGTAAGTCTTAGCTGCTGCAATGGATCTACTGTGCCTGTGATTCTGCTGCTGCAATTCCAAGTGGATATGTGTAGGTAGTTTGTGGCCAGGAAGGGAGATAGGATATAAACAGAGGTGCTTTCAATGATATCCGCTCCCTTCCTGACCATGGCATTGCCCCAACCCCACCCTGTTCTTCCCAACAAGCTGCACCTGTTGAAATTCCACCCCATTGCAGTTGTTTGATCTCTAGTCTTCATATTTCAAATAGCATGATGGGTACCAAAAGAAATAACTTACAAGAAATCGTCTTTCTTCATTGCTGGTAGGCTCTGAAAATTTATTGCAGGGTCTACGTGATGTAAAAGAGAGAGGACCCCACCAATGACAGCATCTCCTAGCCTAGTATCCCCATAGCTTTCTTCAAAATCACATTTACTGGGCACATTCTCCCAACAGACAAGAGAAGGGAGAAGCAGCAGCAAGAAGAGCAAAAACAACCACAGGGCTGCAAATGCATGTCTAACCCAGCTGCATCTGAACTTCTGCATCCTGAACCACAGTTCCAGCTACAATGATATCTCTGTGGCTGGCATCCTAATGGAACCTCACAGGAACCTCACTCAGCAGCATGTGTGGTCACAGAGATGTCTCCCCAAAAGGTTTTGAAGAAGAAATGTTTGGTGATCTCTGTTCCTCCGTGGGGCACTGATACAGTTCAGAATAGATCCACCTCCTTTTGAAATATGGATGCATTTCTTACCAACTGCGCAAGGAAGGAAATCACAGTACTTTGGATAATTACAGAGTATCTAAACATCTTCCTGATCGTCTGTGTGAAATGAAAAACATACATGTTTACAAAGGTCAAACAGTATGCAATTTTGTGGAAAGGAGTCTCAACTGGGATCATTGTGAGATGTGGGCTGCCTTCGTTGTGATCCCCATTTAGATTTCACCTCTTTCCAAAGATTAGTTGCTATATGTTAGATAAATCTGATAAAGGAGTGCTAGGCAGATGGGCCAAATTTTATTATACTACATATTAAAAATGATCTGTTGGAATTTTTTTTAAAAACAGTGGGGATAGTATTTAATGTAACAAAAGAATGGTGGATGGTAGGGGTATTTAGGACTTTAGGACATATGGTTACGTTTCCAGTCATGCTCCTGTGTGAAAATTTAAACAGAAAGAAGCACCAAATGATTTGTCAAAGCAAACATCGTTCTGTTTCAAATCGTGCAGCAGTTCCCAAACTGGGAGTCTGAAACCCACCCAGTGGGACTTGACCCTATTTTTGTTTGGTTGTGCAACTGACAGGGCAGACTGTGCATCAAGGGTGCAATAAGCTGCTGATTGGGAGGGGGGAGAGCACTCCTGCCCAATCACCATTATAGCCACATTCCTTGGCATTTAGAAATCAGGCTGCAGCCTCTAGGGCCTCTAAAACATTTGCAAACCACTGGAATATTCTATAGTGGTGAGATCAGGAGTAGAACCAAAGTAAAGTCCTAAAGAACTGCAGCCACAGAAATCAGTATCATCAAAACTGTCACTGCTGTAAAGGAAAAAGTGATGGCCCCTGTGCCGCCCGAGGCTAGGACCTCAGAATGCTGCCAGCCCAGTGGTTGCTACCCATTACCATCGCATGGCCTCCTCTGGCATTCCGGAGGCCTTCAAGTGCTTTTATACATTACTTCCAGTTTTGTCAGAAAAGCAGAAGTGACAGTTTGAAGGGCATTTAAGAAGGCCTTCCCGGATCCCAGAAGGACTCCAGTGGGCAACCGAAAATGGCAGTTGGAGGCGTGGATGGTGGTGAGGGTGTGGCAGCTAACTGCAGTTCAATATTGATTAGGTTGTTCACAAACCAATTTCAGGTGTGTCCCCATTAACTTCACTTCATTTTAAATATATTAGGCTTGATACTACCATGGGATGGCATGTTGGGAAATGTGACAGATCTGACATGTGCAACCTCCACAGCCCCCACAATGCCTCCAGAGCGCAGCCAAAAACAGTGGTGAGGGGGCATGGATGGCAGCAGGGGTGTGGATGGTGGCATAGGGGCTGGCTGGCTGGCTCCCAGGGGTGGCGCCCATGGCATTTTAGCTCCTCTCCAGTTATTTATCAATCAGGCTGCAGCCTCTACGGCCTCTACAAAGTTTGCAAACCACTGCACTATTGTATAGTTGTGAGATCAGGAGTGGAACCAAAGCAAGTTCCTAAAGAACCGCGGCCACAACCTCAAACTTTTGCTCCATTTGCCAGGTCCTCCAACTGCTATTTGGCTTCTAAAAAATAAAAAAGAAGGCAAAGCAGCCATCCCATGCGATGAATTTAGTGTTATATATTATTTACTCTGGCACTGACTTGAGTCCAGGCCACTGACTTGAAAACGAGTCCCTACGCATGCAGAATCAAGTCTGTCTCTGTCTGGGTGTGCTGGCTTACTTTTCCTGAGGTGTGAAAGACATTGTGGGGCCATCATTCAGACCGGGCAAGCAGCAGGGCATTTCCAGCCAGGAGGCAGGGAAGACTTAATGTTTGGTTTTGCATTGAGAAGGAGGTGGGGGGGAGGCAGGTGGCCTCTCTTGTCCATCTCTAAAGGAACCAGTGATAATTGGAAGAAGGTTTTTTCCTTGGACGAGTTGAGGGAAGAAGGCGGCGGGGGTGGTGGTGGTGGTAATTCATAGCCATCCAGGAGTCATGGCATGGTTTCAGCAGGCTCCTTGAATGACTGGTCACAATGAAACTACTTATGAGTAGAGCTGCAAAGGAGTGGGTCATACTGGTAAGCCTGCCCGCTGCTGCATGTGACCCTCCTCCCTCTTGCCACTTCTGTCTGTGCACTCACAGTTTGTTCCACCCCCTCCCGCCTTCTTTACAGATATGATGGGGACATCAGGGGAGTATTAAATGAGAACTCCAACATACACATAAACACACACCCTGCCAGCAGCTCCATTTTTGTCCAGAGAGATGCAGTTGCCTTTTTTACCTAAAAAGTCAAGACTTGAGTCTTTTAGAGTCCCCAGAATGCTCTAGGCAACTCAGAAAGTCCACTTGTTCAGGCTCCTTTTCGAGTCAAGTTAAAGGGGGTGGAGACTCATAACTTGACTCAAGTCAAGCTGCACTGGTTTTGCCCATCTCTGCATTTGTGCACCTTATTGGTTGCCTGCTGTGTCACAATAACACATTATTGTTTCTTGGAATAATCAGTGTTATTGGTGAGTTTTGAGTTCAGCAAATTCACTTTTTGTTACATAAGGCAGTCGTGTTTTCTTTTTGGGGGTTAAATGGCCCAATGTGTGATGGCTGGCAACCTTCAATCTCGAAAGACTATGGTATAAGCCTACAGCACCCAGTATTCCCAGGCGGTCTCCCATCCAAGTACTAACCAGGCCTGACCCTGCTTAGCTTCCAAGATCAGACAGGATTGGGCATGCGCAGGGTAACAGTTGCTGTCATAATACAGATAATTCAACATTTATTTATTTATTTATTTATTTATTTATTTATTTATTTATTGGATTTGTATTCTGCCTTTCTCCTGGAAGGGCACCCATGGCGGCTAACAATCAAGTTAAAAAATACAGATAAACATTAAAAATACAAACACTTAAAAACATTTAAAACAAGATAAAATACGTAGCAGCAGACTGAAAGCACGCAGTAAAAGACATAAGCTTTAAATTTATAAAAACAGCCCTTATAGTGCCTCAAAGGCTTTCCTGAATAAAAAGGTCTTCAGGATCTGCCGAAATGTTAATAACGGGACATTAATAATAATGTCACGACCCACAGTTTGAGAAACACTGAGCTGAGGTTTTTCCCCTCTGTGAACATCTGGGAACATGATTTCATCCACATCATCCATGCAATCCTAAGCATCTTTACTTACAGGCAATTTAAGCTCAGCAGCAACTGTCTCCCTAGTAAACATGCTTGGGATGGCACTGTACATCATCTTTTTTTTTCCCATACAGTAGAGATATACCTGCCAAGGTTCAATGTTCAAAGATTTGAATGTTTCTCTGTTGAGCATTGTTTTTGGTCTGGACATGCATATGGCATTTAAAGCACATGCTACAGCATAGAGGGCATTGTAAATAGGATAGCTCTGTCCAGTCATCTCCATTTCAAACCAAGACTGAGGCAGATTCTCCAGCTTCTCCTCTTCTGTACAGTGTTGACAATTTGTTAGTTTTTTACAGTGCTTTTTTTGTAAATAAAAAGGTGCAGGAACTCATAACTTGTTAATCTTTTATTTATTTATTTATTTATTTATTTATTTATTTATTTATAAGCCATTTTTTAATAGGAGAAATAAAATATTTTTTATGTGCTTCCTCCCTAAAGATGAATTTACTTCTGAGTAGACATGCATAGGATTGGGCTGTCAATCTCCACATCCCCTTCCCCCTAGCTACTTTTTCTACACAAGGGGAAAAATAATGTACAGGTGCACTTGTAGCGTGTAGTATGTAGTGTGGCACTACTTTGAGGAGAGGAAGCAGTGAATAGATTCCAGAAAATGGCTTACATGAGTTCCATGTAGTAAAATTACTCTAAGGAACTGTGGGAGTAAGAACAAAAAAGGAATTCTTACACAAGAGGGGTCCTTAGGTGCACATAGAAACAGCTACGTTTGCAAACAAGCGATTAAATATGGTTTAATTCAGGTATCAGAATACTCTGTGTCATTGGGAAGGTGCTTGGCATGCAATTGTATGTTCTCTGCTGCCCTGAGCAGCTGCTGTGCATTGCTGGAGAGGAGCTGCAAATGCTGGCTGGCGGAGGGCATGCTTGTGGGGGAAGGATGTGGGGGATCTCTGGCAAGGCTGGACAGCATGTTGTACACACACAGAATCCCTTTTCACCTACCCTTAGCATGTGAAAACGGGTGCAGATATATATCTCTGCCAGGATTAAGAGCCCAATCCTAGGTATGTCTACTCTGAAGTAAGTCTCGTTCTAGTCAATGGAGCTTACTCCCGGGAAAGTGCCTAGGATTGCAGCCTAAGAGCCCAATCCTATGCATGTATACTCAGTGACATGCACTGAGTGAATGGGGCTTACTGTGGATAGGATGGCAGCCTCAGGGCCCAATCCTGTGCCTGTCTACTCAGAAGTCAGTCCCATTAGAGGCAGTGGGGCTTCCTCCCAGGAAAGTGTGGAGAGGACTGCAGCCACAGAGCCCTTCCTCTGCCTGTCTACTCAGGCTGCAAGGCTATGACACTTTCCCAGGATTAAGCCCCATTGAACACAATGGAACTTACTTCTGAGTAGACATGCTTGGGCTCTCAGGCTGCAAGGCTATGCACCCTTTCCCAGGAGCAAGCCCCATTGAGTACAATGAGACATACTTCTGAGTAGACACGCCTAGGCTCATGCTGCAGATTGGCACGGGGACTGCACCAGCCAGCTTCCTTCCTCTCCTCCTCCACCAAGCCAGTACCTGGGCGTTCCGTGGGTGCCGCAGCCCGTCTCACTGGCTGGCTGGCTGTCCGTCCTCCTCCTCGGCGTCGGCACGTGTCCCCCGCTCCCTCCACTGGCTTGGAAGCTGCGCTGGGAAGCAGAGCGTGGGGGGAGGGGAGGCGGGCTGGGCTCAGGCAAGAGCTTGGAGATGGGGCAGGAGGGGGTCGTTGTGCGGTCAGGCAGGGGCCAGGCTCCCGCCCACCCTGCACCCCCCAGCACCCACCCCGTGAATGCCTCTATTTTGCTCCCCCCCTCCTGGAATGCCTCCAAAGGGGAGGGGCCCCTGAAAAAAGGTGCTGGAACTCCGTCCCCCCGCGTTCCATTAGAAAAAAAGCCCTGGTTTTTTATCACGGCCGCACCCGAATGCACTTTTTTAGAAAATACAGATAAAATGTGTGAGTGACTTATCAGGCTTGAATGTCTGGAGGAAGTCCTGGAATCCTGGCATGGCATTGGTAGAGGATGAGATGGACAAAGTCCCATGGAATGTTTTTGCACAGAAGCCATTAGTATCAATAGCACTGGTGAAATCCCATTGAGGAGGTGTTGTCCAAACCTTCCCTATATGGAGCTTGTCTTTAAATTCAGCAACATATAAGACTATTGCTAAAGCACCCAACGAGTGAGAATCCCCATTGATGATAATCACATTGGCTTCAGACAATTTAATTGTGGATTTCATATGGTGTACATTCTGAATGAAAGGTTGCAAATTAAGATTCTTGACTATCACTATCCTTTCCAAGAAGGCCACACAAATGTCATTTGGAGCCAGCAGTGGTGTCAGCATCTGCAGAAAGCTTTCTCCATCATCATCATCTGAAACTATGAGGCCGATCCATGTCCATTTGAAATGTCGCAGTAGCCAGACTATTCCTTTGTTCAAGATACTTTCTCTTGGTGCCATCCAATATACAGAAGGAAAATTATTTCTTGTGACTGGTGCCTCGTATGCACCATAGGTGATCTAATGGGGAAATCATGGCTCATTATGGCTTTAAGAAATAATTGCAAGATTCCAAACCAACTACAGGCTGTGCCTTGTTAACCACTGATTTGGCATCCACTGATTTGACTCACCACTGATACTGGGGTCTGCCTTTAAATGCCTTGCAACAAGGGAAAAAGCGACAAATTCCATTTTCCTACTTTTGTGCTGTTAAACCATACCGGTTACATGTTTCTTGGGGATAATGATAGCTTTAAAGACCCACTTCCATGTTTCTTGCTCCTCCATTGTCACCCCAGAATGCATCAGTATGGACACTATACCACATTCAGCCATAATTTCATTCCATTAGATTCCATTATTCACCCTATCTAGTGGCTGAATGCAATATTGTGTCTATACCAATGCATTCTGGGGTGACAATGGAGGAGCAAGAAACCTGGAAGAAGATCTTCTTCAGCTATTTTTCCACTGATTTAGTATCCACTGATTTTTTTTAATCCACCAAGTCTTCTGGAATGGATAATGAGGCATGACTTGGAGTTTCTTTCCATTTACTGAGATTCATAAGTTTCCTTTTTTAAGTTATTTAAAATATATTGAATTGAGTAGCTTTTTAACTGAGAAACTTCACATCTGAAAATTTTAGCAACTGACAGCCCAATTCTAATGGGCCTGTCCATGTTGCTGCTGCATCCTGTGTGGGCAGGGAGGCAGCTGGAGGTCTCCCAGAGGTAAGGGAACATTTATTTCCTTACCCCCTACTGAACCCGAGCAGCTGCTATGGGTCTGCTCAGATCTGTGCCAGCGATTGAGCTAGTACCCCATATACGGCTTGCATGCTGAGGACAGGGGATAGCATCAGGCAGCATCTTCTGCTGCCATCCCTGTCCCCCCCCAGGCCTGACCCACTCTCCTCCCCACTCTCCCTTGCCTCCTGACTTCTGAATATGCATCGCATCATTAATTGCAATTCTTTCCATACTAAAAAGGGAGGTTATTTGCTGCTGAATGTTGGGAAAAATATAGACATTGAAAGAAAGCGAGGAAAGTAAAGATTTGCAATAGGCACCACTGCACAGAGAAAGGATTCTGGGAGCCTGATTCTTAGATAAAGGACGACTATTGTCTCAACATTTTCCTCATAAAGCAAGCTATTTTTTAAGTCTTAGTACATTCATCCAGCAGGTGGGTCCTAAGGGAAAGCCCTGCACCAGGCCACCCATGGCATCTCCTGGGCACCCACTGCTGGCATATTGGATGCTTCAGCTGACACCAGTACTGAGAGTTCAAGGTATGGCCCAGCTTGCTATCCTTTCTTAGAGGTCAGGGCCATCCGCCAGTTGCCGAACCCACCAAATCCGGATTCCAACCCGGCCAGTCACTAGGAATACATTATGATAACTGAACAGCAGTCACACACCATCCATCCATGAGCTGGAATGCACATACCTGTGGAAACCTGTAGAGGCCAAGGATGGTGTCCATTTGGATAGCAGATTCTACAGTGAATCCTCCAATGACAGACAAGACATTCTCTTTCTCACTGCATTGGTAATTGGATTCTTGACTGAAGAGAAGATCCAGGATGGTCTCATATGTGGTCTTTCCTTCAAAAAAGTTGTCATAGATTTTAAACCCCAGGGTCGTGTTGGGCAGGAGTCTGGGATTTCCATTGATCTCATGAATGGCAAACATGAAGGACAGGAAATGCTAATAGTTTTTGAACTCTATTCTGCAAAGAGAGTGACACTGAGACTTAGACATCCAGGGATAAGGTCTACTATAGAATGGTATCGCTAAGGGGGGTGCGGGGTGCAGGCCGCACCAGGTGACACCTCTACTGGCCAAAATTTTTAAAATCTTGGTATTCTTGAATAATACAATCATGTTATATGTCATCCGATGTGTAATTCCATGCAGAATGCAATGAAATAAGCCACGTTGAAATATCTCTAGTCTATTAAAAGTTATAACCAAAAGATGGGTTGGGACAATGGTGCATCGCAACGCCCACCACCCAGGATGTTGCCCCACTCACAGCATGGGAGGAAATCCATCATGGGGGTGATTCACTGGCCTCCTGCACTGGGTGATGCAAGCCCTAGTAACACCAATGCTACCACATCATCATGCAGACCACATATACAATTTTTCAATACCTCTTAAATTCTGTTTCCTTGATCACTATATTACTACAGTTCTGTTCATCCTGCGAGCAACTGCCAGCTATTGCAGTCAAGGGGAGCAGTGTATTAAAGCCAATCTGCACTAGTTTCCTTCTCCATAAGAACATAAGAACAGCCCCACTGGATCAGGCCATAGGCCCATCTAGTCCAGCTTCCTGTATCTCACAGCAGCCCACCAAATGCCCCAGGGAGCACACCAGATAACAAGGGACCTCATCCTGGTGCCCTCCCTTGCATCTGGCATTCTGACATAACCCATTTCTAAAATCAGGAGGTTGCGTATACATTTCATGGCTTATACCCCATAATGGATTTTTCCTCCAGAAACTTGTCCAATCCCCTTTTAAAGGCGTCTAGGCTAGACGCCATCACCACATCCTATGGCAAGGAGTTCCACAGACCAACCACACGCTGAGTAAAGAAATATTTTCTATTGTCTGTCCTAACTCTCCCAACACTCAATTTGAGTGGATGTCCCCTGGTTCTGGTGTTATGTGAGAGTGTAAAGAGCATCTCCCTACCCACTCTGTCCATCCCCTGCATAATTTTGTATGTCTCAATCATTTCCCCCCTCAGGCGTCTCTTTTCTAGGCTGAAGAGGCCCAAACGCCGTAGCCTTTCCTCATAAGGAAGGTGCCCCAGCCCCGTAATCATCTTAGTCGCTCTCTTTTGCACCTTTTCCATTTCCACTATGTCTTTTTTGAGATGCAGCGACCAGAACTGGCCCCAATACTCCAGGTGTGGCCTTACCATCGATTTGTACAACGGCATTATAATATTAGCCGTTTTGTTCTCAATACCCTTCCTAATGATCCCAAGCATAGAATTGGCCTTCTTCACTGCCACCGCACTTTGGGTCGACACTTTCTTCGACCTGTCCACCACCACCCCAAGATCTCTCTCCTGATCTGTCACAGACAGCTCAGAACCCATCAGCCTATATGTAAAGTTTAAATTTTTTGCCCCAATGTGCATGACTTTACACTTACTGACACTGAAGCGCATCTGCCATTTTGCTGCCCATTCTGCCAGTCTGGAGAGATCCTTCTGGAGCTCCTCACAATCACTTCTGGTCTTCACCACTTGGAAAGGTTTGGTGTTGTCTGCAAACTTAGCCACCTCACTGCTCAACCCTGTCTCCAGGTCATTTATGAAGAGGTTGAAAAGCAGCGGTCCCAGGACAGATCCTTGGGGCACACCGCTTTTCACCTCTCTCCATTGTGAAAATTGCCCATTGACACCCACTCTGCTTCCTGGCCTCCAACCAGTTCTCAATCCACGAGAGGACCTGTCCTCTAATTCCCTGACTGTGGAGTTTTTTCAGTAGCCTTTGGTGAGGGACCGTGTCAAACACCTTCTGAAAGTCCAGATATATAATGTCCATGGGTTCTCCCGCATCCACATGCCTGTTGACCTTTTCAAAGAATTCTATAAGGTTCGTGAGGCAAGACTTACCCTTACAGAAGCCATGTTGATTCTCCCTCAGCAAGGCCTGTTCGTCTATGTGTTTTGAGACCCTATCTTTGATGAGGCATTCCACCATCTTACCCGGTATGGATGTTAGGCTGACTGGCCTATAGTTTCACAGGTCCCCCCTCTTTCCCTTTTTAAAGATAGGCGTGACATTTGCTATCCTCCAATCTTCTGGCACCGTGGCCATTTTGAGGGACAAGTTGCATACCTTAGTCAAGAGATCTACAACTTCATTCTTCAATTCCTTTATAACTCTTGGGTGGATGCCATCAGGGCCCGGTGACTTATTGATCTTTAATTTATCAATGAGGTCTGAAACATCTTCCCTTTTAACCTCTATCTGACTTAACTCCTCGGTTAGGAGGGGCCGTTCGGGCAGCGGTATCTGCCCGAGGTCTTCTGCCGTGAAGACAGATGCAAAGAACTCATTTAATTTCTCTGCCATCTCTAAGTCTCCTTTTATCTCCCCTTTCCCTCCCTCACCATCCAGAGGGCCAACCGCTTCTCTGGTGGGTTTCCTGCTTCTAACATATTTGAAGAAGCTTTTATTATTCCCCTTAATGTTGCCGGCCATGTGTTCCTCATAGTCTCGCTTGGCCTCCCATATCACCTTCTTACATTTCTTTTGCCACAATTTATGTTCCTTTTTACTCTCCTCATTAGGGCAAGACTTCCATTTACGGAAGGAAGCTTCCTTGCCCTTCACAGCCTCTCTAGCTTGGCTGGTTAGCCATGTGGGCACTCTCCTGGATTTAGTGGAACCCTTCTTTCTTTGTGGTATACACCTCTGCTGGGCCTCTATTACTGTTGTTTTAAGCAGCCTCCATGCACTCTGGAGAGATTGGACTCTTTTTACCCTCCCTTTCAACCTCCTTCTAACCAGCCTCCTCATTTGAGGGAAGTCCGCCCGTCGGAAGTCAAGGGTTTTTTTTAGAGATTTGCCTGGTATTCTTCCCCCAACTTGCAAGTCAAAACGGATCGCAGCATGATCACTGTTCCCCAATGGCTCAGTAACGTTTACATCTCTAACCAGGTCCTGCGTACCACACAATATTAAATCCAGAGTCACCTGCCCTCTGGTGGGCTCCTTGACTAGCTGCTCTAAGGCACAGTCATTTAGCACGTCAAGAAATCTGGTCTCCTTATCGTGACCAGAACACAAATTGACCCAGTCTATATGAGTATAGTTGAAGTCCCCCATGATTACAACCCTGTCCCTCCTTGCCACCTCCCTGATCAGTTTCCTCATTTCAAGGTCCCCATCCGATTTCTGGTCTGGAGGACGATAGCATGCCCCCAGTATTACATTGCTGCACAAGCCTGGTAATTTAAAACACAGAGATTCTACGGTGGAGTCGGACCCACCTTCAATCTCTACTTTGCTGGATTCTATCCCTTCCTTAACATAAACGGCCACCCCACCTCCAACACGTGCCTGCCTGTCCCTCCTGCAGAGTTTATAGCCCGGGATTGCGGTATCCCACTGATTCTCCGCATTCTACCAGGTTTCCGTTATGCCCATTGTGTCAATGTTTTCCCTTGTCACCAGACATTCCAGTTCTCCCACCTTTGCTCATAGACTTTGGGCATTCGCATAAAAGCATTTGTACACAGAATGCCCCAGGATGGGTTGCTTATTCGCTCCTTTGTCCCCGCATCCTCTCATTGTGCCAAACCGTCTATCACATCCCATCACGCTACCTTTCCCAATTTCTTCTCCTGCTCTGCCTTTGTCTTGTTGTTCTCTAACCTTCCCATCCTCATCCCATAGGGATGAGGAGTCCCGAACCGGATGCCCCTCGGCTCCTGTCGGCCTTCCCCAAGGGATCAGTTTAAAAGCTGCTCTGCCACCTTTTTAATGTTATGCGCCAGCAGTCTGGTTCCATTCTGGTTCAAGTGGAGCCCATCCCTCTTGTACAGGCCCCACTTGTCCCAAAACGTTCCCCAGTGCCTAACGAATCTAAACCCCTCCTCCCTACACCACCGTCTCATCCACGCATTGAGACCCCTGATCTCCTCCTGCCTAGCTGGCCCTGCGCATGGAACAGGTAGCACTTGAGAGAACGCTACCTTTGAGGTCCTGGCTTTCAGCTTCCTGCCTAAAAGCCTAAATTTGGCTTCCAGGACCTCCCAGCTACACTTGCCCACGTCGTTGGTGCTGACATGCACCACAACTGCTACCTCTCCCCCAGCGCTGTCTACCAGCCTGTCTAGATGAGAGATGATGTCCGCAACCTTCACACCAGGCGAGCAAGTCGCCATGCGGTCCTCACATCCGTCGCAAACCCCCCTCTCTAATAATCAAATCCCCCACTACAAGAAGCCCCCGACCCCTCTCCCGCCAAGGAGTATCCTGAGTGCGTTCGGATACGGGCCCGTCCCCTGGAGAAGGGGTCCCCCCCAGGGAATTGATTCCCTCCTCTCCAGGATGACAACTGGAGAGGGACAGCTTCAGGGACAGCTGAAGAAGGCCAATTCTATGGACAGCTGTTGTCCAATGGCAACACTTTCTCATACGCAAGACAGTTCTCCTTCCTTACAAATGGCAACCAATAGTCTTAGTTCTGTCTTAGAAAATGGAAAATTTGGGTGCAATCTTATGTACTCATTGTAAAAAAAACAGTTTACTCATCACTTCTTAGTTAACATATATAGCAGTGGTTCCCAAACTCCCAACTAGAGGGGAGTTGGGAACCAGGGGTTTTTGTGGGCAGGGAAGGAGGTGGGGAGCGACAGTTCTGCAGAAATTGCAGCACTGCCACTACCAAGGAACTTTTTGCAAACCTGAGGGGCAGCGCTGGCATCCTGCAGGGGATTGGAGGCTCACAGCCCCCTCTGATCTCCTCTGAAGCTTGTTTTCAAAGCCCCTGTTCCCCCAAAACTAGAAGTAACTTTAGATCAGAGTTTCTCAACCAGTGGTACAGGTAACACCAGCGGTACTTGAGTTGGTGTCTGGTGGTATTCACAGGACCTCGGGACGCCTGCTGCCGGAGAGACCAAGAACAGGACAAAACAGTGGTGGGAGGCTCAGCTCAGTGGGCAGAGCTCCAAAGGTTGCTTTCTGTGCTCAAAAAAGCCCTCCTGTCTGTCCACCCTGAGCCTCTTACAGCTGTTTCTCATGTCCCATCTGGCCTCCCAACCCAGAACTGATGACATCATTGTCAGTTATTTCCAGTGGTACTTTGAAAAGGTGGACCATGTGAAGTGGTATGGCAGAGGACAAACATTGAGAAACACTGCTTTAGATTGAAGATAAGGACTTTGTAAACAAGCTGCAGAGGAGATCAGAGGGAGCTGCAAGCCTCCGAGCCCCTGCAGGAGGCCAGCTCTGCCCCCCAGGTAAGTAAAAAAGCCCCTTGGCAGCAGTGGCATAGCTAATGATCATGTAGCCCACGGCCAAGTTCAAAGTGTTGTCCTGGAAGTGACATCACAACCGGAAGTGACATCACACCCGGGCTTTTAAAAAAGTGAAAATTGGGAGGAACCCACCTCCTCCCCACAGCAGCTCACCACCCACTTGCTCTGCTGTCTCCCCCCAGTCAGTGGCATAGCTAAAGCATATATCTGCTACCTGGGGTCAAAGAAGATTTTGTACCCCCCCCCCCCGCATGACAAAATCAAATTTAATTAAGTAAATAGATTAAAAGCTATTGGTTCCATGCTGTATCATAATAACATCTCACTGGCACTCAGAACAATCAGTCTCATAGGTCAGTTTGAAGTTAAGCAAATTCACTTTTTGTTCCACAAGGCAGTTGTGTTTTCATTTTCTGGTTAATTGCCCATAACTTTTGATTGAATATAGATATTCCAGTGCAGTCTGTTGTATTTCATTCTACATTAAATTACCTTTCCAATGATCTATAACATGATGGTATTATTCATACATATCAAAATTTTCATGATTTTGGTCACTCAAGCTCAGCTTGTTGCCCCCCTAAAGCTTGATGCCTGGTGCAACTGCTACCCCCTGCACCTTCTTAGCTACGCCACTGCTTGGCAGCAGCACTGCAATTTCTGCAGCACTGTCACTGCCACCAGAGCATGGCCACTCCCCTTGAGGGAAAATGCCCTGCTTCCAGTTCCCCTGGTGGGTCTCAACCCAAAACTTTGGGAAACACTGATGTATAGGATTATGTTGTCATACTCTCAAATCCGAACAAAAACCAACAAAGAACAAATGCAATTCTATACCAGGTTACCAGACAGCAAATGTCCTTGAGCTTATAAAGGCTAAGTTCTGAATAAATATGCATAGAATTGCAATGCAAGTATTTAAAATTAGGTTTATCCATTTTTACAGACCTTTCCAAATTCAGAATTCTCCATGCACCACACTTTGTAGAGGACATTTGCTGCTGAACACATACCGATGATCTTTCCCTCATTCATTATTACCTGGCAGCAACATCCCCCTGCTTAGACAATAATACCTTGAGGCACATTTTCCTTTCTAAAACCCAAAAGGATGGAGAAAAGGTTTTCTTTTCACTTCTTGCAATCACAGCTGGATAGCACCATTGCAGGGGCAGCCAGGCAGCAGAAAAGGTAGCCCAGAAACATTGATGAGTGATGCGAGAACCTCTGGTCATTTCTTCATCAGAAGAGTGAAGGTTTGGCAGAAATAGGGTGATTGTGCCCCCTCTGCACATGCAAAATTCCTTCAACATGTACAAGCCACAATACACAGCACTGGTACCAGAAATCTGAGAGGAGATCTCATTTGGGGGGGGGGGGAGACACTTGGTAACTTAAATATGAGTTGGCCAAAAATAGCCACAAATTCTGAAATGAAAGCAGAGGTTTTAATGCACACCAATTTATTCTACTCGGGAGGCACAACACTGGGCTCACTGAAGTCTTATGAAATAAAGAACATTTTGAACAGATTTCTTCAGAGCTTCTTTGACCTCCTTGTTTCTCAGGCTATAGATCAAGGGATTGGCAAGAGGAGTACATGCAGTTTATAGGAGAGAGAGGATTTTTTTGTAAAACACGTGGCATCCTGTGTTTTGGCAACACATACACTATGATTAGGGTCCCATAGAACATGGTAACAACAATGAGGTGGGAAGAGCAGGTCAAGAATGCTTTCTTCCTCCCAGCAGTGGATGGAATATGCAGGATGGTGGATGTCACAAAAACATAGGAGGTCAGTGTTAACAAGAATGGTGGGAAAGTGGACAATGAGGAGAATACTAAAGTTGTCCATTCTATTATATACGTCTCACTGCAGGTAATTTCCAGGAGAGGTGAAAGATCACAGAAGAAGTGGTCAATTTCATTGGGGCCACAAAACGTTAATGTTGACACAAGGTACAACATGACAAACATGGATGAGAACCCGCTAACCCATAATCCAGCTGCCAGGCTAAGGCATACCTTGTCTTTCATGATCATCACATAGTGTAGCGGTCTGCAGATGGCTAGATACCGATCTAAGGACATCACTGCTAGGAGACAACATTCTGTAACCACAAGAGAACAAAAAACATAAAACTGAACCAAACATCCCCAAACAGAAATGGTTCTGTCTCCACTTGCAAAGCTAGCAAGGACTTTGGGCAGGATGTTGGAGGTGTAGCAGATCTCCAGCAATGACAAGTTTCCCAACAAAAAGTACATAGGGGTGTGAAGATGACCATCAGTCACAATGAGGGCTATGATGAGGATGTTCCCGGCCATGGTTAATATGTAGATCAGGAGAAACAGCAGAAACAGCAGGCTCTTGAGTTCTTGAAGATCTCCAAACCCCAGGAGAATGAATTCTGTGAGGAGTGTTTGATTTCCCTGATGGTTCTTCTCTTCCTCCTAGACGCAAGTTTAAGATATGACATCATAAGAACTTATGACATGTCCTCCACTGCATTTTGGGTCTTATATCTATTAAGAGGGCATGTTCTTGTGAATCAGCAGCTGCTTATAGGGGAGGAAATAGCTTTTCTGAAAGCAAAAAAGGAGATTCTACCTTAATCTCAGACAACACTCCCTCCATCTCAGCAGGAAAAAAATGGGTGTGAAGGCCTTTGCTGAGCAGAAACGATGAGACAACTGTTTTTTGTTTTTTTTCTCCCATCCCCCCAGCTCTATTTTTACTGACTATTGGCAATTTTGATCTACTTTGAGCTTCCCTCGATCTGGTAGAAATCTATTGTTTGCTGTTGCACCAATCTATTGCACCATGTTCTTCCTTACCTCATCAGCCTGTCGCACGAGAGATGTAGATTCCAGATTGTTCTTTATCAAGTCCATTCGTTTCAAGTTTCTCATTCATTTAACTATTACAAATATCTAATGGGGTACCTTGTCGTATTTACATACACAGGCACTAAGATGTCTTAGCATATTTGGCATCAAGGACAGTCAGGCACGCCTGCGCAGTTGAGCACACTCAACCAACCTTGGAAATATGTTGGCTCATTGAACTCTGTGCCTGTGAGCAGCAGAATGCTAGGAAGAAGAATCTTATCTAGGAATGTGTTTGCGGTGAAGCTAGAACTAGCTAGTAGACAGCCGGTATGAAAAGTAGCATCCTTGTGGAAATTTTCCAACTACGTAACCTTATATCATGTGTTTTGAGACTTAATAAAAGGCTGGGTCAGGAGCTGGGAGGGAGCACTTCACTTCTCCCTTGATTTCATTCTTGCTCCTGCTTCCAGCACTTTCAACCTCTCTGAAACCTGTGTCTGTTGTCTAATTCTTGCCATGGCTTTTCTGCCACACCAACGCAGCATCTCAGGCTGCTCCTCAAGTAGCACCAAAATGCTACATCTGGCGCCTCGAACAGGGACCTTTAATCCTGGGACAGAGACCTCTAATCCTAGGACAGAGACTCTCTGCAACAATCAGGTGCAGTAGACAGGCTGTCTTGTTTTATTTATTCAAGCAGCTTGTCCGCTGTCTACCTCCCACCTATCGCTTTGACTTTCTATTGCTCGAGCTTCACTCTTACAGCCTTGTGTGTTTTCCAAGCAGCCTTGCGTTGCAACCTTTGGATTTCTGTTGTCTTTCTGACTTCTCACTGCATTTGCTTTTACAAGCATCTGACTTTGAGGTCTATTTGCTTCTCAGCAACTTTGTGGCTATGCTAGGTGCCCAGACGTGGGCCAGCCAAGTATGGCAGACAAACTGCTTTGCTTTCTGCTATATTCAGCAACCTGTTATAGGCTGCTCCCATTCATTGCTTCATCTGAACCTGGGAACAACAGGGACCCTCTGCAACTTCTAGCCCTGGTACAGGAACCTTTGCTTTTTCTTATTTCTAGCAGCCTGACTTTCTTTGTTGTTCCCCATTCGCAGCTACATCTAGCACAGCAAATGGGGACCCTTTCTTGCTCTGGATTCTGCGCCACATCAAGCAGTCCTTGACTTCCGGGGTCTTGGGCTGCTTCCCAGGTAGCATTATTGCTACATCTAGCGCAGCAGGCAGAGACTTTCTGCAATGAGCAGGTACGGTGGAGCCAAGCGGCCTTGATCACGCGGCTTGTCTTCTGATTACCTCCAAACTCATTGCTTTGACTTTTTGTTGCTTCAGTTCTGACTTTCAAATGCTCAGAGTGCTTCTGCCTTAGCACTCTCCCTCAGGCAACAAGGTACAGTCTTGTGTGTCTCCCATCAAGCACCAAGGCCCCAAAAAGCCTTGGGTGCTTCCCAGAGCAGCATCCTGTGCTGCTACATCAGGCGCCCAGCCCGTGGGGCCAAGAAAATCGCTTATCAACACCCGGCAAGGGTTAAAGAGCTCATTCATCTTTCGAGATCCCAATGGTAAGCATAAGTACTTAGGTAAGTATTAAAATAGTACAAGCCTTCGGCTACACACTTTTTATAAAGCTGAGCACCTTGTTTTCTTCTAAGAGGTCACAGACTTAATTTACCACCCAAACTTTCACTCTGCAGGCAGAGTGGTTACAGCAGTTAGAGGAAATAAACAAGAATACATCTGTCCTCTTATCAGAAACTGTGCTTTTTAGTCCAAGCAACAGAGCAAAAGATTAACTCTTAAAAGCACTCATCTGTGTTCCTCCAGGTGCTCTTTAAAAAACCCTTTTTGTTAGCTTGTATTTTTCCCCCCTCTGTACCAACTTAGTAAGAAAAGAACTCCACAGTAAGCAAGCATAGGTAAACATGAGTAACACACAGCAAAGCCAAAACTAGACCTCCACAAGAACAACAAAAACAATGCCCTCGGTAGTCCGAGAGAAGCACCTTTAAACGTGGTGCTTTGCAAACAGAACAAAAGAAACTCTTAAGCTATTCATAATCTTCCTTGTGTATTCATTTTATTAGAATAAAAAGTATAAATTGCCATGTGGCACAACTCCACAGGCAATGTCCTGCCACTTACCTGGCTACCAGGTAGCCCAGTTTAGGTAAAGCAATAGCCTCTGTCTAAAGAAAAATTGGAGGCATTGCACCCAATAATTTAAGAACACTATAAGTCAAACATATTGTTATGAAAAGAATATGTCCATAGTTCATAGAATATATCAATATTTGTCATAAGAAAAGACATTTAGAAAATGGAGACTCTTGTATGATCTCCATTTAGTAAACAAACAAATTCAACCCATGGGACCACGTTAATTTGGCCTTCCAAATTTAAATTTAAATGTTATGATGTAAAATAACCCCATCTTGTGTTAATAGGTAAATCAAACCTTGCAGCCATTTAATTATGGAGCAAGCCATTAATTTTAAATCAAAAAGCACGAACAAATATTTTCAAGAATTATAAGCTTGTCCTAATAATATAGGCAAGTCTTTAAAAAATAGTAAACTTGTTTTCATTCTGCGCCACAAAAAGTACAAATTGCACTTAAAAACATAAGAACAGCCCCACTGGATCAGGCCATAGGCCCATCTAGTCCAGCTTTCTGTATCTCATAGCGGCCCACCAAATGCCCCAGGGAGCACAGCAGATAACAAGAGACCTCATCCTGGTGCCCTCCCTTGCATCTGGCATTCTGACATAATTCATTTTTAAAATTAGGAGGTTGCGCATATACATCATGGTTTGTACCCCGTAATGGATTTTTTTCCAGAAACTTGTCCAATCCCCTTTTAAAGGTGTCTAGGCTAGACACCAACACCACATCCTGTGGCAAAGAGTTCCACAGACCAACCACACGCTGAGTAAAGAAATATTTTCTTTTGTCTGTCCTAACCTGCCCAACACTCAATTTTAGTGGATGTCCCCTGATTCTGGTATTATGTGAGAGTGTAAAGAGCATTTCCCTATCCACTCTGTCCATCCCCTGCATAATTTTGTATGTTTCAATCATGTCCCCCCTCAGGCATCTCTTTTCTAAAGAGGCCCAAACGCTGTAGCCTTTCCTCATAAGGAAGGTGCCCCAGCCCCGTAATCATTTTAGTTGCTCTCTTTTGCACCTTTTCCATTTCCGCTATGTCTTTTTTTGAGATGCGGCGACCAGAACTAGACACAATACTCCAGGTGTGGCCAATTCACAAAGTATAGTAAATAAGCAGCCACCCTGCCAAAAAAAAAAAGTTAAATGTAGTATATCAATGCTCCTAATTTTGCCAGGACAGACATTATTTGAATAGTTTAAACAGCAAGACCAACCCCTCACCATTAACAGCTTTTTTACATGCTGTTAGGTGAAGAAGCATTTAACACAGCAAAACCACAAGCTTCTTATCCTAACCATCAAGCATATGTTTTATTTAAAACGTGATGCCACATTTTTAGCAATCAGAAGCTCCTAAAGCACATAGTTTTAACTACTGCACAAAATGCAGTATGGCTCCATAAGCATCAACCACCTTAAAGGAAGGACCAAAAGAATTATTAGCAAGTTTTTTTTAAAGTAAGTCTAACAGCCCAACTTTGTGTTAGCCTCCTCTTTTTTTGGGTATTAGTAAATCAGAACAAAAAACCATGATTTGCCCTGTGGTACAATGCCACAGGCAAGCCCTCAAAAAACAATAAATTCCTCTTCATTCTGTGTCTTTTATAGGTACAGATTGTATTTAAAGTTTTTGGCATCACTAGTATATGCCAAAGACTTGTAAAATATAGCAAACCAGCTATCACCTTAAGAAAAATAGTAAGAAGCCCTTAAGGCTAACCCCTAAGTTTTAATTCCTTTACCAAATGCAGGAGAGCCCTGTGAGTCCAGTCAATTTAAGAGTCCAAAAAAGCTGCAACCATAGCAACAGCACTGGCCTTTTAGTTTTGTCCAGTGCCTTTAAAAAACAGTTCCATTTTCTAATTAAAGATGAAAAAAGCATCATAACCACGATCATTAGTAAAAAGATTTTATAAAGCACCAACAACCAATGATGAGCTATAAAACGTGTAAGCAAACCATAGCCATCTTTTTCAGTGTTTTTTATTCCACACCCTTTAGGACAGCAACCACCAGCCATTTTGCCTCTGGGTGGCAGATGGAATTCTTAGGATAGTGGAAATGATAAAAATATACAATGTCACAGTTAATAAAAAGGGGATCAGCGTGAACATGGAGGAAAAAATTGTCCCCAGAAGTTCTAGAGTGTGATTTTCGCTACAGGCAAGCTCAATGACTGGGGTAAAATCACAGAAGAAGTGGTCAATTTCATTGGCACCACAAAATGTTAATCTTGACATTCAATGCAACAGAACTGCCATTGCCACAAATCCATTAACCCAAGATCCACCTGCCAAAGAGATACAAACTCTACTGTTCATAAGGGTTGAACAGTGTAGTGGTTTGCATATTGCTAAGTACCGATCATAAGACATCATGGCTAAGAGACCACATTCTGTGACTACGAGGGAAGCAAAGAAATAAAATTGAACTATGCAACCTGAAATCGAAATGGATCTGTTTCCAGTCAAGATGCTGGACAATATCTTGGGCAGGATGGTGGTAGTATAGCAGGGCTCTAAATAGGACAGATTCCCAAGGAAAAAGTACATAGAAGGCGATGATCTGAAACAACCAATCCTAAAATGATTAGGTTTCCTACCATGGTGAATGTATAGATCAATAAAAATAAGATGGCGCGAGCTCAGGTAAGTGTAAAAATGCCCCTGAAAGCCCTGGCAGTGGCACAATCATCCCAATCACACTTCTGCATCAGTCCTTCCCCCACAAAGACTGACAGATGCTTCCAAACTCCTGGAGAGTATCCTGGAGAGTTTGGGAATCAATGCAGTAGCCCAGGGCTGCCCAAACCCCGGCCCCTGGATCACTTGTGGCCCGCAGAGGGCCCCAATCCGGCCCCCAGGGAGCCCCCATCTCCAATGGACATTTGGCCTGCTGGAGACCTGCCGGAGCCCTCGCTGCCCCAATGCAATGGACGCGACTGCTCTTCCAAGCGACAGCGAGGAAAAGGCTAAGCACTCACAGAAGAGCAGGAGCCCCGCCCATCCACAACCCTCCCATTAGGCTGGGGAGGCTGCAGCTGAGTGCAGGCTTCGGATGGGGGTGAGAAGTCCTGGGTCTGTTTGTGCTGCCTGAGTTTGGCTTGGGGGGGAGGCACTGAGGAGGGAGGGGAAACTGTGAGTCTATTTGTGCTGCTTGCGTGTGCTGGGGGATGGGAGCTGCAAGGGAGAAATTGCGGGATGTTTGACTGCCGCTGGAGAGCATGTCTACCCAGCAGTAAATCCCATCAGACTCAGTGGAGTTTACTCCCAGGAAAGTGTGGATCCGATTGGACTGTGAGTGTGCTTGGGATGAGGTGGGGGGCTGGCACTGCAGAGGAGAAGTCCCAGGGATGTTTGAATGCAGCTGGAGAGCATGTCTACTCGGCAGTAAGTCCCATAGAGTCAGTGGGACTAACTCCCAGGAAAGTGTGGATCTGATTGGGCTGTGTGTACTCGGTGTTGGAGGCAGGCGCTGCGGGGAAGAACTCATGGGATGTTTGAATGGGGAGGAAACCTACTGCTTTTGCTTGCTGGGGTTGCTGGCAGAGAGGGAGGAAGGTGGGGGTCCATTTGTGAATGGGAAATAGACACAGCTCTCTGCCTGCTTCTAAGTTTGTTTGGTGCTGGGTGCAGGCTGGGGGAGGGGCTGCAAGGGGGAGACAGGCAGCTCCCTTCTCTGTGTGAAGGTGCCCACCAGCTCCCTGACTGATTGTGTTCCTTTGCTGCTGCTTGTTGCCAGGATTGGGGGGGGGGGGGGAGAGTGAGAGTAAAAACATGCTCCTGCATGGGGGGGAGAAGCCCACTCTGACTCCTCTTAAGTCTCTTCTGTACTTTTCCCAGGGAAGAGGTGTGTTATATGTGTCAGGAATTATTTTAACAACCTCCCTTTTCTGGATCTCATGTGTATTACAAAAAAGCTCAGTAAAATCCATTCATTCATATAAGTTCCGTCTCTAATATATTCCTTTATGTAAATTTATTCAAATTTGAAATGTAAATTTCCCCCAGCCCCAACACAGTGTCAGAGAGATGATGTGGCCCTCCTGCCAAAATCTTTGGACACTCCTGCAGTATCCTATAGAAACATCCAGAGGGTACCTTGGGTCCATCTTATAGTAAGGCAAGAGTGTCATTACTTTCCAGAGAGCAGCATGTTCTAATTCCTTGGTGGCCAAACAGCACTTTCTTCAGAAAACCAACATGAGCTTGATGAGAAAGAAGAAGGCCATCAATTCACATCTTTTTGCTGATAGAACCTCTAGAATTCATGACTGGGAATGGAAGCCACAGGCATGGCCTATGCATCAAATCTTCCTGTAACAACTATCTTTTGTTCTGTGGAGCTTTTATTTATGGTAATTCCCTCTCCCTGTTTCTGTCTTGGCAGTTGGTTGTCTCTGTTGATTCATTCAAATGTGTTGAATCTTAAACTCTCCCTTAGGACTTTTGCTAATATGAACTTACAGTTATTGAAATAATATTTATATCTGTGCCCCTGATAATCTTGTTAACTTTAACAGTGAACATTAATTAAGCCTTAAAGAATGTACTATTCTCACATTCATTGAAAACAGTGACGCCTTCAGGTTGTGTCAAGTATTGCAGCCTTAAAAGACTATCTTCTGGATTAATGGTTAACTATGATTCCTTTTCTTTTCCATCCCAATCAATCCCTGAATGAGTTTTACATTGTTTTTTTGTCTTGTTTTTTTAAGTCATCCTCTTTTTGTGTGAAATCTTTCAAATATTTGTGTCAATTTTTGGTGAATGTGCACCTGGTTTTTGATGGTTTCCATTGGTTTCATGTGCCAGGAAAAGCAAGTTTTAGTGCATGTATGAAATGCACCAAACGTGTCCTAAGGCATCCCTTGCAACCTTTGCCTAAAGAGTTTTCCTTGGTAAATCATAAAGTAAGAATGCATGTCTATGCAGACGATCTCTCCTGCTTAGCAAAGGACCCCTGTGTGTGTATGGGGGGATATGTGTCTAGTAACACCCACCAAGACAGGCTCTCCCCAGCCTTCAGAAATTGCAAGTTGGGCTCCCCCACCTCAGTGACTCAACAGGGCTGCCCAATACACCTGCAGCACATTGGCACATAAAATGCCTGCATATATGTTCCATGTAGGTACAGACCACATCTCAGCAATCTGATTATGCAGGGGTTTCCTATAATGTAATGGCCCTTTTGTGACATCACACGCTGACATCATAGTCCCTTAGGTCAACTGTCAGTTGATCAGAACATTGCCCTCACCAGACCAGAAAGACCAGACCAGATCAGGCTAGTAAGTCCTTCTTGGTTACCCTCATTTCACATTTTTCATCTTTAATATGACAAAGAAATTAAATTGGTGAGAAGAAGAGGGAGGGATGAAGAGACTATTAGTGATCTTGTTGGTTATTGTAGTGTATTAGTAATGATGTTGGATCTAATGATCAGGAGAGAGATCAGGGGTGCATTTTGGCAGGAATTTCATTCTTTTCCTGTCTATACTGATTGAAAAACGAAAGATCTAAGAAGGATTTCTTAATGGCTTTTGAATTCTGAATGTCCCTGATTCTTCCAGCAATCTTAGGAAGTTGTCTCTTGCCAGCCAGGGGAGAGTTATCTGAAAAGTGATGCTTAAAGATTAAAATGCTTCAAGGCATCTGACCTTCTCCTTTGTGGGCATCTTCAGAATCGCACCAGGTTAGGCATGGGGGTGGTGAAAGGTTTCTCTTCTGCACTCTGATGGGCTCCACACTTCCTTAAGCAGCAAGAAGACTTGATGGCAAATCTGCTCTCACTCATTTTGCTTAGGAGGAGAGGGCACAGGAGATTTTGTGGCATTACAGTTCTATGTGTTTTATCCACAAATCCTGTACGTACCTGAAAAGGAGATGAGGGTTTTTTCCCACCAGTTTACCATCAGAATATGAGGGGTGTGTGCAGTCTCAAATTTGCAAGTGCTACAAGTTTTGCAGCCGTCTCCAGGAAGAGAGGCCCTAATGATAGAATGGAAGCTGCTGGGCCTGCCACTTCCAGGACCACAGGAATAATTTCATTTATTTATTAAAACTTAATTGGCATATATACAATCATGCTACAGTTTCAAATATAGGTCATAATTATAATAATAAGTCACTCCCCTAAAAACTCAAAACTAAAAGTTTTGAGTGGGCCTTTGAATGAAATGGGCAATGCAAGATCGTGTGAGTCAGCGATTCAACTTCTCCCCAGTCACATGCACAGCGCCTATCGTTATAAGGAGATGTACATGTCCGTCTTCCATCTGTCACAGCTGAGGGCAGGACATTTCTTCTTGCCAAAAACAAGGCCCTTTGTTTCTGCAGAGATTCTAGCAGGTATCGATACCTTGTGGGCTGACTGACCATGTAATGTAGGTGTTACTGAATCTTTGTATCACATGTTATTCCAGTATGATTGGCATCAGGATCTTCATTTACAGTATCTTGATCTGATCCTTTCTAATTCTTTGGGCTGAATGGAGAAGGATAAAATCTGTTATTTGCTGAGGGGACTGAATAGGGAGTTAACAAAAAAAGTTGCTAAATGTATTAATTTAATGGTTCAGAGATGATGTAGATTGAGCATATCTAACTCAGATGCTCCCAGCATGTAATGCTCGGTAAGGATTTGATCCTTGGTGCTCCTTTTATTTTCTTATGTTTTTCATTATTTATGCCAATAAAGGTTTTGAATTTCAATTTTGAATTTATAAAAAAATAGAATAAAAGAAACAAAATAAACTTCTGAGATTTGCTGCTACAAAAAGAGTTTGATGGCTTTAAAAGGAGAGGAGACAATTTCATGGAGAAGAGGCCTATCAGTGGCTAGTATGATTATCAACTGGGACCTCTCAGTTCAGAGGCCACTGGATACCACTTGTTTTGCTTTGACACCCTGCTTCTGGGTTTCCCAGATGCCTTTGACTGGTCACTACAAAAGGGGCTGCTAGACTAATCATCTAATTAATTCTGATTTTGCAGGGGTTTCCTGGTAGTGTGATGGCCCTCCTGTGACATCACACTCTGACATCATAGTCCCATAGTCCCTATGTCAGCCCCTAACTGACATAGACCAACTGTCAGTTGATCAGAACATTGCCCTCACCAGACCACAAAGACCAGAGCTGGTGATTTACTGTGAAGAATGTGAGTGAATGTTATGTTAGTTGTTAACAGGGAATTCAGAGAGGTTATGGCAAGTGATCCTTCAAGATTATTCAGGATAATGACATTGTTAGAGCTGACTCAATCAATCAGTCCCACACAAAGCAAAGTTGAGTTGGTGAGGACTTTAATACAACAAGAAAGCTTCAGGCTTTATAACACAGCTTGTACTACAGTACAGGAAACCAAAAGCTAACAAGGAGGTGGATTAGATAGAAGAAGAGAAGCAACCAACAAGTTATCACCAACTAATAAAATAGGTTACAGGCAACAAACTGTACCCTTTGCAACTATACCCTGGTGTATCTCTACTCACCTGCTGTTACTTCTCCCACAGAAATTTCAAGCTGACTGCAAAGAGCTCAAACGAACCTCTCCAAAATGGGTGAGTGACTCACATTGGGGGAAAAAAAATCAAAATTCTATATGTACACTGATGGGGTCCAAACGGGCGCTGACTAAGGAAGAAAAATAATTGGGGGTCAAAGTGGATATCTCAAGGACAAAATTACAAGGGATGCTGTGAAGAAGGCACGTTCCATGCTAGAGATTTATTAGGAAAAGTTTTCAAAACTATACTGCCAGTATTGCAATACCCTTAGGTATGGTACAGCCATACTCAGAATGCTGTGTACTGTTCTGGTCTCCACATCTCAGAAAGGATAATTGTAGACTTGGAAACGATACAGAAAAAGGCAAATAAAATCATCAAGGGGCTGGAGCACCCTGCCTCTGAGGAAACTAAAGACTAAACTAAAGTCTCTTGATTTAGAAAGAAAAGAGACCTTGCATGGAGGGGGAACATGACTGGGGTTTTTAAATTATGCTGACTGTCAAGGAAGAAGAGGGGACTGCCCAAGGGGCTACAGGAGAAGAAGGGGCTCCTCAAGGTACTGCAGGCTGACCCAGGGAAGCTGTGCCTAGTGGTTAGCATGCTCACTCCCGACCTGTTCCCTTCTTTCCTTTTTGGACTCAAAGCTAAATGGGGAGAAGCCTTGGTAGAATATATCTGATGCCACAGCCCAGACTATCAGATAAAGAAGAGGGGGACTTTCTGGCCTCCTAGAGAATACAGGTTACTGCTAATGGCCAGCAGAAGGCGCTCCAGCTACTAATTTGCTTGCCTAATTCAGGAACGCTTTGTAAACCAGTGGAAAACTGAACTGAAGTGAATTGGAGCCTGACGGATCTCTGCTAAACTCTGTCCCTGTCCTAATTACCTTAATGATGGAACTCCCAGCCCACTTTCTCTTGCTGCCCTGTGAGTCGGTGCTTCTCTCTGAGACCCACATAGTGGGCGCTCAGGCAACTGAAATGAAAATCACTCACTTCCTGATGGGCTTGCAAGATTTAAGATTTGGCTATCAGGATGTCACCAATTTACCTGATTAGTGGAAAGGGATTATCTGGATAGAGGAAAACATGCAGCCCACCTGGGTGCCCCCCCTCGGAGTAGGACAATGGGAATGTGAGCCAGTGAGCAGGCACTTCCCTGTCCCTGGCAAGAACTTTGACCCCAACAGAAGAGAAGACATTCCTGGTGCTTACAAAACAAAGGAGCAAAAGCTACCCATGATGCTTCCAGCCGCTGAATGCACAGAAGCTGCTGGTGAGTTAAATTTGCCCCAAATATGGGGAAATGACAAAAAGGCACAGGAAAGAAGTGGGGACCCCACAGAAAACAGGGATTCATCTCACATGCTGTGGAGAAAGTGGCTCAAGTTTTCCTCCATCACCTGTAATTCTGAGTGACACAATGAATTTGATGGACTGATTCAGAAGAGAGGAGACAATCACACAACATGTCATTTTTTATTTTTTTTTGGCACCAGCTAAAGACTTCATAATGCTACCAGAATTATTGTTTGGAAAAGTGTTTAATGTACAGTATCAGTGTTGCCAACTGTCCTAACGATTTGTGCCAATGGTCAGTATGCAAAGTAATGAGAGAAACAGATAAAATAAATAAAAGGCAAGAAATAAAATTATCTTCTGGTGTTTACTGCTACAGAGAATGGTGATGGCTACCAGTTTGATAGCTTTAAAGGGGGAGGCGACAATTTCATGGAGAAGGCCTAGCAATGGCTACCTATCATGATTGTCAAGTGGAACCTCTCAGTTCAGAGGCCACTGAATACCACTTGCTGTTGCCTTGACATCTTACTTCTGGGATCTCCAGAAGCCTTTGACTGGTTACTGTGCAATACAGGATGCTAGACTAATGGACTAATGCTAGACTAATGGACACTCTGATTATGCAGGGGTTTCCTTGGTAGTGCAATGGCCTGCTTGTGACATCACACTCTGACATCATAATCCCATTGTTCCTATGTCAGTTTCTAACTGACACAGACCAACTGTCAGTTGGTCAAAACATTGCCTTCACCAGACCACAAAGACCAGACCTTGTGATTTACTGCTAAGAATGTGAGTGAATGTTATGTTAGTTGTTAACAGGGAATTCAGAAGGTTACTGCAAGTGACCCTTCAGATTATTCAGGAAGATGACATTGTTACAGCTGACTCAGTTGATCAGTTCCACACAAAGCAAAGTTGAGTTTGTGATTATTTTAATAAAACAAGAAAGCTTCAGGCTTTGTAACACAGCTTGTTCTACAGTACAGGAAACCAAAAGCTAATAAGGAGGTTAATTAGATATAAGAAGAGAAGCAACCAACAAACTGTAAGTAAATAACAAGAAAGGTTAAAGGGAACAAACTCTACCCTTTGCAACTATACTCTGGTGTATCTCTACTCACCTGCTGTTACTTCTCCCATAGAAATCTCAAGATGACTGCAAAGAGCTCAAACGAATCTCTCCAATCTGAGTGACTGGTCAACAAAATGGCAAAGGAGATTCATTGTGAGTAAATATAGTGATTCACATTGGGGTAAAAAATTCATATTCTTTAAGTGCACTGATGGGGTCCAAACTGGTGCTGACAATGGTAGAAAAATAATTGGGGGTCAAAGTGGATATCTCAATGAGCAAATTGATCATGTGCAAGGGTTGCTGTGAAGAAGGCATGTTCCATGCTAGAAATTTATTAGGAAAATATTCGAAAATTAAACTGCTACTATTGCAATACCCTTAGATATGGTACAACCATACTCAGAATGCTGTGTACTGTTCTGGTCTCCACATCTCAGAAAGGAAAATTGTAGACTTGGAGATGATGCAGAAAAAGGCAAATAAAATCATCAAGGGGCTAGAGCACCCTGCCTTTGAGGAAACTAAAGACTAAACTAAAGGCTCTTCATTTAGGGAAAAAAAGAGAACCTGCATGGACAGGGAACATGCCTGGGGTTTTTTAATTACGCTGACTGTCAGGGAAGAAAAGGGGACTCCCCAAGGGGCTACAGGAGAAGAAGGGGCTCCTCAAGGTACTGCAGGCTGACCCAGGGAAGCTGTGCCTAGTGGTTAGCATGCTCACTCCCGACCTTTTCCCTTTTTGGACTCACAGCTAAATGGGGAAAAGCCTTGGTAGAATATGTCTGATGCCACCAGCCCAGACTATCAGACAAGGAAGAGGGGGACTTTCTGGCCAATACCCCCCTCCTAGAGAATATTAGAGAATGTTAGTTGTTAACAGGGAATTCAGAGAGATTATTGCAAGCTATTCAGGATGATGAAACTGTTAGAGCTGACTCAATTGATCAGTTCCACACAAAGCTAAGTTGAGTTGGTGAGGACTTTAATACAAGAAAGTTTCAGACTTTGTTATACAGCCGGCACTACAGTACAGGAAACTAAAAGCTAACAAGGAGGTTAATTAGATAGAAGAAGAGAAGCAGCCAAGAAGTTATAACCAAATAACAAGATAGGTTACAGGCAACAAACTAACTGTAGTTAGTTGTAAACAGGGAATTCAGAGAGGTTGCCTCACCAACCTTATAGAATTCTTTGAAAAGGTCAACAGGCATGTGGATGCGGGAGAACCCGTGGACATTATATATCTGGACTTTCAGAAGGCGTTTGACACGGTCCCTCACCAAAGGCTACTGAAAAAACTCCACAGTCAGGGAATTAGAGGACAGGTCCTCTCGTGGATTGAGAACTGGTTGGAGGCCAGGAAGCAGCGAGTGGGTGTCAATGGGCAATTTTCACAATGGAGAGAGGTGAAAAGCGGTGTGCCCCAAGGATCTGTCCTGGGACCGGTGCTTTTCAACCTCTTCATAAATGACCTGGAGACAGGGTTGAGCAGTGAAGTGGCTAAGTTTGCAGACGACACCAAACTTTTCCGAGTGGTAAAGACCAGAAGTGATTGTGAGGAGCTCCAGAAGGATCTCTCCAGACTGGCAGAATGGGCAGCAAAATGGCAGATGCGCTTCAATGTCAGTAAGTGTAAAGTCATGCACATTGGGGCAAAAAATCAAAACTTTAGATATAGGCTGATGGGTTCTGAACTGTCTGTGACAGATCAGGAGAGAGATCTTGGGGTGGTGGTGGACAGGTCGATGAAAGTGTCGACCCAATGTGCGGTGGCAGTGAAGAAGGCCAATTCTATGCTTGGGATCATTAGGAAGGGTATTGAGAACAAAACGGTTAGTATTATAATGCCGTTGTACAAATCGATGGTAAGGCCACACCTGGAGTATTGTGTCCAGTTCTGGTCGCCGCATCTCAAAAAAGACATAGTGGAAATGGAAAAGGTGCAAAAGAGAGCGACTAAGATGATTACGGGGCTGGGGCACCTTCCTTATGAGGAAAGGCTACGGCGTTTGGGCCTCTTCAGCCTAGAAAAGAGACGCTTGAGGGGGGACATGATTGAGACATACAAAATTATGCAGGGGATGGACAGAGTGGATAGGGAGATGCTCTTTACACTCTCACATAATACCAGAACCAGGGGACATCCACTAAAATTGAGTGTTGGGCGGGTTAGGACAGACAAAAGAAAATATTTCTTTACTCAGCGCGTGGTCGGTCTGTGGAATTCCTTGCCACAGGATGTGGTGCTGGCGTCTAGCCTAGACGCCTTTAAAAGGGGATTGGATGAGTTTCTGGAGGAAAAATCCATTATGGGGTACAAGCCATGATGTGTATGCGCAACCTCCTGATTTTAGGAATGGGTTAAGTCAGAATGCCAGATGTAGGGGAGAGCACCAGGATGAGGTCTCTTGTTATCTGGTGTGCTCCCTGGGGCATTTGGTGGGCCGCTGTGAGATACAGGAAGCTGGACTAGATGGGCCTATGGCCTGATCCAGTGGGGCTGTTCTTATGTTCTTATGAGGTTATAAAATAAATAACAGACAAGAAAGAAAATGATCTTCTGGCATTTGCTGCTACAGAAAATGGTGATGGGTACTAGTTTGATGGCTTTAAAAGGGAACAATTTCATGGAGAAGGCCTAGCAATGGCCACTAATCATGACAGCCAAGTGGAACCTCTCAGTTCCGAGGCCACTGAATACACTTGCTGTTGCCTTGACACCTTGTTTCCGGGATTCCCAGATGCCTTTTACTGGTCACTGTGCAAAACGGAGTGCTGGATCAGTGGTTCCCAAAGTCCTGCTGGGACTTTGGGAACCCTGTAAGTATTTGCTGGAGAGGAGAGGGGGAGAGGCAGGAGGCAGCAGCACAATCAGGATGAGGGAAGGATTTCAGGATTTCCAACTTACCTGGGGGTTGCTATGGCTCTCGGGAGGTTTCAAACTCCTGTAAAAAGAAAACCACTTTCTGTTTTCATTGCAAAACCAGGTGCATTTTTTTTCCATTTTTATAGGACTCTGAAGCCTTAGGGAGGGCTGCAGAGAGGGTCACAGGTTCCCCGGACCCTCCGGAGAGCCATAGCAATCCCCAAGTAACTTGAAAAAACACTCCACTTCCCGAATGTGCTGCTGCTGATTTCTGATTCATTCCTTTTCTGGTTTCCCTGATGGGTCTCAACCCACCAGTTTGGGAAACAATGTGCTAGACTAATGATTATGCACTCTGATTATGCAGGGGTTTCCTGGCAGTGTGATGTCACAAGAGGGTCATCACACTATGACTTCATAGTCTCTTGTTTCAACTGTCAGGACATTGCCCTCACCAGACCAGAAAAAACTAGATCAGACCAGACCAGATTAGTAAGTGCTTTTTAGTTACCTGAATTTTTGCATTTTGCATCTTTACTATTATAAAGAGAGTTAGTGAGAGGAAGAGGGAAGGAAGACAAATTAGTGATCTTATTGGTTATTGTGTAAAGGTATTAGTAATAATGTTGGTTCTGATGATCAGGAAAGGGTGCATTTTTCTTATTCTCTTTCTCCTATCTATACTGATTGAAAGGTGATAACATATTGAAAGATCTAAGAAGGATTTATTAATGGCTTCTGTGTCCTGAGTGTCTCTGCTACTTCAGGCAATCTTAGGAAGTTGTCTCTGGCCAGCCAGGGGAGGCTACCTGAGAAATTACCTGATACTCAGGACCAGATTGAATGCTTCAAGGCAGCCAATCTTTTCCTTTGTGGGCATCTCCAGAATCCCACCAGATGAGGCAGGGCAGCGGCAAAAGAGACTTCTTTGCTATGATGGGCTCCCCATTTTCTTGAATAGTGAGAAGATTTGATGGCAAATCTGCTCTCACTCAGTTTATTTTGGAGGAGAGAGCACAGGAGATTTTGTGGCACAAAAGTCACAAATCCTGTAAGTGTTTGCAAGGAAGATGAGGGTTTTCCCCCCAGTAGTTTACCATTAAAATTGGAGGGGGGGGTGCTGTCTCAAATTTGCAAGTGCTTCCAGTTGTGTCATCTCCAGGAAGAGAGGCCCCAATGATAGGTTGGTAGCTGCTGGGCCTGCCACTGCCAGGACCACAAGGAATCGTACACTAACTATGAGGTCAAGATTGGACAAAGCCTCACCAAGTGCCTTTCACACTCCTTTTTTGGTCTCACGCTCCATTTGTAACAAAACTGCTGAATGCGATTTCAAGAACATTAACTGTGGAGCAGTAATTCAATTTGGAGGAGGTGTGACTGACAAAAAGCCAGGGAATGGTGACATTTGGAGGAAAGAAAAGTGCAGGGGGTGGGGAGGCTGAGCGACCCTATTGGACTCCACTGGGTGCCACCTCTCATCTTCTCTGTCTTCTCCTTGCTCTCTCTCAGGCAGTGATGAAAGATGCCCTGCTCAGATCTGAGTCTGTACTTGCCCTCCTGGCTGAGAGGATCATCACATATGAACGAAGGTGAAATACCTCTTCTATAGAGACTGGGGAGTGGTTCATTATTTTCAGCTTCATACCTGGCCTTTCAATCAAAATGATCCCCATGGCAGCTTATAATACAACAAAGCAAGCCAAGAACTTTGAGTCCTCTGACCAATGACAGAGGCCAGAGCTTGTGGCTCTGTTGCATCCCCCTTACCAGTCACTGGGCAACTGGAAGTTAGGGCAGAGTTCTTTTCAGGTGGTGGGGTGTGTGTGAGTTGCCTGCAGTTGCAACATTCTCAGGCCAATGGTTGTGGGGCAGCCATTGGTACCTGGCCTGTACCATGATATTCATCCTGGGGGGACCGAATGCAGCTTCTCAGGGGCCCTTAGTCCCTAGTGAACATCTCTTCACAGCAAATAAACATTGTCAGAATGGAGTAAATGATGAACCAGGGTAGGAATTCTTTGTCGTGCAGGCAAGGAAATAGAACAGTTCAAGCCATGGGAAAAGACACAGAGGAAGTTGGTATTCTGTATGAAAGGAAGGGGTGTCTCATTGCCCTGGTTTCTACACAGGCAGTTCAACAAGTAGCAGTACAATAGTGAAAAGAGTTTGGAAATGTTGATTTTGAGAGGGGCAAGAGAGGACCATTTAATTCCCCCACCCCTGAGCATCTAACTTTCCTCCCTTTTCATCTGCACCAGGGAATCCTCAGCTGTGGAAGAAGCTCCACTGCTGATCTAACCACTTGTTGGTGTTGGAGCCCAAAGTTCTCAGCCAAGGAGCAGCCTTCCAGCAGGTGAGGTTTCACAATCCCCTGCTCACTGCCAGATGCACAAGTGCCTGGATTGCGCTCCCTCTTCACACAATGTCCTCTTTTTCTTTCCACCCAGACTTCCCTTGAATGGGAACAGAGCTTGCACTCCTCTGACCCACTCTAAGGATGCTCCTTCCTGTCCTCTCAAGGCCTGGGCGTGACCTTAGTCAGGACAACTGTCATCGGCACTGCAACAAATACTCCTGCTGGCCAGGTGGCATTTGTGCCCCAGACAGAGAAGGAAGAGGCTATGGAAAGCAGCCATAGGATGGCCTCCTCTTTGGAACATTCAGCATCCTGCTGCAGGGCTGGTTGGAACAGGACCCCATGACAGAACACCTCCTGGGAACTGACAAGGTAAGCTCATAGAGGAGAACCTGTGGCAAATGTGCCTTCCCTTTCTAGCAGGGATGCAGAAAGCCTCCCCAGGGAACACTGCCTTTCTGCATGTCATCAGCAGGATCATCTACTTTGCTCCTCTGTCTTGGCAGGTAAATTAAAGATGCAGGAACACCATCATGCCACATCTCTTGCCTTCTACTGTTGAGTGACTGTAAGCTCAATCTCCAGGTCCATGAAGAACTGCTTGAACAGAGAAAGACAGCTGCAGATTGCAAGACTCTGCACACAGATTATTAAGATATTCAAAGAGAAGGTTTCACCCTCACCTTCTAGTCTTCTGCTCCTGTCTCAGATTGTAGAGGGGGCCGACCACCTTTAGCCTTTACTTACCACTGTTATCTGATCCAAACCAGGGGGCTCTATGCATGCCATTTACCCAGTGAAGTCAACAGAAGCTTCCCAGCCCGGACATGGAACATGCACAGGGAGGTCCTGATTGAAACTGCAATAGAATTTAGGCTTCAAACCTTCCTTCACTTTCACTGCAACCCTTATCTCAGTCGTCCTCAGACCATGTGGTATATATAGAAGAGAAAGATACCAATATATAAGGGCCAATAAAATGATCCAAGTCATGTCTAATTGGGTCCAGATACCAATGTCTTTAATCACTGTCTCCCAAAATTCCAGCTGTGCTTAGAACAAATATGACCCTTTCTGGAACAAAAGGCAAGTACAGAAATAGCCATTTACCATTTGCTGTGGTTACCTCAGCACAACCCATCAAATCCAGCCTCCTCCACTTGTCTGTTGACCACCCTCCTAGCTCCTTTCCTAAATCAAATTTTAGAAACTTATAAGTAACACTTCTTTTCAATTCTCTTCTCCCCAGATGACATTATATTTAAAGATACTGATGAACAAGAAGAAGGAGGTGTGAGTCAACATCCAAAACCTGACTGCCATACCCCAGATGTCCCAGCTGGAGTAATATGAGGACTTTAAGTCTGCCAACTAGCAAATAGGCAATGAGGATTTTTCTGAAACCACAGAAGAATTGGGAGTTCCCACAGCCTGAACATGGCAAGCTCAGGCATTGTTTTCCCTCTGCCCAAGAAACCAACTTCTCCCCCAAAGTAAGGCAAAAAACTAAAAAGAACATTGAATGAACTGGAGAACAACTTAAAAAAAAAACAGGGAATATTCAGAAAGAGTAAGGAAAATAGAGTACAGTGACAGAAAGAAAAAGACAGATGGACAGAAAAACACACAGGGCTCTGGGAATAAAAGCAGGGGAGAGAGAGAGAACTTGTCAAAACTTGCAAGAAAGAAAGGAAGAAAAATTTAATTCAAGTGAGTCAGAAGGTGGGAAATTCAGGCAGGATGGAAGAAAGAAGGGAAGACAAAGTAGAAAAAACAGGGACAGGTGGTGGTAAATGGAGGCTATATGAAGCAAAGGAAGCCAGAAATAGGAGGTGAATATATGGAAGGAAACTAAGACCTTGATCCTATGAAACATGAACAAAAATACTTCTGTTTGGCTTAGTCTGAAAGGCACCCTGCTGGCCCCCATGAGGCTGCAAGGCTGTGGTACAAAGATTTCAACGAAATAAATACATAACAAGAAGGAATCAAAGGGAGGCAGGTGGTAGGAGATTGAAGCAGGATTGATACAGAGGCAATCTGTGGCCAACCTGAACACGTGAGAGAGAAAAAAAGAGAGGCTGGTGGTGGGAAGTTGAAACAGAACTGAAGAAGGAAAGGGGGAAAGAGAAAAGAATAGTAAAGAGTTAAGCAGTGGGAAGCAGAAGCAAAATTGAAGAAACGGGCCAAAAGGAGAAATAAGAGAGACATAAGCAGTGGCCAAATTGAGCCTGAGAATGTAAAAAAGAAAAGATGGGACAAAGGTGAGCTAACAGGTAGGAAAGAAAAAAAGAATAAGACACAAGTAAGCAGTGGTCAATTAGAGCCTAATAATGTAAGAAGGAACAAAAGAGAGATAAGCATAGACATACTAAGTATATAATGCAAGAAAGAATAAAGTGCAGCTCAGTGTAGCCAACAAAATCTGAAAACAGAGAGGGAAAAGGGAGTTCTCAGTAGTAAGGGAAAAAAAGAAGAGTAACATATAGATATAGTTGTGGTCAATCAGAACCTGATAGTGTAAGAAAGACAAGAGACCTAAGTGCAGCCACATTGAGTGAGTCTGCTAATGATGAGGAAAAAAGGTGGAAAAAGGGGGAGTCTAGTGGGAAGCATCCAAAAGGAATCCAAGCATCCAAAGCACACATAAGTGGGGGCAAATTGATAAAGTACTGATAAAGTAACAAAGAAAGGGAGGAAGAAAAGAGAGCTTAGTGCGGCCAAATTGTTGGCAATATAGAAAAGAAAAAAGTGGAATACAGAAGAACTCATTTGGGGGGGAGAATAATACACAGGAAATTTTTTTAAAAATGAAGGTATAAAAGAGAGCACATTGTGTCCTCACTGAGCCTGATAATGTAACAAGGCAAAAAAGACAAAAGAGCTCGTTGATGAGAAAGAAAAAATGGAACAAGAGATAGGAAAACAGTAGTCAATTTTAGCCTGGTGATGTAAGAATGAAAGGAAAGAATAAAGAGAGTTTAGTGTGCCCAAATGGAGCCCTATAATGTAGGAAAGAAACAAGGAATGAGGGAGAGCTCAGTTGGGAAGGAACAAGTCACAGATGAGAAGTTCCAAAATAAGACCAGTGATGCAAGACTGAAAAGAATAAGATAGAGGCAATAGTAGTCAAATAGAGTCTCATAATGTAAAAAAAGAAAGGAATAAAAGAGCTATGTGTGACCCAGTTGAGCCTAATAATGTAAGAAACAAGAAGGGAATAGAAGGGAGCTAGGAATGTATAAATGTGACCTTGATAATGCAGGAAAAAGTAGAGCAGTATTGGAGAGCTCAATAGGAAATAAAGGAATAAGACTTGGATAAGAAGTGGCCAAAATGAACCTCATAATATAAGAAAGAAGGAATAAAAGAGAGCTAAGAGGGCCCAAAATGAATCTGATAATGTAAGAAAAAATGTGGGAGGAATAAGAGAGAGCTGGGTGGAGAGAAAAAAGAAAGAGGGATAAGACAGACATACTGTTAAGTGGTACTTAGTGGCCAAATGGAGGGTGATAATTTATGATTGAAAAAGAGGAATAAGAAAGAGCCATGTGTGGCCAAACTGAGCCTGATAACAAAAAGAATAAAAGAGCTAAGTGTGTCCAAATTGAGCTGGACAAAGTGGTGGGGGGGGGAGAAGAGTGGAATAAGGGAGAGATCAGTGGGAAGGAAAAACAGGAATAAGGCACAGGTAAGTAGTGGCAACATAAAGCCTGATATTGAAAGAAAAACAAATAAAAGAGAGCTTTGTGTGGAGTACTTCAGCCTGATAAGGTGGGGGGAATGGGGGGGGTAATAAGTGAGAACTCAATGGGAAAGAAAAAAGCAATGAGGCAAAGGTAAGTAGTTACCAAGTGGAGCCTGATAACATATGATAGAAAAGAATGAATAAAATAGAGCCATATGTGGCCAAAATGAGACTGATCATGTGAGAAAGAAAATAAGGTAAAAAAGAGAGCTAAGTATAGCAAAGTGACAGTGCAATCCTAGGCACGTCTGCTCAGAAGTAAGCCTTACTGAGTTTAAGGAGACTTACTCCCAGGTAAGCATGCACAGGATTGCAGCCTGAGCCTGATAATTTGGGAGGGGGGAAGCAGCAATACAGAGAGTTCAATGAGGACACAAGCCTAACAAGGTCTACTCAGAAGTAAGTCTTATTTTGTTTAATAGGGCTTACTCTGAGGAAAATGTGGTTAGGATTGCAGCCTGAGAAAGAATAAGAAGAAATCAGACACAGGTAAGTTTTGCTCAACAGAGCAAAAAAAGGTAAGACAAAAAGGAAGGAATAAAAGAGACCCACATGTGACCTAATTGAGCTGGTTGGGTAGTATAAAAAAGAAGAAATAATAGAGAACTTGGTGTGCTGAGAACTCAAGGGTGAAAAACAAGGAATATGGCTGAGATCTTGAGGAAGAAAAAAGGAATAAGGCACAGATAGATAGATAGTAGTAAGTAAGAGAGCAAAGTGTAGCTGGCAAAAAAGGAGGAATAAAGGAGAGCTCAGAGGTGGGAAAGGAAAAAAATGGAGTAAGATACAGGTAAGCAGTGGGCAAACTGGGTGTGTTTGGAACAGGGCTGCTGCCCCAGGGATCTGGATTGTGTCTGGGCTCTGGTGCAATACTTTCACTTCCTGAGTGCCAGGCCTTCCCCCTGCCCAAATCTGTGTCTGTTCACTCCCAATTTACAGTCCCTGGTTACAGGTCCTGCTCTAGTAAAATCAGAGAGTTTCGCCACTCATCCTCCACGACAGCTGCCAAGCCCAGTTCAGCCATTCTCCTCTTCACTCTGGCACACAGCCCATTTTGAAAACTCCAAGGCTTATACTTTAGCTCTGCCCCTCTGGCCACCTCTCCCTCCTGCCTCCCACAAAAGCAATGGACAGAGAATTAATGTGTTGCAGCTCCCATGTAGAGTCCCTGTCCCCTCCTGGGGAAGACCTGGTTGCCTGGAGTCAGGGCTGCTGTCTCAGGGACCTGGAGTTGAGTCTGGGCTCTGGCGCAGCCCCTTCCCCTCCCGTGCAATGCCCTTCCCTTCAAAGGGACTCAGGGTGGTTACTCGCCTATTCCAGACCCTAGTTACTTGTTCTGCAACCCAGAAAGGCCATCTTCTTCTTTGTTCTGCCACACAACCCATCTTGGCACTCAGAATCATGAGATTAGGCCCTGCCACTCTAAACAACTTTCTCCTCTCGTTCCAGCAATACCTCTAGGGTTTGAATTTCATGTTTGTAGCTTCCTCCTGTTCGTTATAGAGGCCCTTTCCCCTCTAAGGAAGTCCTGGTTGCCAGGGGTCAGGGCTGCTATCCCAGGGACCTGGAGTTGAGTCTGGGCTCTGGCGCAGCCCCTTCCCCTCTCGTGCGCTGGGCCTTCCCTGTGACAGGACTGAGAGTGGTTACTCTCCAATACCAGACCCTAGTTACTTGTTCTGTACTAGCAAAGTAAGGGAATTTCACTGCACATCCTAGTAACCAGGCAGCCAGCTGCCCAAACTACCCACTACAACACAGAAAGGCCATCTTCTTTTTTGTTCTGCCATGCAACCCATTTTGGCACTCAGAGCCATTCGATTTAGCCCTGCCACTCCCAAAACCTTTCTCCTCTCACTCCATCAAAAGCTCTGGGGATTGAATAAAAAGATTGGAGCTTCGTCCTGTTCGTTGTAGAGGCCCTTTCCCACCTAGGCAAGACCTGGTTGCCTGGGGTCGGGGCTGCTATCCCATGGACCTGGAGTTGAGTCTGGGCTCTGGCGCAGCCCCTTCCCCTCTTGTGCGCTGGGCCTTCCCTCTGACAGGACTGAGAGTGGTTACTCTCCTATTCCAGACCCTAGTTACTTGTTCTGCAACCCAGAAAGGCCATCTTCTTCTTTGTTCTGCCACACAACCCATCTTGGCACTCAGAATCATGAGATTAGGCCCTGCCACAAGACCTGGTTGCCTGGTGTCAGGACTGCTGTCCCAGGGACCTGGAGCTGAGTCTGGGCTCTGGCGCAGACCCTACCCCTCTCTTGTTGAATTGTTGTCTTAGTGAATCTATCTTAACATCACAAAGGTCAGCAAGGCTGTTTTTAAATCAGGGCAGCAAAGGGACTTTGTTGTTAAATGAATGAATCAAGGTCTTGCAATAGCTCTAGGCCTATAAAAGTTCTTGCACAAAGCAAGGCTGGCCTTTCCTTTGCTGCCGCTACTGCATCACTGTTAAGGGTTCATCCCCGGGACTGCTAGATAATTTACTGGCTGTATAGTAACAGGCCTGAAGCCTTAGCCAGACTGAGCCAGCACAGCACCCTGGGAACTAAGCTTATGCAATATCGGGTGATGTACACCAGGTGACATTCCCTGTATATGTGTGTGTGTGTGTGTGTGTGTGTGTGTGTGTGTGTGTGTGTGTGTGTGTGTGTGTGTGTGTGTGTCAGCACATGCCTAGTCAGCATGATTAAGCAGTATTTCCCTCATGCTGATTGGCTTTCATGAGTATAAGTTCCTGCAGGGGCTAGCAAAGGTGTGGGAGATGCAGATTGGATTTGAGCCGAAGGCTACGTCAGTGAGATCAGTGATTCGTGTACCATTTGTACAGTTTGGACTGTTGCTCTTGTAAATATCTTGTACATAGTAAAGAGGCATTTGGTGGAGGACTTCTGGCTTGTGTCGTCTTTGTCGCCGGGAGTGAGTACGCTCTGACCTTGGGAGATAGGCAAACCAAGATAGCAAGCCGGGCAGCCAGCTGCGTGAACGTCGTCCGCTCTCCAGCAGCTCGCAACATGAAACAACAAGCAGTGGAGGGAGCCCTCATCCCACAGCTCATGCGAGAGGTCAAACAGTCGCCCTCACGCTGAGAGCAGTTGCGTCAGGCCAGTGCGGGCTCCAACAAATCTCCGGAGGGCCAGAGGCTCATTGGAGACTGGGGGTTCCCTGAGGGCCGCACTGAGAGGCCTCGAGGGCCACATGTGGCCCCAGGGCCAGGGTTTGGGCACCCCTGCTCTAATGAGTTACAACCAGTGGTGGGATTCAGCCGGTTTGCTCCGGTTCTGTAGAACCGCTACCTAATATAGGAATCAGTTTGGTGAATCATTTGCTAATCAGCAGCAGGCTGGGCTGCAGGACTGCTGCCTGCTCGGTCCTTGCAAGCATGCTCAGAGGAGGGCTGGAGCAGCAGCTGCTCGCGGATTGGTGGCCAGTCCAAGCCCTGCAGCACAAATCACAGCCTAGCCTGCCTGTGCAGCCTCGTCCCTTTCTCTTCCAGCTGCCTCGGTGCCCGGGAAACAGGCAGCGGCTTTGTCCTGGCCCCAGGCCACCTGGGGGGGTTCATGTTCTGTGGGGGAGCCTTTTTTTCTGGGCCCTCCCCTGGCTGCCCCATGGGGAATGAATGGACCAGCAGCAAGCGGGGGCATCCTGACATCTCCCCTTTCAGGCTGCAATCCGTGCCACACTTTCCTGGGAGTAAGCTCCATGAACTATAATGGCACTTGCTTCTGAGTAGGCAGACAAGCAGGGGATTGGACTCTCAGTGGGTGCATGGAGTTCCACTGTCAATAAATAAAATTATTTAAAAATTTGGATAGGATTGGGCCCTTTGGTCAAAAACTCTGATATGCCTTGACAATTCTAGTGCTTTGTCAGATGTAAAAGGTAGAAAATCACTGCTTTATCAGCTAAGTACTTGCCTCCTTGAAAGAGGAACCTTCTAGCTCAGGAGCATGTTTCTAACCACCCTGCAGTACTGAGACACTGAGCGGAATGAAGCTGCGTTGCACGTGAAACGTGAAACGGGAATGGAACGTCCCAAGAGTAGTTCAGGGCACGGAACCGCGGTGCGCTCGGCTGCATTGGTGGGCAGCTTTGGTCTGTCTGAGCAGCAGCAGGAGGAGGAGGAAGAGGTACAAAAGCCTCCAAGATGGACGCAGCAGCGAGGGAATTGGCTGGCTTCTCAACCCACAGTTGGTGATATGAGGCTGGCTAGAGAAAGCACTGCCGTCTCCCAGGCTGCAGTCCTGGCCACACTTTCTTAGGAGGAAGCCCCATTGACTCTGATGGGACTTACTTTTGAGTAGGCAGGCAGAGGATTGGGGCTCTAAGGCTGCACTTTCCTGGGAGGAAGCCCCATTGACTCTAGTGGGACTTACTTCTGAGTAGGCAGGCAGAGGATGGGGCTCTGAATCCTTCATCGTGACAGGTGGCCCTTAAACCATGCCAGATGTTTGTGGGATGCTGCCCCATAATTAGTTTGCTGCACCCCATTGTATAGTTTTGCTTGACTGCTCCAGTAGGGTGGATAGCTTGGCTGGTCTTACTCCCTGGACTGTAACTTAAGTGGGATGGGATGTGGTGGGAGATTGTGGAGAGGGTGTGTGATGTGTATTTTGCAGCATGCTGTGCCAGTGATTTTCAGTCTTTTTCATCTCATGGCACACTGCAAGACTCTAAAATTGTCAAGGCACACCATTAGTTAGTTGTTTTGTTTTGTTTTAAATTGACAAGGCACACCGTACTGCTGGTGGGGGCTCACATTCCCTACTGGCCCTACTAATGAATGATCAACCCCCCCCCCAAAAAAAAAAAAAAAAAAAAATTCCCGCAGCACACCTGTAGACCATTCACAGCACACCAGTGTGCCATGGCATATTGGATGAAAATCGCTGTGGTATACCAAGTTGAACTTCTGCTGCAAGCCTCCATCTCATCAATGAGACAATGAGTGCTAAGTCCGTAAGGGCAGGTTTTACTTGCAGCCCTAGCTCGATCTGTCACTTATGAAGTAGTACTAGTAATACTACTTCTTAAACACCTCAAATAACATAGAAATAGTCCATAATAAGTAAAAGCAGAACCATTTGTTGGCAACCTTCAGTCTCGAGAGACTATGGTATCGCGCTCTGAAAGGTGGTTTTGGAACATCGTCTAGTGTGGCTGAAAAGGCCAATTCGGGAGTGACAATCCCTTCCACAACGGGAGCAAGTGCAGTCTGTCCCTGGTCTGTCTCCCTGGCTATGGGCCTTCCTTTTTTGCCTCTTTGCCTCAGACTATTGGCAAAGTGTCTCTTCAAACTGGGAAAGGCCATGCTGCACAGCCTGCCTCCAAGCGGACCGCTCAGAGGCCAGGGTTTCCCACTTGTTGAGGTCCATCCCTAAGGCCTTCAGATCCCTCTTGCAGATGTCCTTGTATCGCGGCTGTGGTCTACCTGTAGGGCGCTTTCCTTGCACGAGTTCTCCATAGAGGAGATCCTTTGTGATCCGGCCATCATCCATTCTCATGACATGACCAAGCCAACGCAGGCGTCTCTGTTTCAGCAGTGCATACATGCTAGGGATTCCAACACGTTCCAGGACTGTGTTGTTAGGAACTTTGTCCTGCCAGGTGATGCCGAGAATGCGCCGGAGGCAGTGCATGTGGAAAGCGTTCAGTTTCCTCTCCTTTTGTGAGTGGAGAGTCCATGACTCGCTGCAGTACAGAAGTGTACTCAGGACACAAGCTCTGTAGACCTGGATCTTGGTATGTTCTGTCAGCTTCTTGTTGGACCAGACTCTCTTTGTGAGTCTGGAAAACGTGGTAGCTGCTTTACCGATGCGTTTGTTTAGCTCGGTATCAAGAGAAAGAGTGTCAGAGATCGTTGAGCCAAGGTACACAAAGTCATGGACAACCTCCAGTTCATGCGCAGAGATTGTAATGCAGGGAGGTGAGTCCACATCCTGTACCATGACCTGTGTTTTCTTCAGGCTGATCGTCAGTCCAAAATCTTGGCAGGCCTTGCTAAAACGATCCATGAGCTGCTGGAGATCTTTGGCAGAGTGGGTAGTGACAGCTGCATCGTCGGCAAAGAGGAAATCATGCAGACATTTCAGCTGGACTTTGGACTTTGCTCTCAGTCTGGAGAGGTTGAAGAGCTTTCCGTCTGATCTGGTCCGGAGATAGATGCCTTCTGTTGCGGTTCCAAAGGCATGCTTCAGCAGGACAGTGAAGAAGATCCCAAACAAGGTTGGTGCAAGAACACAGCCCTGCTTCACGCTGCTTCGGATGTCAAAGGGGTCTGATGTGGAGCCATCAAAGACAACAGTGCCCTTCATGTCCTTGTGGAAGGATCTGATGATGCTGAGGAGCCTGGGTGGACATCCAATCTTGGGGAGAATCTTGAAGAGCTGACCAGGTCAAAGGCCTTCGTGAGATCTATGAAGGCTATAAAGAGTGGCTGTCGCTGTTCCCTGCATGCCTATAGGATAATGTAAACAGACACCTGAAGCAAAGGAACTTGTGGCAAGTGGCTGTATATGTTATGCCAACTTTATGATTTTTTTATTGCTATTTCTGGACACATACCTCTTAACAAACAACCAATTACTCTCTTAGTGGGTGTTGATTTTCTTCTTATATATCAGTATACATGTTCATGACTATTGCTCTAATTATCACTGGTAGCAGGCCAGTGATGAAAATTTTAGGGCGCATCCTAACCCACTTTCCAGCACTGTCATAAGAGCAATGCAGCTCCAAGGTGAGGAAACAAACATTCCTTTAACTTGAGGATGCCTCTGTGACTGCCACCCTACTGCTGGATGCAGCACATGTCCCATTAGAAAGTTGGTTAGAATTTGGGCATTACCCTTCTGTGCCTGATGAAATTACTGATATATAGTTCTGGGAAACTGGACTGTATATACAGTCCAGACTGTATAAACTGGACTGGGAAACTGGAGTATTGTGTCCAGTTCTGGTCGCTGCATCTCAAAAAAGACATAGTGGAAATGGAAAAGGTGCAAAAGAGAGCGACTAAGATGATTACGGGGCTGGGGCACCTTCCTTATGAGGAAAGGCTACAGCGTTTGGGCCTCTTCAGCCTAGAAAAGAGACGCTTGAGGGGGGACATGATTGAGACATACAAAATTATGCAGGGAATGGACAGAGTGGATAGGGAGATGCTCTTTACACTCTCACATAATACCAGAACCAGGGGACATACACTAAAATTGAGTGTTGGGCGGGTTAGGACAGACAAAAGAAAATATTTCTTTACTCAGCGTGTGGTCGGTCTGTGGAACTCCTTGCCACAGGATGTGGTGCTGGCGTCTAGCCTAGACGCCTTTAAAAGGGGATTGGACGAGTTTCTGGAGGAAAAATCCATTATGGGGTACAAGCCATGATGTGTATGCGCAACCTCCTGATTTTAGAAATGGGTTAAGTCAGAATGCCAGATGTAGGGGAGGGCACCAGGATGAGGTCTCTTGTTATCTGGTGTGCTCCCTGGGGCATTTGGTGGGCCGCTGTGAGATACAGGAAGCTGGACATATGTTCTTATGTTCTTATATACATTTCACCTGGCACAGACGAGTAAGATTATCATCTATAACATACCACTAGTTACAACAGAACAATGGTCATGAATATTGTTCGCTACCAACTTCCATCTCTGCAAGTTTGTTGTTTAATAAAAATGAATGTGGAAGGGCATTATTTTGCCTTTTTGCTGCAAGTGTAAAAAAAACAAGGCAAGCACTGCCTTCTGCACATGTTCAGAAGCATGGTTGACAGCACACCCCCTTTTACGATCATCATCTGTCACTTATACTGCACCTATCACTATATCTGATGCAGTACCATAACTCAAAAAGATTTTGTGGAAAACGTTTTTAAAAATTCCTATTCAATTCCTGAAAGTATTCAAAGAGCTAAAAATATTGTCAGAACAATTGCTGTAAGTTCAGCAGAAGTGGAACGGGGTTTTTCAAAGATGAACATTATATGTTCAGAGAAGAGAAGTCACCTGTTTCTAATATATCGAACATAATGATTATCAGTCTAATTGGCCTACCGCTAAAGGAATGGAATCCTACTCCATTGGTTAGGATGGTTAAGGATAAATCACACATCCGATGATCATCGTATAAAAGCAAAGAAAATTGTAAGTGCGGATGCCAATCAAACAGCAATATGGAAATATCTTCAATAACAGTTTGTAAGGTATTTAATCTATTTTCATTAATATTTTAAAGCTCTTTCTTAAAACATAATCTAGTACTGTGTACCTCTTTTATTGTTCTTATTTGAGTATTTAATGCATGAATTATTAAACAACCTTTCAGTATATCTTTTGGTATACTTAAAATGGTCATTAGGACATAGAACCTGTTGTTAATGTATTTGAATCCCATCGCTGGTTACATCACATTTGCTTTCAACATGTTCACAAGTCATCACTTAATGTCCTAAAATGGGTAATGCACTTGATCAGGAGTGGAACCAAAGCAAAGTCCTAAAGAACTGTGGCCACTTCCTCAAACTTTTGCTCCATTTGCCAGGTCCTCCAACTGCTATGTGACTTATAACAAATTTTTTGTGGAAGGGAGTCTGAACTGGGATCATGGTGAGATGTGGGTTGCCTTCGTTGTGATTCCCATTCAGATTTCACCCCTTTCCATAGATTAGTTGCTATATGTTAGATAAATCTGATAAAGGAGTGCGAGGCAGATAGGCCAAATTTTATTATACTACATATGAAAAATGGTCTGTTGGAATTTTTTTAAAAAACTGTGGGGATAGTATTTAATGTAACAAAACAATGGTGGATGGTAGGGGGGTTTAGGACTTTAGGTCATATGGTTACATTTCCAGTCATGCTCCTGTGTGAAAATTTAAACAGAAAGAAGCACCAAATGTTTTGTCAATGCAAACATCGTTGTGTTTCAAATCGTGCAGCAGTTCCCAAACTGGGAGTCTGAAACCCACCAGTGCGACTTGACCCCATTTTTGTTTGGTTTTGAAACTGAGAGGGCAGACTGTGCATCAAGGGTACAACAAGCTGCTAATCGGGAGGGGGGAGAGCACTCCTGCCCAATCACCATTACAGCCACATGCCTTGGCATTTGTAAATCAGGCTGCAGCCTCTACAGCCTCTACAAAGTTTGCAACCCACTGGAATATTGTATAGCGGTGAGATCAGGAGTGGAACCAAAGCAAAGTCCTAAAGAACTGCGGCCACATCCTCAAACTTTTGCTCCATTTGCCAGGTTCTCCAACTGCTATTTGACTTATAAACAAATAAAAAAGACGGCAAAGCAGCCATCCCATGCTATGAATTTAATACTATATATTATTTACTCTGGCACTGACTCGGGTCTGAGGCCATTGACTCGGAAATGAGCCCCCACGCATGCAGAGTCAAGTCTGTCTCTGTCTGGGCGTGTGTCACCCGGGGACTTACCTCGTGGTGGGAAGGGTCTGGGAGGATGTGTCAGGCAGCGAAGGCAGGGTGAGAGCAGAGGGGCAGGCAGGGCAGCCTATCCCCTCCCAGTCACCTGGGACACCAAGAGGGCACCCAACCAACCCCCTTGGAAAGGGGAAAAGACAAGTGGTCACTCAACCCTACCAGAGACGTAGGGACAACAAGAGATACCCAAGGGAGCAGCAGCCTGTCTACGCTGGACCAACAGCTTAGTACCCTCAACCTCAATGGGGTAAGGACCAGATCTCTACGGCACTGGCATAGTTCATGCTAATTCCCCCAAAGAGACTTGGAAACAAGGACAAAGGAAACAAGGACTCTGCTTTGGGTTATGGGAAAAGACCATATTAGAAACATGTACAAGTGGGATTCTGTGCTTTAACAGATCCAAATGAATGATAAATGTTCTCCACTCACAGTTTGTTCCACCCCCTCCCACCTTGTTTTCAGATGGGATGCAGACATCAGGGGAGTATTAAATGAGTACTCCAACATACACATAAACACACACCCTGGCAGCAGCTCCATTTTTGTCCACAGAGCTGCAGTTGCCTTTTTATCTATGTAAAAACTCAGGACTTGAGTCTTTTAGAGTACCCAGAATGCTCTTAATTTAACAAGGCATCCTCGGAAAGCAAGAACAAGGACAAAATAGGGACAGTGATTTACTAGGGATAGGCAACAGAAAATAGGAACCATTTAAAGGAGGGCACAAGTTGATTCACCTGCAATACACTCATAAGTATGATAATTACAGATGCACTGTTCAGCACACTTTTAGCTTTCTTTTTCAGGTCCTGTGATATTCTGCGGAATTCCTTTCTGCAGCCAAATGAAACAGGAAATACGTCAATATTTGGTTTTATTCCCAAAGTGCCCTTTGCTAGCAGAAAATTTATATACTTATACTCATGAGGAGTAGGGACAGGCCACCGTTAGGCGGGGTTAGTAACAGAGCATAGCCCCACATTTTCAAGGAATAGAGGTGGGGCACCCATTAGGTGGGTTAATAAGCAAAAACTATCCTTGGCACAGGCCATTACATCTGTGCTTATCTGCACAGGGCTACTGCACCTGGTAAATGCGTGGCTGCACCACCATGCCTGTAAAGCAGGTTACTAACGGCATCACCCCACTTTCGAGGAGTAATTGCGAAGACCCTAGCCTTAACTAAGGCCCTTGCATCCTCACTGGAGGAGGTGCCCCCCACTAGAGGGGGCTAAACTTCCTGGTAATCCCTGTACATGACATTGGTCAATAAGCCTATTGTGAGCAGCCACCACAGGGGCAGCTTTATAAATTCCCTTTGCCACATTAATTTGAAAACCCCTAGTGAAGTCCTGCCATCCTAATGCACCCTACTGGCAGGAACTGATGGCCTGTGTCAGAGACCAGTGACAGTGGGTAGAAGTCCAGGTTTCAACATGCAGCTATTAGATAAAAGCTGACCTAGCACGGACTAGGCAATTGTTATTTGCTCTTCCCCCACATAGAGGTTTATTTCAATTTTTAATGCATGTAACCTAGCTGCTTGTCAGTTTTATGACCAATCAGAATTGGATTGGGACCTATTGTGGGTCATGAAGTCATAGCTTGTGGACCATAGATCAAGAGCATTAATGCCCAGCCTGCAACCATTGTAACACAAGGCAGGTAGGAGCTAGTCCACAGGAGTGTCTTTCCTTCAACGCTCAAGCATCTTTCAATCCCAAACACCCTTGGTGTAACCTCTCCCCTAAGGTTACAAACAGAAAGGATGTGGAAGCCAGGTGGGCAGTTTTGACCGAACTACCAGTCCCCTTTCCTTATCGTTCAAGTAGGGATGACAATGGTCTGAGGAGTTAAAGCTCCGTATTTCAGGAGGGAAGCAGACACTCCTCCAAAAAGTGAGTGTCGGTATTGCTATTATGAATTCCCAGAACAAGCCGGGTTGAAACCTTTAAGACTATAGCCAGGTACAAGGAGTAACCAGGCTTGGACAATAACATGCACACTCACCTAGTTGCTGCACCTATGTCTGTCTTCATACCTAACAACTGTCACCCCATGGGAGGGGCAATGCAGGAGCACTGTCAATCTGCAAACTGGGTAATTATGGGAAACCAAGGTTCCTAGTATTTCCTGCAGGAGGAAATTACTCATAAGCGCTCATTAAGCCATCTGATACTAGTGATGTTTGGACAACTAAGAAAGGCTCTCAAAGCTCTGAGGCTGCCAATATCACACCCTTTACTGGGAGCAAACCTCATAGACCAAAACGGAGCCTATTTCCAAGAATACCTGCACAAGTTTGGGCTCTTAAGTTCATCCTCCCCAGCAGCTGAGGAAATGGGAGATGGGGGGGCGGTAAAAAAGAAGCAACTGCACCCAGAGAAAGAACCGACTGTGCCCCAAGAATTCCCACTAGGATACAGTCCAATCCAGGGCTGGGTCCTGCAAAGCCCTGATGCGGAAATGATGGTCGTAGGCTATCCAAGCCGCCCCAACCTGGTAGCAAAAAGTGCAGTAAATAATGTCCAGGTATTTAAAAAGCTTCCCCACCTTCTTCGGGTGCAACTGGACAGTGAGCCCATAATAGACAGTGAAACTGTTAAGCCAATTGGTCCAATTTTTGTCAATTTTCCTTTGCCCAATGGTTACAACATCTCACACAGGGTCACCCGCTTTGGGGTAGGCTCGGGCTCGATGTGTAAAAGACTGAACATGTCTATAAAGTCACTTCGCCATATCTTCGCCTCGACCGACAAGGTGAGGTGAGAACCCAGAGGGATGGCTATAATGCCATATGAAACCTTAGGCTTCTCTCACTCCTCTACCAAACCCAGAGAATCGACTCCCCCCCAGTCCAAATCCTGTTGTTCCAAATCAGGGTCGGGCGCAGCTGGGTACTGGCAATAAGATGGAGGGGCTCTACAGGTCCTGGGTCTAGCCTTGGGGTATGGATATGCCCAACCAAGTGCCCAAGGGCACTGCGGGTAGCTAGGACCCTGCCAGAAGGTAGGCAGCCCTCATGGGGACCAAGGCTGCTCTGGGGCAGCCTGGCCCGAAGACCAAATGTGGCCCTCCCGCTCATCCCACACCGGTTCCAGGTTCTGAGCAAAGTCAAACACTGGCTCACCTTGCCCATGCTGCCTCCATAGCCCGCGGCCAGGGCTTCTTAACTAGACTGACTGCCTCAGCTTCAGGGGAGCTGTTGTCCTGTGGGTCGCCCTCCTCGGCAGTGACCTGTGCACCAGCTGAGGTGGAGACCTGCTGAGGAGGGAGAGAGGCGCCTAGCAATGCGCCTTTATTTTTTCTGGTGGACCTGCGAGGTCCAGGAACCAGACCAGAACTAGAGCCCCCATCAACGTGACCAGCCTTCCTGAGTGCTTTTTCTTTTTGTCTGGCATCGTAACAGGCCATAAAGGCATGCAACTCCGCCATCTGATCCTCATCATCCGATGAAGGGGGGAAGGGGGCGGCCGCACCGGGATAGGTCTTTTGGCGGCCATTACCGCCTGACTTCTGTGCCTTTTACCCCATGTCTACACCCCCCAAAGTAATATGTGAGACAAGGGCCCACCCCCTCTCGTGTTCTTGCTTTCATAGTAGGATACAGCAGCCCTTTCAGAAGGGCACGATCGCCTCGCCACAGAACTCGACCGCAGTCACTGATGCAGGATCGTCCTGCCTCCGCCAAAGATGCCCCCAGAAAGATCTTCCCAATGTTGGGGGGGGGGGAAGGAGTTGCCAGCACGCGCTGAAGCCCTGCAGAAAACAACCTGCACAGGCTATTTTGGCCAAAGAAGCAGGAGGCAGGCAATTGAGCCCAGTGAGCAATGGGGGGAAGAGAACTTTACCCCTCCACCAAGAACCCCCCACAGCAGACATTGGCAATCAAAAGGGGGGTGGGGGGCTGCTGCTGCAGCACTATGGGGGTTGGTGCAGAGTGACACGGGACAAAATGGTGCCGGGCTGTACTAGCTCTCTGCGTCACGCGGCCAGCCCAAAATGGCCATCACCCCAACCCAATCACCCCACCGGGCTCCCCAGTAGCCGGCGAGGCCAAAAAGAGGCTACTGCCGCATCCCCGCATGGAGGTGCTCTCCCCCGTCAAACGCTGCGGGTTGGCTGCCCACCATGAGAGCCAGCCGCCCGGCGCGGACCCAGGGAAACCTCCGCTGCCGCCACCCGTAAGGCACGCAGAGCCTGCAGCCCCCAGATGCAGCGCTGGGAGCGTGGTGTGCAGAGCGCGCAGCTCCGACCCCCAAGAGGCTCCCGCTGCCTGAGGGCAGAGGCGGGAGCTTGGAAGAGCAGCTCTCGGAGCTCCAAGCCCCATCGTGGGCAGCCTCTCCTCTGCTCCTGGAAAAGCGTCCGCTCGGGTCGCTTACCAGGAACGGACAGAGCTAACCCCAGCGCATGCGTGCTGGAGGAGCTCCTCCGTCCCACCCCTTTTGGCTAGCCTGCCAATCAGCTGGCAGCAAAGACCTGCTGCCGGCTGACAGGTGGTGGGGAAAGCCTGGCAATGATTGCTAGCACGCCAGGGAGGCGTGCTAGCAGTTTTTCTCTTAGTGGATGGAAACCTTTGGGTTCTTTAGGTGACCCTGTGCTGCCTCAGTATCATGCTTTTATATGAAGCTTCTATTTCCTTGTTTCAACATTTTGACTTCTGTGTTGTGTCTTTATCCTGCGTTATTAACATTATCCTTGGATAGCTACCAAAGAGATGCAACTATTGCTTCTGAAATGATTTCTCATCCCACCGTGTACATTCCGTATCAAAGAATCTGGACTGAGTTAAAAATGTGATCTGCTGTGCTCTAGTATTGTTGCTGTGTGGAAACATAGAGAGAGAGAAACATGCAAAAGAACTATCATCTAGGAATCAGATTTAACTACTCTTTTTCTCTGTTAGCAGCTGCTTGGAGTTGAGAGCTGGTTTTAGAACAATTACATAGCATTTAGGGAGAAAAATGCAAATCAGGAGGCCAGTGTTGGAGGCCAAGATGGCAAAGACCTCCACGGCCACCACGTCTTTCCCATTGCTGCTCAGGTAAGCAGGAATGAAGGAGATCCACACACTGCAGAAGACCAGCATGCTGAAGGTGATGAATTTGGCTTCATTGAAAGTATCTGGCAGTTTTCGGGCAAGGAAAGCGACTGTGAAGCTGGTGAGGGCCAGAAAACCAACGTAGCCCAGGACAGAATAGAGCATGATGATCGACGCTTCATTACACTCCACTATGATTTGCTCAGTCTGGGAGTGCAGGTCAACATCTGGAAATGGAGGAGAGGTGGACAGCCATGCAGTGCAGATCCCCACTTGAATGAGGGAACAGAAAAGGACAATGGAGTGGGCCACTTTTTTCCCCAGCCATTTCCTCATCCTGTTCCCTGGCTGGGTGGCCATGAATGCCAGGACCACAGTGATGGTTTTTGCCAAAACACAAGAAATTGCCACAGAGAAACTGATGCCAAAAGCTGATTGTCGGAGAAGGCAGGACACCTTTCCAGGTTTGCCGATGAAGAGCAGTGAGGATAGATAGCAAAGCAGGATGGAAGTGAGAAGAATGCAGGTGAGGTTTTGATTGTTGGCTTTGACAATGGGAGTGTTCCAGTTCTTTAAAAAGATCAGTATCACCAAAACTGTCATTGTTGTAAAGGACAAAGCGATGGAAACAAAACTGATTCCTAAGGGCTCATAGTAAGTTAAGAAGGTCATGCGTTTGGGGATACATTGATCTTGGTTCTTGTTTGGGTACTGATCTTCTGGGCATATCACACAATGAACTGCATCTGAAGAGGACAGAGAGAGTGTTACTAACTCTATTAAGTCTTAAGAATGATGGGATGATGGAAGCATATGTTGGACAAGAATTCCTCATTTTCCTTTTGAGCACTTCATTGCTTAGGGACGGGGGAATGACCAAATGCAGCAAGGGATAGGCCTCTTTGGCATTAATGTGATGGAATGCCTCTGAAGTCTTTCAAAGTGCCTCCCTCGTTGCAGTTGTAATCAGTGTTCCCTTTAAGAAGCAGTGCATCCTAAATTAAGTGTTTGGAGAAGAGCAGGCCAATACAAAGGCATATGTTATGGTTTTAGGGTGGACTAATATTTGCAGATATTTCCTGGAAAATCTGTGCACTGCCACTTACCTGTCTGGTTAGACATCATATCATCAGGACAAGGAGTACAATCATAGCAACAAATTGCTTCCCCCTCTCGAACCGCCTTGCTGTGTCCAACACGGCAGCTCCCAACACAAGTTGAACAAGGCAGATTCTGAGAACAAAGAATGGGGAGAAACGCTGAAGCGAACGTTGGATGCCCACCTGCATGACCATCCTTCCCTTTCAGTGCACTTCACCTTATCGAGAGCAGCTCACTGGACCACCAACAGATTACTCCCCTGCTGCAAGTGACCTCTTGAAGACTCCTGTTCTATTGGATTTCAGGGAGAGTTCTATTCTCCCATTTCAGTAGAGAGGTTTCTTTTTCCTACTGAGGCCCCAAAGAGCTTAGGGCAGAGCCAAATGAAACAGGAAATACGTCAGTATTTGGTTTTATTCCCAAAGGGCCCTTTGCTATCAGAAAACTTAGCATGCTTTTTTTTCATCGGGGGACTGGCCCATCGCACTGGCATTCCTGGCCCCTGTGCTGCCCCAGGCCAGGACCACAGAATGCTGCTCACCCCAGTGGTTGCTACCTCTTACCATCACATCCAGGAGGCACATGGCCTCCTCTGGCCTTCCGGAGGCCTTCAAGTGTTTTTAAACTTCACTTCCAGTTTTTGTCAGAAAGCCAGAAGTGACAGTTTGCAGGGTTTTGAAGAAGGCCTTGTGCCACCATCCCAGTTCCCAGAAGGACTTCAGAGCGCAGCCGAAAATGGTGATTGGGAGATGTGGATGGTGGTGGGGTGTGAATGGCAGCTAAGTTTGGTTCAGGATTGATTAGGTCGGTCAGGTGTGTCCCCATTCACTTCACTTCATTTTAAGCTTATTAAACTTGATGCTACCATGGTATGCATGTTGGGAAATGTGGCAGATCTGACATGTGCAACCTCCACAGCCCCCAGAATGCCTCCGGAGGTCAGCCAAAAGCAGTGATGAGGGGGCATGGATGGCAGCAGGGGTGAGGATGGTGGCATGGGGGCTGGCCGGCTATGAGGGGTGGCGCCCCATGGCATTTTACCTCCTCCCCAGGTATGCCAGTGCCCAATAGCAATTAGATTCTGAAGGGGTAACGTCTAAGCATTAAAAATAGAGACATAAGTAGAAGCTCTTTAAATGTCCCCCACTATGACCATCCTTCTTTCTCCAGTAGGCTTCAGCTTGTTAAAACTTGTACATGGGACACAAACTTGAGGTCGGACCCACCTCAAAACCTATTTGATATTTATGTCAATGTTTATCTCAATGTAGGTATTTGGTTAATCAACATACATGTTATGTGCCTTGCAAATATGTTTAAAATAGTTTTATTCTGTGTTTTATTTATTTTAACCCCAAAACCCTCTTTTTAGAGTGACAATCAATTGGGACCCACAAGAAGTGATGTCATTAACCTGGAAGTGATCTTATGGCTTCTAGTGACGTCATCAAGCAGGAATATTTTTAACTCCCACATACAACAAAATTAGAGTAAATAAGTAAATTAAAAGATTACAGATTGACTTAAAATAAAGAACAACCCCCCAAGCAGTTGCCAATCAGTTTTTAAAAAATGCCCCACACACTGAAAAGATTGCAATCCTATTCACACTTACCTGGGTGTTATCCCCATTGACTATCATTGTTAAAAGCATGTACATTATAGCCTATTAGAAGTGCAGATCGGTAACATTTCCACAAACGCAGTCACATGCATCTAATATATTAAAAATAAAATACACCTTGAAATGAATGGAGGCCCACCAGCAATAGGCTCGTGACCCACCTAGGGGTCCTGACCCACAGTTTGAGGATTCAATTCAACACAGTGAGACTTACTTTTGAGTATGCAGGCATAGGATTGCTCTGTAAGGATACAATCCTATGGTCACCCTGCACTACCAGAACTCACATTCCAGCATTACAGGACACTTTCTGGCAGCACAAGAGCCGGGCCTCTGTTGCGTGCTGTCAGGCCAATGCCACAAATGGTGAGCAGCACAGACGGCACAGCTGTGGCTTCAGGAGTCTCTACCAACCCAAGTAAGTTGCTGCCAGGGGTGGGCCATGGGCAGAGAGGAAGAGTAATGGTGCAATTCAGGGGAGGAACCAGGGTGTGACAGGGAAGGAAAGAGTTGATCTGATGGTAGTCATGCATTTTGGATCTGATCCCCTATTTTTCAAGTTGCTCTACCCTCTGGATCTCCTTGGGCTTATACCAATTAAATGGCTGGCATAGGTACAAGGAGACCCATAAGCTGTCAGGGGGCCTAAGCAGAGGTAAGAGGAAAATATGTTCCCTTACATCTCAAAGGCCTCTCAGTCATTCCTGCACCATAGCATGCTGTGCATGTCTCCAGGAATGTTCAGATGCTCAGGAATGCTTGGTGTAGGTAAAATCATGTTCCCAGGCAACCTTGCTGAAGGATTTTAGCCCAACCTGCTGAAATCTGCTATTCCACACAATGGCATCATCGTGGATGGAAAACTCTTGACTTGGAGACATCTTTCCAACTTGAATCTTAAGGAAGGATTGATTAGGGAAAGTAACCCAGTTAATGACATCAAGTCCAGATGATAATCCCTCATCAGCAAACCAGACTTCATGGCCAGCACCATTGTTAAAGTGGACATTTTTCAGAAAAGAGTGCATCTAGATTGGACAAAAATGGAAAATAGAAAACAGCTGATAGCTTCATATTGTACACTGTATTAACAAACCCCTCATCAAAATAAAGGTACCTGTAAATCTAAGATGTACAAGTTATAAGTTTCAATAACATTTTATTCATTCATTAAAAACAGATTAGGCTTGGCAGATCTTCCTCATCTTCATCTCCTCTCAGCTAACCATCATATCCAACATTTCCTTATGTATGGGCCCAATCCAATTCAACTATCTAGTACTGATGCCAATGGGGCATGCACTACATCCTGCAGTGTGGGGGTAGTCACAGGGGCTACAAAGCAACTGCTTTGGTGATTGAAAGCTGGAAGGGTTGAGCCCTACTGAAGTTTTTCATTTGTTCCTCTACTTAATAGCTTTCAGGGAGCTTTGTGTTAACAATACTAATGGCTGGTTTTCACAATTAAATATTTATATTCCACCTTTTTTCATTTTGCAACTTAAAGAATTGCATCTGGGATACCCAGTTTGTCTGTCTTCAAAGTCCTGCAAGATCCAGATCTGCTTAGCTTCTGCAGTGTTTCCAGCCCATGTGCCCAGGGACATGATTTCACCCACACCACCCATTCCACCCACATCAATTTAATTTGGAAGAAATTTTCATTCTGCTCAGTAGCAAGTTTCTTCCTATTAGCAGTATCATACATAACTATATCAATACAGTGAGGAATATACCTGCCAAGGTTCAATGTTCAACATTTTGAATGTGCCTCTGTTCAGCTTTGTTTTTGCCCTGCACTTATATATGGCATTTAAAGCATGCGCTACAGCATAGAGAGCATTGTAAATGCGGTAGCTCTGATCGCTCATCTCCATCTCAAACAGAGACTGAGGCAGGCTCTCCAGTTTCTCCTCTCCTGTACAGTGTTTACAATTTTTAAATTTCCCATCCTGGCAACACCTGAATGTATATTTGTAGAAAAAGCAGAGAAAACGTGTGAGTGACTTATCAGGCTTTAGAGTCTGAAGGAAGTCCTGGAATCCTGGCACGGGCCTTGTAGAGGTTGTGAAAGACAAAGTCCCATGGAATGTTTTTGCACAGAAGCCCTCATTTTCTGTAGCTCTGGTGATATCCCATTGAGGTGGTGTGATCCAAACCTTCCCTATATGAGGTCTATGTATAAATTCAGCAAAATACAATAAGAAGGCTAGTGCTACCAGAGTCTGAGAGTCCCCATTGACAACAACAACGTTGGCTGTAGTGGATAAAAGTGTGGAGTTTATACTGAATATATTTTTCAAGAATGCATTTTGAGTGGGATCCAATTTAAGATCCTTGTCAATGACAGTCCTTTCTACGAAGGCAACACAAATGCTCTTCTGGGCCATCAATGGGGTCAGCCTCTGCAGGAAGCCTTCTCCACTCTCATCGTCTGAAACAAGGAGACCAATCCATGTCCATTGGAAATGCAGTAGTAGCTGGACTATTCCGGTGTACAGAGTACCTTCCCTTATTGCCATCCAGTATATAAAAGGAAAATTATTTCTTGTGACTGGTATCTCATATGTTCCATAGGTAATCTAACAGGGGGAAACATGGCTCATAACAGGTTTGAAAATTAACCTCAGTTTTCCATACCAAAGTGTTTATTACAATCCAGACTTTTGCTTATCGTTGATACTCTAACTCAGTGGTTCTCACACATTTAACACCGGGACCCACATTTTAGAATGAGAATCTGTCTGGACCCACCGGATGTGATGTCATGATTGGACATGACATCATCAAGCAGGAAATTTTTTAACGATCCTAGGCTGCAATTCTACCCACACTTACAAGTAAGTCCCATTCACAATCATTGTTAAAACATTACACATATTAGCTTGTTAAAAGCTTGTTAAATGGTTCCCAAATGCAGTCACATACCATGGTAGCATCAAGTCTAATATATTAAATATGAAATATTGAAATGAATGGGGACCCACCTGAAATGGGTTTGCAACCCACCTAGTGGGCCCCGACCCACAGTTTGAGAAACACTGCTCTAAGTATACTGAACATTGTATCTTTGTAGACATTCCCATCAATAAAATATAGTAAGTCTGCAATCCTATACATGCTTTCCTGGGAGGAAGCCCCAAAGGACACAATGAGACTTACTTCTGAGTAGTCATGCATAGGGTTGTGCTCCAAATGAGTTACAACACATTTCCTTTCACCATGTCCACAAGCCATCACTTAATGTCCTGAAATAGGTAATGTATTTGATTCAGACCAAGCTATTGTTTTGCCGAGCTTCAAGTTTCCATTTTTTAAAAGATTAAAATCACCTCTATGGTTTGTATCCCCAGAATATGAGACATGACTAAGCAATATCGAAATCAGTGTGACAAGATTGATGTGCTTAAGCTTAAGAACAGTGTCTATAATGGACTGCATTTATGACACATTTTCTGGGGATACAAACCTGTGTGCTATACACTGAAAAGCATATTTAGGGCAGGAGGTCTGGCTCAGAGGTAGAGCTGCTGCTTTGTATGCCTGAAGATCTGGGGACACCAGTTCAAAACAACCAGAAGTTTCTGGGAGCTCTCGACATGTTGATAACGAATTGACCATCAGTGGCAGGGAGGAGTTGCTGTCAAGTTGCATTGGAGGCGAAGCAGCCAGAGGGAGGCCAGACTGGGAAGGAATTCAGCTGTAATGAGGCTTTCTATGAAAGATCAGAACTATTCTATTATAAAGGTTCCTACAGGGTTTGGAAAACCTTGCTATGCAAACCACCTTGAAACCTTGAATTAAAGTCTGAGGAGAAATCTGATGTCCAAGAAAGGCGGTATATAAACACTATTATTATTATTATTATTATTATTATTATTATTATTATTATTATTATTATTATTATATTCACTTCAAAATGACAACACAGCTGATAATGATCATATACACAAAGAAACCACAACATTTATCAGCTGGTAAATCCTCATCCACATGGACATCTGCCTGACATCTAGGTGTAGATGAGGTACCGACAAATCGCTCCAAAAAGGAAGTGTAGTGCAGAACAACGAGGGTCCAAATAATGAAGAGACTTTAAAATTCTGGAAATACATCTGGGAGAACCCGGTTGAACAAAAGAAAGATGCTTCCTGGATTAAGGATGTTAACAAGAACAACAGCGAGAAACAAATGGATAATGTAATTACAGAGCAAATGGTAAAACAACATGCAAAGACTGTTAAAAACTGGAGCGCACCTGGACCAGATGAAGGACATGGGTTCTGTCTGGAATACTTGAGTAGTCTCCATCACCGCATTGCAGTGCAATTCAATCACGTGCTCCAAAATGCAGCTACTGAAGACTGGATGAGAAAAGGGCAAACCTTTTTGATCCTGAAAGATGTGGAAAAAGGCAATGTGCCCAGCAACTATCGCCCTATTACCTGCCTTCCAACTACCTTCAGGCTTCTCACAAAAATCGTGGCAACTTTGAGATACAACCACCTGATGCTACATTCTCTCTACCCAACCGAGCAAAAAGGCAACTTTAAGAAGTTCAGAGGCACAAAAGACCAACTGCTGACTGATAAAGTGATCGTGAAAAACTGTAAACGACGACAAACGAAACCCAGAATGGCCTGAATTGATTACAAGAAGGCCTTTGACTCCTTGCCTCACAGCAGGATCAACACCTGCCTGGAAAATTACGGAATCAGTGAAAACATCCAAGAGTTCATAAAACAGAGTATGAAAAAGTGGACTACTATTTTATTGGTTAATGGAGAAGAAATAGGCCAAGTCAACATCAAGAGAGGAATTTTTCAGGGTGATTCATTGTCACCCCTGTTGTTTAACATTGCTCTTATTTCTCTTTTGGATATTTTGAGCCCAGCAGGACTGGGCCATAACATATCAGTGCAGGCAGGCAAAATAAGTCACCTTCTGTATATGGACGACTTGAAATTATATGCCAGAAGCCCTGTTGAACTCAAGTCCTTGTTGACTACACTGCAGATCTTCAGTACAGACATACAGATGAATTTTGGACTTGATAAATATGCAATATTGTCATTGCAGCGTGGGAAAGTACAACAGCTGGAAGGTATCGAACTCACCAACGGTGACATAATGAAAGTGCTTGCACATGATGGCCAGAACAAATATTTTGGCATACTTGAATGCAACAATATACTGCACTTAAGAGTAAAAAATGTGACCCAGCAACAGTACTTAATGAGAGTACAAAAAGTGCTTAAATCAAAACTGAACACTGGGAACATCACAAAGGCAATAAACACCTGGGTCATTCCAGTGATTAGGTATTCAACTGGCATAGTTGAATGGACCCAAAATGAACTTGAGCGTCTTGACCAAAAATCCGGTAAACTGATGAACGTTTACCATCCTAGAAGTTTTGTTGACCGACTGTACCTACCGAGGAAGATCGGAGGCCGGGGGCTTTTGCAAGTACAACAAACAGTAGAAGAAGTAAAGTGAGGTCTGAATGACTATAACTTGAGAAGCTTGGAAAAGTTGATAAAAGCAGTTCAGTTGGAAAATCTGATGAAAGTTACAGAAAGCAAAGAGGAGTACAGAAAGCAATAATAAGAAAAATGGGTCAATAGCTGGAGAGAAAAGCCATTACACGGATAATTCATTAAAGGTATAGAAGGCAAGAGCAATAACAGCTTGAGTTGGGCATGGTTAAGAACAGGTACCATCAAGAAGGAGACTGAAGGACTGATTCTAGCCACACAAGACCAGGCTCTGCAAATGAATGTAACTAAGACAAAAATACAAGGCACCAGTGATGACAGTAAATGTCATTTATGCAAAAAATGAGATGAAACAATCAATCATCTTGTTTGCGAATGTCCCAAAATAGCCAACACCAATTACAAAGAACGGCACAATAATGTGGCCAAATTAGTTCACTGGGCCTTATGTAAAAGGTACAACATACCTGCGTCAGAAAAGCCCTGGCAACACCAGGTACAAAGGGTAGTAGAAAATGAAGAGGTCAAAATCCTGCAGGACTTTCTGATACAGACTGACAGACACGTGGAGGCCAATACTCCAGATATTGCCATCATAGAAGCCAGGCATGTGTTAATCATCGATGTGGCCATTCCTGGCGACTTGCGAATTTTGGAGAAAGAACAGGAGAAAGTATCCAAATACCATGACCTGTGCATAGAATTGACATGTATCTGAAAGAAGCATGTAAAAGTGCCAATAGTAATTGGTGCACTAGGAACAATATCAACACAATTTAACGAGTACTTTGCGCATCCAGATGCCCCGGCAATAACATCAGTTGAATTACACAAGACCGCCATTATTGGCAAGGCCTCCATCCTTCATCAGTACCTCATCTACACCTAGACGTCAGGCAGATGTTCGTGTGGATGAGGATTTACCAGCTGATTATTATTATTATTATTATTATTATTATTATTATTATTATTATTATTATTATTATTATTATTATTAAGAGCTTGAGGTCTGTCTGGCCACATCTGGGTTGCTGGTCAGTCATTTTATGCCCTCCTGCACAACTGAGTTCTCAAGGACATCCTCAAATGGTTATCTCTTCTGAATAAGTGAAGAGCAGTTTTATGCCACTCATTCATGCATCTCAATGTTCATACCTGTGGAAACTTGTAGTGGCTAAGAATGTTGGCCATTTGGATCACATACTCTACCGTGAATCCCCCAATGATGGACAAGACATCACCTTTCTTATCACACTTGTAATTGGGCATATCCCTTTGCTGTTTGAAGAGTAGGTTCAGGATAGACTTGTATGTGACCATTCCTTTAAAAAAGTTGTCATAGATTTTAAAACCCAGGGTCACGTTGGGCAAGAAGGTGGGATTTCGATTAATCTCATGATTAGCAAAAAGGAAGGCCAGGGCATGCTGATAATGTTTATATTCTATTCTGAAATCAGATTGAGATTGAGGCAGAGATAAAGTCTAGCTGTTTGTCATGTGCACCACATAAACATTTATTTATTTTAGAGATTTTTATCCCGCCTTTCTATTCAATGAACATAAGAACATAAGAACAGGCCCACTGGATCAGGCCATAGGCCCATCTAGTCCAGCTTCCTGTATCTCACAGCGGCCCAACAAATGCCTCAGGGTGAACACAAGACAACAAGATACTTGCATATTTAAAATCAGGAGGTTGCACGTATGCATCATGGCTTGTAACCTGCAATGAAGACTACTAAAGGTGGCTCTCAATAAAGATCACATCAAAAAAATTAAATATACATATATAAAAAACATTAAAAAACCATAAAACACAATAAAAACCTGGATCCCAAATTAAAATCCATTTTAAAAGTGCCATGCCCCCTGGTGTCACCATAAAAGGCCTCCCTAAATAAAAAGGTCTTAAGCCCCCACTGCAATAACTCTAAAGAGGGAGCTGTTCTCAATTCCAGGGGTTTAACAGTAGTACTACCCACAATGGCATTTCCTTGAGCACTGTTTTGCTACAGTGTTCTTCATCCTGGGCATGACTGACAGCTATTGTCAATCAGAGCAGTGTATTCTGGCCAGTCATTGTCAGGTACTTGTCTCATCAAGAGCAATGTCTTTTTTAGTGCTGGTTTGCACAGCACTCAATTTTAGGGGACAATGACACCCACACTATTGGATATATGCTTGTACAGTGAAAAACACATCCCAAGGACAATGAGAAGAGGAATCAAAACTAAAGAGGTGTAAGGAAGAGGGGTGCAGGAATGGAGTTGTTCATCCGAGCAGAACAAAAATGATTACGTAAGGAAACATTTCTTCCTTTGTCCTGAAGTAAGTCTTAACTGCCACAATGGATCTACTGAGACCTGTGCCTGTGATTTTGCTGGTGCAAGTCCAAGTGGATATATCTACGTAGTCTGTGGCCAGGAAAGGGGCTAGGATATAAACACAGCTGCTTTCAATGCTCTCTGCTCCCTTCCTGGCCATGGCACAGCTCCATCCCCAGACTGTTCTTCCCAACAAGCTGCACCTGTTGAAATTCCATCCCAGTGCAGTCATTTGTTCCTCGGTCTTCATGTTTCAAATAGAGTGATGGCTACCAAACACAAAATAACTTACATGACATTGCCTTCCTTCATTGTTGGTAGTCTCTGAAAATTGACTGCAGTGTATGCAGGACGTATAAGAGAGAGGACCCCGCCAATGACAGCATCTCCTAGCCTAGTATCACCATAGCTTCCTTCAAATTCACATTCACTGGGCACATTCTCCCAACAGACAAGAGAAGGGAGAAGCAGCAGCAAGAACAGCAAAAACAACCACATGGCTGCTAAAGCATGTCTAACCCAGCTGCATCTGAACTTCTGCATCCTGAACTACAGTTCCAGCTACAATGATATCTCTATGGCAGGTGCCTTGAAAGAACCTCACTCAGGAGCCACATGGAAGCAGCATGTGTGGTCACAGAGTTTCCTCCTGAAATGTTTGGCTGGTGTGGCAAGCTAAAGAAGAGACGCCTGATCAATCTCTGTTCCACCTTTGAGCACTGACACAGTTCAGAATAAATCCATCTCCTTTTGAAATATGGATGTATTTCTTACGGACTACCCAAGGAAGGAAATTACAGTACTGGATAATTACAGAGTACCTAAACACCTCCCTGATCATTCTTGTGAAATGAATAACATACATGTTTACGAAGATCAAACAGTATGTAATTTTGGGAAGGGCAGTCTGAACTGGGATCATGGCGAGATGTGAGATGTGTGTTGCCTTTGCTGTGATTCCAGTTCAGATTTCACCCCTCATTACAGATCAGCTACGCTATGGTAAATAAAACTGAAAAGGGAATGCTACGTATTCGACCTCTTGCAGATGGAACCCGAGCCAGTCCCAAAGGTGGGTGAACCTCTGAGGGACCAAGAGTTAGTTCGCCATAGGAAGATAGATAGGAACTGGACCAACTGGCTGAATGGGTTTGTGAAACATGCATCAGTGATGCTGCAAATGTTCCCCCTTAAGGTTACAGCCTTGTTCAAGTATCTTGACATAATCCTTCGTGCTTTTTGTAATTATTCGGGGCCCGCTTGGCTTTCTTATGACCAGCACTTTAGACTGAGGGCATCTCATGACCCCACCCTCAATTGGAAGGTTCCCCAATGGGAGTTGTGGTCACAGCTGGTCGTGCCTTCAAAGTCAGCCATGGGTGACCATTTAGACAGTGGCTATCTCATTGCCCGCAACAGGTATGATCAGGTTAGGGCACCTAGTGGTGTGCAGGGGGTTCAATACCCGCGCACCTGTTTTGAATTTAACTCTTCCGGTAGGTGTAGCTGGGTTAACTGCAACTTCCTGCACATGTGCATCCAATGCAGGGTAAAGCATGCCGTTGCCACCTGCCCCAAGCTCAGGTGGTCACACCCTGGATCAAGGGGCACCTTCTCCAGTGGAAGGAGAGGCGGAGGCCCTGCACCTGCTGCTTCGGGAAAGGGGGCCAACGCTGATTAAGCTTTCTACATTGCTTGCTTTATTGATTAATTACCCCAACAGGTCGGCCACTCAATATTTAGCCACTGGTTTTTATCAAGGTTTCAGAATTCCGGCACCGCCTCCTCTCTGCCAAACTTGGGCAAAGAATCTTCACTCTGTCTGTGGTATTGAGGAGATAGTTCGGAATAAAATTCAGAAGGAAGTGGGGGTGGGTCGAGTGGCCAACCCATTTCTTAATTTGCCCTTGCCTAACTTGTGGGTTTCTCCCTTGGGCGTGGTCCCCAAGAAGGCCCCTGGTGAATTTCGTTTCATTCACCACCTTTCATGCCCCAGGGGTGATTCTGTCAACAATGGGATCCCCCATGAGCTGTGTTCTGTGAGATATACTTCTTTGTACCAAGCCATAGCCCTTTTGTGCAAATGTGGCCCAGCAGCTTTAATGGCGAAGGCGGACATTCAGTCCACCTTCTGCCTCTTGCCAGTCCACCCAGTTGATTTTTGCCAATTGGGTTTCCATTTTGAGGGCGCATTTTACATGGACAGAGCACTGCCAATAGGCTGTTCAGTTTCGTGTGCAGCCTTTGAAAGTTTTAGTACTTTCCTCCAGTGGGCAGTACAATCCAGAGTTAGGTCTGGATTTACCGCCCACTATCTTGATGATTTTCTTTTTATGGACCATGCTGGATCCAGTGCCTGCTGCGACACCTTGGCGGGCTTTATTTCCCTGTGTGAGGATCTGGGGGTCCCTTTGGCTCATGATAAAACTGAGGGCCCCACCACTTATCTCACTTTCCTTGGTGTGGAATTGGATATGGTCCAACAGATGAGCAGGCTTCCTCAGGTAAAACTTGAAAGTATTGTGCAGCTATTGAGAACTGCCATTTCATCCCATAAGCTTACACTCTGGGAGTTGCAGTCTCTGGTTGGGCACTTAAATTTTACATGTAGGGTAGTTTCACCTGGCCTGGCTTTTTTGAGGTGCCTCTGTGACGCAATGGCAAGTTTGAAGTGCCCCTACGATCGGCTTAGGGTTACAGCTGAAATGAGGGAGGACATGCATTTATGGCTCGAGTTTATGGAGCATTTTAATGGAGTTTACCTTCAGATGGAGCAAAGGCTTTTAGAAACGGAGCTCCAGATCCAGTCTGATGCTGCAGGTGGCCTTGACTTTGGGGTTTATTTCCGGGGCCGCTGGTGCGCTGCACCCTGGCCGGCATCTTGGAAGACCAATGGCATTTGTAGGGACTTGACTTTTTTAGAACTATTCCCTATCGTAGTTGCAGTATTTTTATGGGCACCAGAATTTGCTAATTCTGCTGTGAAATGCTGGTGCAACAATCAGGCAGTGGTGCAAATAGTGAACAGTCAGACCTCCAAATCTCCCTGAGTCATGTGTTTGTTGAGGGTTTTTGTTCTACACTGCCTGCGTAATAACACCTTGTTTACTGCTAGACATGTGCCCGGGGTCCAAAACAGTGTTGCCGATGCGCTCTCTCATTTTCAGGAGGAGCGTTTTCGGCAGCTGGCCCCAGAAGCTTCCCTGGACCCAGAGCCCATTCCCCCCTGGCTGTGGAACCTTGGCTCACCAGGGCCCAGGGGGTAATATGGTCTCCATTAGCATCATACACGAGGGCCAGTTATCACTCTAAAATACATGAGTTTATGGACTTCTGTCTAGATTCTGGCCTGCCCTTCACCGGCTCCATAGCACCCAAGACAGTCATGCAATTTCTACTGGCGCTTAGCAAACACAACCTGTCAGCTTGGTCAATGACAGTCTACCTGGCTGCAATTTCCTTTCAAACGATGGCGGCTGGTTTTCCCAACCCAACAGATAACCTCAGAAAAAGAAAAATGCTGGAAGTGATCAGAAAAGCAGTCCCAACCCCTGTAGACAAGCGCAAGCCCATTTCTCTTACCATCCCTCATGGGCTCTGTGCCGAGTTTGGGCTGATCTGTTCTTCCCAGTACGAGGTTGGCCTTTTTCGCATCATTACATTGGTGTTCTTTTGGGGGGCTTTCCGTCCCAGCAAGATTTTAACACAGGCCAGAGAAGTTCAAAATTATAGAGCCCTCCAGTGAGATGAGTGCATGATGGAGAGGGACTCTTTTCACCCCACCTGGCCCTGGCCCACTTTTTCGCCACAGCGATTTTTTCCCATTAACTGTTGCGCAGTTTAGAGTTGTTTTCCAGAGGGCCATTAGGTGTATGGGCCTCGCTCCGGGTGAGTATAGTCTGCATTCCTTTCGAATTGGTGCTGCCCCGGCAGCAGTCCAGCTAAGCCTCCCGGTTGCGGCCATTCAGAGGATTGGTAGGTGGTGCTCTGGGGCTTTCAAGTATTACGTGAGGTGAGGCTGCCCGGCATTGTTCAGAGTTCTGTGTCCTGTGAGCATGGTTTGGGACCCTTCTGACCCTCAAGGGGTGTCTCGGTGGCATTGTGCCTTCCTGGGGGCCGTGTGGCTCTGTTTTGTTTTGGGATTCCTAGTTGGTCTTCTGGTTTTTGCCCTGAGGGGAGTTTGGGCATTTTGCTGGATATTGATCTGTTTTTCTCTTAACTTGGCAGGTCCTCAGTGGCTGACCCCAGTACAGGTCCTCATCTGCGGACATCTGTGGGCATCGTTTTTTGTGCCAGGAAGCACGCCTTGTCCACCAGCTATTGCTCGCAGCTGGGATTTAGCAGTTTTGCCAATGTCGGCTAGGCAGCCTGAAGAGGCATGCACTGGGGACAATTCCTGCCCATGGTTTGTCAGTTGGTCCTTTCACACCCTCCTCCTCAAGTAATCTTGGTCCATTTAGGCGAGAATGACCTGGGCCAGAGGACCTCTAAGGCTTTGAGGCTCCAGGCCCATAGGGCAGGGTTTGGTTCCCAGGAGTTGTTATTCTTTGGTCGAACCTGTTGCCCCATAGGGTGTGGCATGGTGCTAGGAGTGTTAGGAGGATTGATGTGACCAGAAAGCGCATCAATGATAACCTGGGGAGGGTTGTTGCGAGTTTGGGCTGGTTATCTGGTGGGATTGCCCTGCCCTCTTTTGTAGCGACGGTGTTCACCTTTCTTCTCAGGGCTATGATTTGTTATTAGCAGATTGGCAGCAGGGCCTGCGTAGCCTATTTTTGGATGGGGAGAGGAGGGACAAGCAATAGGCTGTCCCTCCCTGTGGCGTGATGCGTCTGCAGCTGGGTAGGTTGGGCAACTCGGTGTCCATCCAGGGCAGCAAGGTCAAAGGGGGCGAGCCAGAACCGCCCACATGATGCCTAGCCAGCTCAAAGAGGAAGGCTGGCAAACCCCCCTGACTGGTCTGGCTACGCTTGCATGGTTTTCCCAGCGAGCCAGCTGGCCAGCTCCCTTGCCCCCTTTGAGGGGGAACATAGACAGGCTGTACCCATTCGATCGACTGGTGGCAGCCCGAGTCAGTTGGTTTGCCCTTGAGCCCCAGGGGAGGTAGACGGCTAGGTCCGTTTCCCCCAATTTTAGGTCCCTGCATGCCGGGGGGCTAGCCTCCTGGCCCCATCTAGCCCTGCTGCTCTTTTGTGTTGTTGTTGTTAATAAACAACAACCATCTAGCCCTGCTGCTCTTTTGTGTTGTTGTTGTTAACTAAGTGGCCCTAGTTCAACCCAAGAAACCTCAGCCTGGCGTCTTATTTGGGGGGTCACGGGTAAATGAATATATTGGAGATGGAACTTATATGAATAAATGGAGGTTTCATGATAGCTCAAGGCCTATAAAAGACACTGCACAAAGCAAGGCTGGCCTTTGCTGCTGCTTCACAGATGTAAAATAGCAAGCAGCGGAGGAAGCCCTTAGCCTGCAACTCATGCAAGAGGTCAAACAGTAGGCCCTTTCACTGAAAGTAGTCACATTGGGTCAGCATAGGCTCCAACAAGTCTCTGGAAGGCCAGAGGCTCACTGGAGACTGTGGACTATCCGTGGGCTGGATTGGGGGTCCCTAAGGGCCACAAATGGCCTCCGGGCCAGGGTTTGGACAACCCTTTTTTATAGGATGGAAACCATTGGGTTCTTTTGGTCACCTGTGCTGCCTTAGCATCATGCCTTTAATATGAACTTGGTATTTCCTTGTTTCCACATTTTGACTTATGGGTTGTATCTTGCATTATTAACATTATCCATGGATAGCTACCCAGGAGGTGCAATTATTGCTTCTGAAATGATTTCTCACCCCACCATGTGAAATCTAAAGAATCAGGACGATTAAAAATGTGATATGCTGTGATCCAGTATTCATACTGTATCCAGAGAGAAAAACATCCAAAAAGAACTATAATCTTAGAATCCGATTTAATTACTTCTTTTCTCTGTTAGCAGCTGCTTGGAGTTAAGATCTGGTTTTAGAACAATAACATAGCATTTAGGGATAAATATGCAAATCAGGAGGCCAGAGTTGGAGGTCAAAATGGCAAAGACCTCCGTGGCAACAATGTCATTCCCCTTGGTGCTCAGGTAAGCAGAAATGAAGGAGATCCACACACTGCAGAAGACCAGCATGCTGAAGGTGATGAATTTGGCTTCATTGAAAGTATCTGGCAGTTTTCGGGCAAGGAAAGCGACTGTGAAGCTGGTGAGGGCCAGAAAACCAACATAGCACAGGACAGAATAGAGCATGATGATCGACCCTTCATTACACTCCACTATGATTTGCTCAGTCTGGGAGTGCAGGTCAACATCTGGAAATGGAGGAGAGGTGGACAGCCATATAGTGCAAATCCCCACCTGAATTAGGGAACAGGAAAGGACAATGGAGTGGGCCACTTTTTTCCCCAGCCATTTCCTCATCCTGTTCCCTGGCTGGGTGGCCATGAAGGCCAGGACCACAGTGACGGTTTTTGCCAAAACACAAGAAATAGCCACAGAGGAAATGATGCCAAAAGCCAATTGTCGGAGAAGGCAGGACACCTTTCCAGGTTTGCCGATGAAGAGCAGTGAGGATAGATAGCAAAGCGGGATGCAGCTGACAAGAGTGCAGGTGAGGTTTTGATTGTTGGCTTTGACAATGGGTGTGTCCCAGTTCCTTAGAAAGATCAGTATCACCAAAACTGTCATAGCTGTAAAGGAAAAAGTGATGGAAACCAAACTGATTCCTAAGGGCTCATAGTAAGTTAAGAAGGTCATGCGTTTGGGGATACATTGATCTTGGTTCTTGTTTGGGTACTGATCTTCTGGGCATATGACACAATGAACTGCATCTGAAGAGGACAAAGAGAGTCTCAGTAAATGTATTAAGTCATAAGAATGATGGGAGGTTGGAAGCAAATGATGGACAAGAATTCCTCATTTCCCTTTTTATCACTTCATTGCTTAGGGACGGGGAAAGACCAAATGCAGCAAGGGATAGGCCTCTTTGGCATTAATGTGATGGAATGCCTCTGAAGTCTTTCAAGGTGCCTCCCTTGTTGCAGTTGCAATTAGTGTTCCCTTTAAGAAGCAGTGCATCCTAAATTAAGTGTTTGGAGAAGAGCAGGCCAATACAAAGGCATATGTTATGGTTTTAAGGTGGACTAATATTTGCAGATATTTCCTGGAAAATCTGTTCACTGCAACTTACCTGTCTGGTTAGACATCAGATCATCAGGACACAGAGTACAATCATAGCAACAGATTGCTTTCCCTTCTCGAACAGTCTTGCTGTGTCCAACACGGCAGCTCTCAACACAAGTTGAACGAGGCAGATTCTAAGAGCAAAGAATGAGGAGAAATGCTGAAGCCAACGTTGGATGCCCACCAGCATGACCATCCTTCCCTTTCAGTGCACTTCACCTTATCGAGAGCAGCTCACCTGACCAGCAACAGATTACTCCCCTGCTGCGAGTGACCTCTTGAAGACTCCTGTTCTATTGGATTTCAGGGAGAGTTCTATTCTCCCATTTCGGTAGAGAGGTTTCTTTTTCCTACTGAGGCTCAAAAGAGTTCAGGGCAGAGCTAAATGAAACAGGAAATACGTCAGTATTTGGTTTTATTCCCAAAGGGCCCTTTGGTATCAGAAAACTTAGCATGCTTTTATTTCATCAGGGAACTGGCCCATTGCACTGGCATTCCTGGCCCCTGTGCTGCCCCAGGCCAGGACCACAGAATGCTGCCCCACCCGCACCAGTTTCCACCCCTTACCATCGTGTCAAGGTCGCACGTGGTCTCCTCTGAAGGTCTTAAGTATGTTGGGGAAATGTTTCAGATCTGTACTTTTAACAGGCTACTATGTAGACGCTTTTAACAGTGATAGTCAATTGGTCTTACTTGAGGAAAGTGTGGATAGATTTATAGCTTCTAGGATGTTTGGGAAAAATAGAACAGAAAGATATTAACTTTAGGTTTATGTATTAATTGTTTGTTTCCTACAAGACTTGTACAGTACCAGCTGTGACTGTAAGGCTGAAATTCTATGTACACTTTGCTGGCAGTAAGCCCAATTCAACATAGTGAGACTTATTTCTGAGTAGTCAGGTATACGATTGCGCTGCAGGGGTAAAATCCTTTGGTCACCCTGCACTAACAGGACTCACATTCCAGCATTGCAGGACACTTTCTTTCTGCCACAAATGGAGACTCAAGTAAGTTGTTGGCAGGGTTGGGTATTGGGCAGAGAGGAGGAGTAATAGTGCACTTCAGGGGAGGAACTGGGGTCGGTCAGGGAGGGGAGGGGTTGATCTGGTGGGAGTCATGCATGTTGAATCCTATCCCCTCGTTTTCAAGCTTCCTCACCCTCTGGATCTCCTCAGGCTTATACCAGTTATAGAGCTGGCATAGGTACAAGGAGACCCCTAGGCTGTGAGGGGGCCTATACAGAGTTTAGGGGAAAGTATGCTCCTTTACATCTCAAAGGCCTCTCAATCCTGCCCCCACCATAGCATGCAGTGCCTGCCTCCAGGAATGCTCTCATGTTCAGGAATGTTCCCAAGCAAATGAAGAAGTGACCTTGCTGAAGGATTTTAGCCCTACCTGCTGAAATCTGCTATTCCACACAATGGCCTCGTCATGGATGGTAAACTCTTGACTTGGAGAAATCTTTCCAGCTGGGATCTTAAGGAAGGATTGATTGGGGAAAGTGACCCAGTTGATGACATCAAGTCCAGAAGACGGTTCCTCTTTGGCAAACCAGACTTCATGGCCAGCACCATTGTTAAAGTGGACATTCTTCAAAAAAGAATGCACCTAGATTGGAAAAAAATAGAAAACAGGTGATAGCTTCAATGCATATTGCGCACTGTATTATCAATCCCCTGATCAGAAATGGCACCTGTAAACCTGAGATGTACAAGTTAAAAGAACTTTTTTCTTTTATTAAAAACTATTAGAATACGCTTGGCAGATCTTCCTCATCTTCCTCTCCTCTCAGCTCACCATCATAGCCAACATTTCCACATCTATGGGCCCAATCCAAACTTTGCAGCACTGATGCAACTATGCCAATGGGGCCTGCTCTGCATCCTGCAGTGTGGGGGTAGTCACAGAGGCCTTGTCAGGGTAAGGGAACAATTGTTCCTTTTCTTAGGGCTATGGTGCAGCTCACTGGTGCTGGAAACTTGGCTAGGATTCGGCCCCAGTGAAGTATTCAATTTGTTGCTCTACTCAAAGGTTTCCAGGGAGCTTTGTGGATGCTTTCACAATTAAAATTAAAATTTCAGGGATGTGCGGTTCGGGGCGGCAGGTGTGGTAAAACTGCCCTGTCATTGTCCTTGGAAAAGCACCGCAGTTGCTCTGCCTGCTTACATCTGAGGAGGCTGTCCTTGCCCCTGCTTTCTCAGGTGTAAAGAGAGCCTCCTCAGGTGTAAGTAGGCGGGACATCTGTGGCACTTTTCCATGGGCTACAAAGGGGCAGTTCTGTCTCACCCGCGACCTGAATCACACGTTCCTGTTTTATTCAACTTTTCTTACATTTCGGAACTTAAGGCTTCAACCCTATGCAATTTCCTAGGAGTCAACAGCATTGAACACAATGGACTTACATCTGAGTAGACAAGCATAGGCTTGGGCTATAAAGGAATGTGCATGAGGAATCCAAGAGGTCTGTCAAAAAAGTCCATCAAGGTTCAGATCTGCTTAGCTTTAGTAATATGCCCCCTCCCCCAATGTGCCTGGGAACATGATTTCACCCACACCACCCATTCAATCCACAGCAAGTTTACATAGAAGTGATTTCCACTGTGCTCCAATTATCTTCCTAGTAAGTGTGCTTGGGATTGCACCATACATAACTGTTTCAATACAGTGAGGAATATACCTGCCACGGTTCAATGTTCAAAGGATTGCATGTGTCTCTGTTCAGCATTGATTTTGGCCTGGATGTGTATATAGCATTTAAGGCATGTGCTGCAGCATAGAGACCATTTTAAATACGGTAGCTCACATCACTCATCTCCATCTCATATGCAGTCTGAGGCAGGCTCTCCAGTTTCTCCTCTCCGGTACATTGTTGTGAAAATATTGGTATGTATGAATAATACCATCATGTTATATATCATTGGAAAGGTAATTTAATGCAGAATGCAATGAAACAAAATGGCATTGGAATATCTGCATTCTATCAAAAGTTATGGCCAATTGACCAGAAAATAAAAACAACTGCCTTATGGATTCTCTCTCGGCCGGTGCAGCTGCTCTTTTAGAGCGCTCTGGCTTTAACTTATAATATTTGTTTTATCCTCCTACTTCCGTCTTTTTTTTTTTTCTTATCCTTTTTTGTTATTGTTATTTTATAGTATACTCTTTGTTTTTATAAGTTTAGTGTGATATTGAGCAGCTTTGAGCTAATATACAGCTTGGTAAAGTTCCTGAAGGCCACAATGCCGATAGCTTCTTCTAAGAAAAAGCCGACAGTGCCAACAGCCTCCACAATGAAAAGACGGAGAACCAGCCCGGTGCCGAGTGGGACTGATAAGAAGGGTGCCAAAAGGAAAAAAAAGAATTCAAACAATGCGGTAAAGATCACTCCTTCCATTGAGCCCTTTCTTTTACAGAAAAAATTACCTATCTTGCCCACAAATTCCAAACAACAGCCGGAGGCTACAGATGTCACCCCCCTCTGCTCTTCCTCCTTGGATTTATCAGCAGTCTGTTTATCTGCCCCTGATAAGGAAGACATTATCCAGAATACAGACTCTGTGCTGTTAGGTGGAGCTCAGGCAAGCTTGGATGTCAGCATTCCCTCTGTGGTGCAATTAAAATCCTTTGGAGATGCCTGCTTAATCTCTGCTCAGACCCTCCGAACAATCTACGAACGGTTTGATGAACTCGAAGGACACTTGCAAACTGTTTTACAGGCATTGCAGCGTTTGGAAAATAAAATCCAAACTGGCAGCAACCTCCAGCTATGCCAGCCCAGCTCTCTCCCAGTGCCACTTTCCCCTTTAAGAGCAAAGCTTAACAACAATATGCAATTGGAGAGGGGAAGCCTAATATCCTCTGGTTGCAATACGCATTTGAGATTAACTCCTTCAGCTGTGGTTCTTAATATTCCATATGGAGATGCCTTTCTGTGGTCTTCCAAGCCCAGGATGGTTAAGGCTCTGTCCCAATTGCTGAAGGCACAAGTGGATTTGTCTGCACTGCGGGAATCTTTCTTTTTGCCCTCCAGGAACTATACCAAAAGGCTCTATTTGGCTTTTAATTCAGAAGCAGTACCTAATCTTATTTTTAATGCTAGAACACGTTTTAGGAATTTTAATATAACCATCCAGAGAACTTTTATACAGTCTGGAAGTCAAGCGCTTCTTAAATTCAAATCCCACAAGCCGTTTACTCCAAATAAGAGTCTGCCCCTTGGTTCTCGAACAAATGTTTCTCCCAGAACCCTTCCACGCAGTCCAGTGCATGGTATCAACCGAACCCCATTGGTAGCGGATCTTGCAGGTGCAGGCACCATGCCTAAGAAGTGTCAGCATGCGAAGTCCTCTTCTTGTTCCCAAAAGGTCTCCCCTATCCACTCCCTTCGTGTTGGTCCAAGAACGCTTCCCTGGGATAACCCTCCCTCAGCCTTAATCTCGTCGACTTTAGCCAAACCTCTGACGCCTAATGTAGTCGAAAGGCCATTATTTTCGCTTCCCTTGTCCAACTCAATTTCTGACAATCTATCCAATTCTATGGGCTTGAATTTACAACCAGAAACGACCAGTGCGCATTTTATTAGTAACCAGGATGTGCCAGGCGACTTTAATATGTTTTCTATGAAGCTAGATTCAGCTGGAAGTGGCATTGATTCTGCAATAATTAATTCTGGCCGACCTTTTAATTGCCTTGCTACGTCCTCACTGATTTCTAATCTTTCTCAACCGTGACTAAGGCAACTTCCGGCTGACTGTTGTTCCCCTCATAGTTTTGGCGTCGCTGCACATTTACCCAATCAGGTTAAGCTGGTCTCTTGAAATATTGCAGGTTGGAAACGGAAGTGCTCTGATAAGGAATTTCTATCCTATTTAACATCTTTTGACATTATTCTCTTGCAAGAAACGTGGTCAATAGAACCAATTCTTTTTGATGATTACCAAACTTTCCATCTACCAGCTCATAGACCCAACAAGAAGGGCCATGCTCAAGCGGGTCTGGCAATTCTAATTAACCCGCTCCTGCCAGCGACCCTTGTGGAGGCATCGGAAAACCTATGCAATTTACTAATCGTCAAACTGATTGTTCAACAGCGGACCTTTCTCGTTTTCAATGTCTATCTACCCCCATGCCAAAATAGATCGCAGCGGGAGCAAGCTTGGAACTTCCTCTCAGAACAATGCAATGCAGCGTGCAGTATCTCCCCTAACGCTACAGTAATTCTTGGTGCTGATTTTAACTCAAGAGTTGGGGATGGTATTGAGATTTTTCACAAGATGGCTTGTGAGGACTGTGAACCTTTTATTTCTACTCATGGACACTTAGTGAGGCGTTCTAAAGACACTTGTTTTAACGATGCCGGGTATTTTCTGGCAAATTTTAGCCTCCAGTTTAATTTGATTTGGCTTAACGGTTTATGTAACTTCTCTGGGGCTTCAGAATTTACTTATATTTCCCCAGTAGGTACGAGTGTTATTGACTATGTTTTAATTTCAGCCTCTTTTTTGCCCCTTGTTTCCACTTTTAAAGTTGATGATTTTAAATTGAGCGACCATCTCCCGTTATGTACTGCTTTTAACATAGACTCACCTCGCAGTGTTTCCCCAACGTGCGCTAGGGAAAGCTATACCCGATTGGCAAAAATAAGATGGAACGATTCCACTCTTTTTGAAATCCAAATGCTATTGAATAATTCAAATGGTAAGATTCTGAGGGATTTTGTTTTGACTCTAACAGAGCCAGTATCTGTAGTGTCTGCCTTTGAATCTCTAATGAATTATATTTATGTAAATATTGTTCATCCAATGGTCGAGGTCAAAGGCAGGCCCAGTATTGACAAATTAGGATGGTATGACCAGGACTGCAGACGAGCCAAGACCCATGCCAGGGAGTGTTTTGGGAATTTTAGAGCTAGTAATTTGAAGGAAGATTTAAAAATCTAATTCACTGCCACTGCCTCCCTTAAGGAATTGATCCAGTATAAGCGGCATGAGTTCATTAAAAAGTCCTGGGGAAGATTGATCCAAGCTACAATTAGTAACAACCACAAGTTATTCTGGGAGATTGTTTCTAGAGCCTCCAATGAAGCTATGGGTAAGCCTAATTCAATCTCCACCTATACTTGGCGCCAACACTTCTCGGACTTGTTTTATGATCCGGCAGCTGCCTGTAGTGGGGGCTTAGAGATTTCTTTTTCTAACTTTGAGGCTTGGCCCGATGTATCCGAAGAGGAAATTCTTGATCTAATCGTAGCCCTAAAGCCAGGCAAGGCTCCGGGGCCTGATGCCATTCCTATCACTTGGCTTAAAGAAGACCCATCGTTTTGGACTTCTATTCTGGCCCCGCTCTTTTCATCTATTAATGCCTCTGGCCGATTTCCCAAAGTTTGGCTTAAAGCCATTGTGATCCCTATTTTCAAAAAAGGCGACTCTAGTAAACCGGACAATTACAGACCTATTAGTTTAATTTCTGTAATTGGTAAGTTGTATGCAAAACTCCTTCTCCAGCGCCTCAGCCAATGGATTACCAATTTTAACATCATGGGTATAGAACAAATTGGCTTTAGGCAGGGGCAATCCACTTTGGACCATGCCCTCACTCTTTACCATTTAGCACATAAGTGCTCCATTCAAATGAAATCTAAGCTATTTGTAGCATTTCTGGACCTCAAAGGGGCTTTTGATAATGTGAACAGAAACCTCCTCTGGGCTAAACTAGCTCATATGGGGCTAGACCCTAAATTGCTCGCTCTTATTTGGGGCTTATATTCTAACACATCTGCCCAAGTCAGATATACAGCAGAAGGGAATTGTACTGATGAATTTCCTACCAACAAGGGGGTGAAGCAAGGGTGTGTGCTCGCTCCCACTTTGTTTAATCTTTTTTTAAATGACTTGGCTCCTTCTCTGGCTACTGTTGATGGTCATCCTCCCAGATTGAGGGACTTGCAGGTACCAATTCTACTCTACGCCGACGATGCGGTTATTTTATCTCGCTCTCGTCTGGGACTAAAACGTTTAATCAGGAAGTGTATTGAATTTTTCTGCTCCAACAAGCTACAAATTAATTATGTCAAATCAAAAATTATGGTCTTCAGTAGGTCCTGGAGACCAAGTGAGTGGAGATTCAATGGTCAAATTATAGAACAGGTTAATAGTATTAGTATTGGCAACCTTCAGTCTCGAAAGACTATGGTATCGCGCTCTGAAAGGTGGTTCTGGCACAGCGTCTAGTGTGGCTGAAAAGGCCAATCCGGGAGTGACAATCCCTTCCACACCGGGAGCAAGTGCAGTCTGTCCCTGGTCTGTCTCCCTGGCTATGGGCCTTCCTTCTTTGCCTCTTAGCCTCAGACTGTTGGCCAAGTGTCTCTTCAAACTGGGAAAGGCCATGCTGCACAGCCTGCCTCCAAGCGGGCCGCTCAGAGGCCAGGGTTTCCCACTTGTTGAGGTCCATCCCTAAGGCCTTCAGATCCCTCTTGCAGATGTCCTTGTATCGCAGGTTAAAACATTTAAATATTTGGGCATTTTATTCTCGCATAATTTAGCATGGACGCGCCATTGCTACATGGCTCGTTCTATTGCTAAAGCCTCTTCGCAAGCCATCATTAGTTTCTTTCATAGTAAAGGAGGTTTGTACATTCCGGCGGCGCTGAAGGCTTTTAATGCGAAGTGCTCTGCCCAAGTTTTATACGGGGTGCCGATTTGGATTAAGGCATTTAATAACTCACTGGAGCAGATGCAATCAGCCTTTTTAAGAAGTATACTAGGCCTGCCCCGGTGTGTGTCCTATGAGGTGCTCTGTATTGAATCAGGCCAAATTCATCTCGAAACACTGGCATGGATTAGAACAACCAAATTTTGGCTAAAAATTCTCTATAATACTGATCCTAACACTCTCCTATATCACCTCCTTGATGACCCATATTTCTCAGATAAACCTTGGAGCACAAAAATAAAGCAACTGGGAGTTGAGCCTGACCTCCTTGGCCATTTGTCCCAAGATGAGGCATTTAGGCTTATTAAAGGGAGACTTTTGGATACCTATACTTCTAATATCCTACTTGCTGTTAATAAAACCTGTTCACCAGCACATTATCACCTACTGGTCAAAGTGGGGGAAATTCCCAATTATTTTTACATTTTGGAATGCCCAAAAATTAGAAGGGCTTTTTCTATGGCCCGTTGCAACTCTATTCCATCCGCTGTTCTTTGGGGTAGATTTCAAGGTATTCCTCTTCAGGAAAGAATCTGTCCTTGCCCCCAGCGAGTTGCAGAAACGTTAGATCACCTCCTCTTTCATTGCCCGCTCCATAGTGTGGCTAGGGGAAAATGCTTAGTTCTCCAATCCTATCTTAACTCCTCTTTTGAGGTCTCTGTTATATTGCAATCTTTATTAGCCTCCACTGACCCTAACACCATTTTCCAGATAGCTACATTTATTTCACAAATAGTGGCGTCCAACTTGAAGCGTGTCCCTACTCCCTGAAGTCCGTGTTTTATAATTGTCAATTTTAGTTTGGTATGCTATGGTTCTCTAGTCAGCTCTTTCAAGTTTTGTTTCTTTGTTTGTTTTTTCTTGTATATGTAAGTGTGTATGTATTGTAACGGTATGCCAATAAAGGTACTGAAACTGAAACTGAGCCAATGACATGTTATTATGTTATTGACTTGTTGCAATGACATATTATTATGATACAGCATGAAACGAAGAAGGTGTTAATATGAGTCAGCTCTCATTTCCATGTATCATCATAGAGTTACCCCTGCTAGCTGGGTATAAAGGCACTTTTCCAAGTGGTGCCACTCTTATATTTAGCAAGGGGAGAAAAACCATCCCTCTTCACCCCATCCAGTATCTTGAACCAATCAGGGGCACACTTTTCATTTATTTTATGGGGGGGGGGGGCTACTGTTGTAAAGATCTCAGATTCTTGTCACTGATGCAATGCTAAACAGTCACAGACCCTTTAAAAATCATTTTTGGAGGTTTTATTTACATATTTACAAGCCAAATCAGTTCCGTTTGGATACAGATGTTCACTCCTTGCTTCTCATCTTGTTTTCTCAGAGAACCACACCCAGAACTTCATATCAATAGGGTGTAACAAACAAGTTACCCACGTGACACTGCATGTCACTTCCACCTCCTTATTAGGCATATTATGACACTGTTTTGATGCATGGTTCTAGCTCTAACTAGGAGGTCATTTTGCTCTGAAATCAAATGCTCTTGGCCCACAACTCTGGTTGCACAAGTTCTTGGAATTCTACATGTTCTGCCATTAATGATCTCTTTAGGTCACTTTAACAAAGCAACATGATCCCTTATCTTTTTTGGGGAAACACCAGTCTTTTCTTGGCTCCTATTTCAGTTATTTTCTCAAACAAGATAGGTTAACCCTTTAAAATCTCTATCACTACAAATCTTCTTTGACCCAGGTAGCAGATAGATGCCTTAGCTATGCCACTGAGGCAGCAGAGCAAGTGGGTGGTGAGCTGCTGGGATGAGGAAGTGTGTTCTTCCCAGTTTTCACTTTTTCAAAAGCCCGGGCGTGATGTCACTTCCGGTTGTCACATCACTTCCGGGGCAACATTTTGAGCTTAGCAGTGGGCTACACAATCATTAGCTACGCCACTGCCCATAGAACACAATGAGACTTACTTCTGAATAGTCATGCATAGGGTTGTGCTCCAAATGAGTTACAACACATTTCCTTTCACCGTGTTCACAAGCCATCACTTAATGTCCTGAAATGGGTAACGTCTTTGATTCAGACCAAGCTATTGTTTTGCCAAGCTTCAAGTTTCCATTCTTTAAAAGATTAAAATCACTTCTATGGTTTGTATCGCCAGAATATGAGACATGACTAAGCAGTATTGAAATCAGTGCGATAGGATTGGCTGCTTAAGCTTAAGAACAGTATATATAACTGGCTGCATTTATGACACATTTTCTTGGGATACAAACCTGGGTGCTATACACTGAAAAGCATATTTAGGGCAGGAGGTCTGGCTTGTTTACCAGACCTCCTGCCTGTCTGGCTTGTCTACCGTATTTAGTGGTAGAACTGCTGCCTTGTCTGCCTGAAGATCTGGGGACACCAGTTTGAAGCAACCAGAAGTATCTGAGAGCTGTCGACATGCTGATAATGAGTTGACCATCAGTTGCAGGGAGGAGTTGCTGTCAAGTTGCATTGGAGGCAAAGCAGCCAGAGGGAGGCCAGACTGGGAAGGATTTCAGCTGTAATGAGGCTTTCAATGAAAGATTAGAACTATTCTATTATAAAGGTTCTTGCGGGGTTTCGAAAACCTTGCTATGCAAACCACCTTGAATTAAAGTCTGAGGAGAAAACTGATGACCAAGAAAGGCAGTGTATAAATACCAACATTAGTATTTGTTGGCATCTGGTGGATGCAGAAAGGTACTCGCACTGCCCAAAGTCACTCAGCCTAGCACAGTTCCTGGGGAGTATGTGTGTAGCAGCTGTGTCGGAAAGCTTGCATCGGCGATGAGGAACACACAGTACAGACAGCAGGGTCCTTCACCAAGGCTGCTTTGGTCTTATAACATGGCTGGCCAATGGGTGCCTGTTTGAGGGCAGGCTTGGGCTAATTGGCCGCACCCAATTCCAGTTGCGTCTGTAGTCACTCAGCAGGCAATCAATCCGCACCTGCTGAGTGACTCAGCACCTTCTTTGTTTTTTGCAACAGGCTTTAGCTGCCTCTGCTGGGGCCGGACCTTGAATAGGCCTCCTGTGTGAAAACCGGGGTCCTCCTCCAGTAACTGCCTTCAAAGAGATTGGGCACAATCCTTGACAGCCCTAAGGTGCCATGGCACACAGTTTGGGAATCACGGGTGTAGTTATACAAATGAACAGATGTATGTGCTGCCCTGCATTATGTTTTTGATTCCCTTTCCCAATTATTGTAACATTCTCCCCATTAATAAAAGCTAGACAATGTTGCACCCCTAACTGTCATTCCATATCCGTCCACTGAGTTGTGCCATGAACCACTGCATTTGGCCCCTGCACATGTAGGCAATGTTCCCCCATGTGCACGCTTTACACATTTTAAAGCACACCTTGCAGCAGGCTTCCAGAGAGTTTTGGGGTAACAAAGTTGGTTTTAGCGCTCCAAATATTTATATCCCGCCTTTCTTTCATTATGAAATTTGAAGTGACAGGCAAAAGGTTCATAAGAGGTCACACACCAAGAGAATCAGATCTGCTCAGCTTCAGCAGTGTGTCGGCCTCATGTGGAAATCAGAACCTGCAAACATGTTTTCAGCTGTACAATCTATGGAATTCTAAGGAACTTTACTCATTCCCATTGATCTCAGCAGCAGCTTTTTCCCTAGTAGGTTTGGGATTGCACTCATTCTATACAATGTCATTCTATACAACGAAGAACATACCCGCCAAGGTTCAATGTTCAGATCTTTAGATTGGCCTCTGTCCAGCATTGTTCTTTGTCTAGATACATCTGCAACATGCAAAGCATATGCAACAGCATAGAGAGCATTGTAAATACAGTAGCTCTGACCACTCATCTCCATCTCGAATCGAGACTGAGGCAGGCTCTCCAGTTTCTCCTCTCCTGGACAGTGTTCACAATCTTTTAGTTTTCCATTAAGACAACACATGAATGCTTTCACCAAGAAAACACAAAAAAACTGTGTCAGTGACTTATCAGGCTTTATGTTCTGGAGGAAGTCCCGGAATCCTGGCACAGAGTTTGTAGCAGTTGAGAAAGACAAAGTCCCATGGAATGTTTCTGTACAGAAGCCCTCACTGCCAATTACACTGGTAAAATCCCATTGAGGTGGTATAATCCACACCTTCCCTATATGGGACTTTATTCTATATTCATGGAGATGTAAAGCTAATGAAAAAGCAACCAGAGACTGAGAATTCCCATGGACGATCAGCACATTGACTTCAGTCTGTAAAAGCTTGAAACTAATACTTAAGCAATGTTTATAGGAATGGTTCAAGTTTGAACTCTTGATGACACTGATCCTTTCCAAAAAGGCAACACAAATGCTATTCTGAGCAAGCAAAGGAGTCAAGTTCAGCAAAAAGCTTTCTCCAGTATCATCTTCTGGAGCAATGAGGTCAATCCATGTCCATTTGAAATGCAGCAGTAGCTGGACTATTCCCGTTTGCAGAATACCTTCCCTGGGCGCCATCCAGTATACAGAAGGGAAATGGTCTCTTTTGACTGGGGTCTCATATGCACCATAGCTGAGCTAATGGGAAAACACAACTCATTATTATGGTTTTGGGAACATTCCAAACAAGTGCTTTCCCCTAATATTTAGATTCAGACTTTTGCTTTATGGTGATAATTTAAATATATTTTAAATTTACAGAATATAAATGTATATTTAAAATATGTTTAAAATTTCACCATTAAGTACAAAGTGCAATTCTGTATCTAAAGAAAGTTTGTCATAAAGTCTCATTAGCTGAAAGGGATTTAATTTAATTAAACTTGTCTCATTGATGTCTAAGCTATAGTTAGCCATAACAATTTTTAATAAAATGCATACAATACAATGGTTTTATTTAAAACTGAAAATATGAAGCAGTAAAATAATAGCAGGCAACTCAATCCTGAAAGCCTTTCATTCCCTTCCCCCGGTTAAGGTGAGTAGCCCCACACTGGGGCCATTCAATTCTATGGCAACCCAGGGGTTGGCATAGAAGTAACAGCCTCCATGTCAGGCAGGTGGCTTGCCCCTTAGGCTCAGGATCCGGTGGAGCTTCTTGCCTCCCACCTGCCCTGCTCATTCCCCCGGCACGCTTCCTCCCCCCTCCCTGCCCTCCTTTCACTTCCCCCCCGCCCCAGAATGCCTTCTCCCTGTCTCCCCACATGCCCCCATCTACCTCTCTGCTGCCCAGCAGTCCGTGTGACTGTTGAGTGGTGGATTTTCAGTGCTCCACTAGCATTAGCCCAGCACCAGCCAGCGCTGGACTAGCACTGGTGCTCCACAAGCACTGAGGGCCGCAAATGTGCTTTACAGCACGTTTGCAACAGTACACATCAGCGGTGAGCCCAGGTGCACTGGATAGGATTGGGTCCTCAATCTGGAGCTGCACTTCTAAACACACTTACTTGGGAGTAAGCCCCATTGAATGGACTGGGGATTGTTTCTGCTTAGAATTGCACAGTGATCAAATATATTACCTATTTCAACATATTCAGGGATCTCTTGGATTGTGGCCATGAAGTGTGGAAACTGAAGAACTAAAATGTTCATGTGGGAAAGCCTTAAGTTAAAAAGACACATGCTGGAGATCATGGGACCAAGTCCTGCATTGGACCTCTCATAGCCCCTGCTGGCATTTGGCTGTCACCAGTAATAATAATAATAATACAGGTATTTATATACCGCCTTTTTGGTCCTCAGATTTCTCCTCAGACTTTAATTCAAGGCGGTTTACATAGGCAGGCAATACTAAATTCCAATAGGGATTTTTACAATTGAAGAAGGTTCTGTCTTTCAAGAACCACAGCATTTCAGATGGATCTTTAATGATCTGGTATCACATTCTGGTCTCCATTTTCCTCCCACACAGGCTGACAGCGGCCAAAGAGCAGGTGTAATAACTCAGCATAACTTGGCTCAGCTTGTCAGCTGCTTCAAGGTCTCGCCGTTCACAATGCTGGTGACCTCCAACTGGGGACCTTCGGATGTTATCTTCAGGTGAACAGAGGCTCTACCCTCTAGACCAGACCTCCTGAAAGGTACTGCAGGTACCAGGTACTGCAAGTTTAGGATTTTGCTCAGCTGATCTGCCTTCTTGGGTATGGGTCCTCAGTCAGTACCTGACCTAGCTGCCTCCCATATTCAATTATTAGGCATACACAAGATCATAATAAACAGCAGGCATATTCCATCCACCCATGAATACGAATATACACACCTGTGGGATCTTGTAGAAGCTCAAGATGGTGGACATTTGCATAGCATATTCTACAGTGATTCCTCCAATGACAGAGAAGACATTCTGTTTCTTATCACACTTGTAATTGGGTGCTTTCCTTTGCAGCTTGAAGAGTAGATTCAGGATGGCCTGGATCATATCATTATATCATTCTGTCAAAGAGATTGTCATAGATTTTAACCCCCAGGGTCAGGTTTGGTAGGAGTTTGGGATTGCTATTAATCTCATGAATGGCAAAGAGGAAGGACAGGACATGCTGATAATTTTTGGTCTCTAGTCTGCAATGAGATTGACATTGAGGTTTAGACAGCCAGAGAGAAGCATTTGAAACACCTTCAAATCGTCACAAGCACAGGGAAGCTGGCATGGGGTAGGAGGTGGGAGGAATGGGACAGAGGAGAAATGGGGGGGTGTCAAGGCAGGAAAGGGGTGAGTCGAGGCAGAACAGGGTAGGGAAGGGGTGGATCAACAGTGTGAGCCAGTATCTGAACCCCTTTCCCTCTCCTCTTTTCCCTTATTTTCTTCAGTTCTGCATTAGAAAAATTTGTTTATTTTTCATATTTTTGTACTGCCCTTCCTCCAAGGAGCTCAGGGAAGTGTACATGGTTCCTTCTTGCCTTTTGTCCTCCCTAAAGGTTGAAGCAGATCCACAGAGATCCATTTGAGCAGCAGAGGCCTGCCTCCATGGTCAGGTACCTTACCATGAAGAGACATCCATGACTGCTCCCTACCCCAGGATGCAGCATGCACTCCATTGGTGTGACTGCATTGATGGTACAGGGTTTAGTGAGGACTGGACTGTCAAGCAGAGACTGGGTCAAACCAAACAGCAAATCTCAAGAATGTGCATTGATGCAGTTTGAGGCAGAAAGAGAGAAAGCTTCATATGCACTGAGTTTCCATGTTACAGATGTCCAAGGTATTGACAGCTGCAAGTGCATTGTCCACACATTACATCCTTTAGTGGTACTTTTGTTAAGACTTGATACTGCTTCTTGGCAAGAGCTGGATGTTTCAAGCTACATACCTCTTGACTTCAATACAGAATGAACTGGTACATATGTAGGAGGCTTTGGTGAGCATACAACTGCATATAGCAAGGAGAATCGGATTTCCAAACTAAATGCTTTATAGGTAGAAATTCAGCTGATCGTAACATTATGAAATCAGTGGTGCAGTGATACATTTTGCATTGCAGGAGCTCTTCATGATGTACACATAGCCACACTCCCATGGGCAGAACACATCCATGTAACTACAGCTTACTTAATACACACTCCATGATAAACTCAACAATTAGTACATTTACCTTGCACAAGATTAAGGTGTGATCTAGATGAAGCTTGGATGAATTTCACAGAGTCTTGTGAATTTACTTTAGAATTTGCATAGGTATTTGATTTCATTTTAAATGTGTAAAAACAGTGTGTGTGCAAAATATTTATCTATAAAATATTGTGAGCAAGGAGTCACAAAGTCTTATGAACTTCAGGACCTTAGTTCTTTACAGAGGGATACAGACAGATCTTGCCAAATGGAGAATTCAATCTAATGTGTAGTTTCCAAGGAGTTAGACCCACTGAATGTAGTGGGATTTGCTCCTGGGTAAGCATGTATAGGCTTGCACTGTCAGAACCCAATCCCAAATTAAAGCAATAAATAAATAAATAACAACTTCAATCCTAAACAGCATTATTAAATCATAAATGCCACTGAACTCCAAGAAAATGACTTCCTAGAAAATATGCACAGGATAGAATTTACTGTTCTTTTTCACAAAAGGGCACAGACCTTGTCATATATTCAAGACTCTCCATTTGCACATTCTGTAGAGGTCTCTGAACAAGCATTGATTATCTTTCCCTTACTCCTTATTACCAAGTAGCAGCATCCACTGACTCCTCCCCACCACATTAGACAGTAAGAACATAAGAAGAGCCCTGCTGGATCAGGGCCAGGGCCTTTCTAGTCCAGCTTCCTGTATCTCACAGTGGCCCACCAGATGCCTCAGGGTGAACACAAGACAACAAGATACTTGCATCTCGCTGCCACTCCCCTGCATCTGACATTCTCCAACAAAGACACCCCTGGTGGCTCTCACACCCCCTAACAAAGATACCAGACTGCACTTGGGTTTAACTTGGGCCACTTTATTAAAAATATGTGACCAATTTTAATGCACAAAAACAACTGAACAGATCTTCCCTTCTTTGCTGGTCTGGGGTAGGCGAAAAAACTGCCATCCATGACCAGGGTGGGAGGGGGTGGGAGGGACTGCAAGAGAGTGGGGACAGAAGCAGCAAGAAAGAGGAGGGTCACAAGCAACAGTTGCAAGACTTACCAGGATGACCCAATAGTTGGCAGCTCTACTCAGAAGTAGTCCCACTGTAGCTGGTCATTCAATGAGGCTTCCTCCACCCAAGAAACAATGAAGTGCATCACAGCACACATGCAGTGAAAAGAGTGATTGCTATGAACTGCCTCCCCCGGGCTTCCCTGCCTCCTCCCCCTTCCTGGGCTTCTGCAGAAAAATCATAAGGCAAGAAATACCTTGGCTCCTCCTCCTGCCCTCCCTCAGCCAAAGAAAGTATCAGGCTGCCCATCATTCATCCAGTGATCATCGAAGGAAAAGAGAGTCCGGTCCCACCTCCTGCACCCCCATGAAAAAGTAAACATTAACTCTTCCCTGCTTTGTGACTGGAACTTCCCTGCTGATCGTCCGGTCAGAATGATGGCCTCATGAGGCTTTTCAGACAGTGAAAACAGTAAGCAAGCACACTCAGGCACAGACAGACTTGAGTAAGCATGCATGGGGCTCCTGACTTGAGTGTTTTTCCGAGTCTTCCACACACATGACTCACAAGTCTACGAAACAGCACAAAATGTGCAGTTTCACGACTGGAGCTATCTGAGTTGAATTCTCAGCCATGGTCTTTATCCTGCTTTATTAACATGATCCTTAGATTATGACCCAAGACATGCAAATATTGCTTCTGAAATTATTTCTCACCCCACTGTGTATATTCCAAACCAAAGAATCTGGACTGAGTCAAAAATGTGTGCCGCCTTGAGTGCTCCTTTCTGGAGTGGAAAGGCGGGATATAAATTCTACTAATAAATAAATCATAAATAAATAAAATGTGATAAGCTATGCTATAGTATTCTTGCTATAGAGAGAAAAACATGCAAAACTACTAACGTCTTAGAATCCGATTTAATTACTTCTCTTCTCTGTTAGCAGCTGCTTGGAGTTGAGATCTGGTTTTAGAACAATTACGTAGCATTTAGGGAGAAAATGCAAGTCAGGAGGCCAGTGTTGGAGGCCAAGATGGCAAAGACCTCCACGGCCACCACGTCTTTCCCCTTGGTGCTCAGGTAAGCAGGAATGGATCCACACACTGCAGAAGACCAGCATGCTGAAGGTGATGAATTTGGCTTCATTGAAAGTATCTGGCAGTTTTCGGGCAAGGAAAGCAACCGTGAAGCTGATGAGGGCCAGAAAACCAACATAGCCCAGGACAGAATAGAGCATGATGATCGACCCTTCATTACACTCCACTATGATGTGCTCAGTCTGGGAGTGCATGTCAACATCTGGAAAAGCAGGAGAGGTTGACAGCCATGCAATACAGATCCCCACTTGAATGAGGGAGCAGAAAAGAACAATGGAGTGGGCCACCTTTTTCCCCACCCATTTCCTCATCCTGTTCCCTGGCTGGGTGGCCATGAAGGCCACGACCACAGTGATGGTTTTTGCCAAAACAGAAGAAATTGCCACAGAGAAACTGATGCCAAAAGCCAATTGTCGGAGAAGGCAGGAGACCTTTCCAGGTTCGCCGATGAAGAGCAGGGAGGAAAGATAGCAAAGCAGGATGGAGCTGAGAAGAATACAGGTGAGGTTTTGATTGTTGGCTTTGACAATGGGAGTGTTCCAGTTCCTTAAAATGATCAGTATCACTGAAACTGTCATTGTTGTAAAGGACAAAGTGATGGAAACCAAAGTGATTCCTAAGGGCTCATTGTAGGTTAAGAAGGTCATGCGTTTGGGGATACATTGATCTTGGTTCTTGTTTGGGTACTGATCTTCTGGGCATTTGATGCAATGAGCTGCATCTGAAATGACAAAGAGAGAGTCAGTAGCTCTATGAATCCAGATGAATGATGGGAGGTTGAGAGAAAATGTTGGACAAGAATTCCCCATTTTCTTTGTTAGCACTTCAGTGCTTAGGGTTAGGGGAGTGAATGACCAAATGCAGCAAGGGATAGGCACCAGCAGGATTAAGTGCACTTAACTGTATGATGGACTGCCTCTGAAGTCTTTCAAAGTGCCTCCCTTGTTGCAGTTCTAATCAGTGTTCCCTTTAAGAATCAGTGGATCATGATTTAAGTATTTGGAGAAGAGCAGACCATACAAATGCATATGCTATGGTGTTAGGGTGAACTAATATTTGAAAATATTTTCTGGAAAATCTGTGCACTGCCACTTACCTGTCTGGTTAGACATCATGCCATCGGGACAGGGAGTACAATCACAGCAACAGATTGCTTCTCCCTCTTGAACCGTCTTGCTGTGTCCAACGTGGCAGCTCTGAACACAGGTTGAACGAGGCACATTCTAAGAATAAAAATGTGAAGCAAACATTTGATGTCCACCACCAGAACCATCCTTCCCTTTCAGTGCACTTCAGCTTATCAAGAGCAGGAG